>NC_044035.1:67954048-68259817 GCF_901765095.1 Microcaecilia unicolor | reverse complement strand
CCCTTTTCTTTCTCTCTTTTCCTCTGCACATTGCCATTTCTGTACCATTTGAAGGGCTAACATTATCCAATGGTCAAACGTCTTCTCTCCTGGGGACGTAGGGAGTCTGATAGGATATAATTTGTCCTGTTACTACCACTATGAGGACATATGAGCCCTACCCTAAAAGTACCATAGGGGGCAATCCTACAGGATCAGCAGGTACAAAACCCAACAAATGTCCATGAACACCATCAACCAGTTTCACTCTGATTTTCACATGACTCATCATTTCAAATCCCTCCAGACCCTGCTCAATAGTAGATGAATCCATGCCATCAGGCACTCCGGTAAGTAGGAATACCTGAGGTGGATCCACTCCCTCACCTTTATACCAGTTTCTTAGCATTACCACCTCTTTAGATAACATTTCCTCACCATCATTACTCACTTGGCGCTCGGTGCCTCCACCTAGGGAAGAAAAGTGTTAGTGGGTGGAATTACCCTCCTTTCCCCCCAGGAAAAATAAAAAAAATTGCTGTGAACAGGGTTGGCTAATAAATTAAACAGGTTTTATTAAACTATTTACATAGTCCTCTATAAGCACAATCTTATGCACCTAAGAAATTAGGATTTCTTATCACATCAAGTCAGTTACTATAAACAAACATCAACAAATTTCAACAGTCTTGGTACTTAATCCAGTACTTGTGCACTTAAACCAATAGCATTAGTCTATAACTCAGATCTTCAGAACCAGTAACTTATAGTCTTTCATATTGTCTCATCTCACGCGCCTACCTGCTCCCCTCCCGCCGCGGGGGGGGGGGTGGGAGTCAGTGGTCACGGCGTGGGAGGACGGCCGACCAACCGCTGCAGGGGGACCGGCGCCGCCGCAGACCGGCGGCCCGGGTCGGGATCGGCGGCCGGCGACAGTGACCGCCGGCCTCACTGGAAGGAGAGCCGGGAAAAGACCCGCACCGCCCAAAATGGCGGCGCTAGAACACGGGGCCAATGCCCTCTCCGCCTCGGTGTCGGAGGGCTCTGGAGCTCCACCTTCCCCACTCCGATTGGAGGACCAGGAGATAGCTCCGCCTGGGAGCTCAAGCAGGGCCTATCAGAAGAGGCCCTGCCGCCTCCCAAGGTCGGATTGGAGGAACTCGCTGTTGGGGGGGCGGGAAGGCGCAATATTTAACTTCGGGGCTGGCAGTCATCGGCGCTTCCGGTTTTTTGTTTCCGAAGCTGGCACAGTGGGTTCATGTGTCTTGCTAGCCGCCCTTGCTAGCTGCCATTCAGAGACTGTGCTTATCTTTCTCAAGGATTGCTAGCCGACCTTGCTAGCTGCCATTCAGAGACTGTGCTTATCTCTCTCAAGGATTGCTAGCCGCCCTTGCTAGCTGCCATTCAGAGACTGTGCTTATCTTTCTCAAGGATTGCTAGCCGCCCTTGCTAGCTGTCATTCAGAGACTGTGCTAATCTCCTCCCGGATTGCTAGCCGCCCTTGCTAGCCGCCATCCAGAGACCGAGCTGAGATTCCCACGGAGTGCTGGCCGGCTTTTGTTAGCCGTCCATCCATTGACTGTGTTTGCTGACTACCAGCCAGGCCAGCCATCACCCCGCGGTTCCAGCAGTCCTGCTGGCCGCCTGCAGCTGGGGGCTCAACCCTTGGTGAACGGCGGCCGCCGCGGGTGAAGATTCGGGGTGCACGGCTGTCCTCTGAGGTCTTTCGAGGCCTTAGGGAACCTAAGGGCTCACCCATAGTAGAGACAGGACACATACTATTTAAATCCTTTCAGTATTGCTTGCCAAAGTAGTAGCTGTAAGCTTTTCCCTGTTTCTTAGCTAAGTCAGTGTGTGGGCATGGCTGTGTTGCCTAGGTCCCTCCTCTCCTTTCCTGGTAAGTTCACCCTCACCCAGTCCCCTCAGATCTCACTCCTCTACTGGAGACTTCTTGGGCTGGTGGCTGCTGTGCTGGACTATACCTGTCTCTGCTGCAGCTTTCTCTACTGGGTTCCTAAGGCTGGCGACACCCAGGGAGCCTTCTCCCTTACTGGGATCCTAGTGCTGATCGCACCCTGGAAGCCTTGACCCTCACTGGTCCTCTCAAGCGGAGCCTCTTGGATTTCTTCTTGCCTGGGTTCAAGATTACCAGTCCTTAACAGGGATCTGCAACCACCAGTATCAGGGTTCCTCACTAGAGAGCTACCTCTGCTCTTCTCAGCCCAAGGCACAGATAGTGTCCTTGCAGGTCATTTTATTCTGCCCTGAGCCGTTCCTAAAGATCTCTTTACCTTGATCAGTGCTCCCTAGGGCTGCTGCTCTTCTTGTCTTTAGGACAAGAGTACACACCTGCTGGGGTTCAGAATTACCAGCCCATAACAGGGTTCTACAACTGCCAGTGACAGGATTTCCCCTCTTGAGGGCTGTCTCCCATCTTGGCAAGAAACTAAAACCATTCACCAAAGGTGAACACAGAATTAGAACCCTACAGTGAATTCACAACCAGGCCACCAATCTCCCCCTCCCCTAAACTTGTGGAGAGCAGGTTTTCCAGTTCCCTTACTCTGATCCAGCTCTCTCCATTCAAAGTGTATACATCATTTATCCCACAAGTTGTTATTCCCTTCATTGAATTAATCCACTCGTAGGGTATGATTCCATATTTGGCACGGAAAAAAATGCTGTGGATGGAAAACACACCTATGTGTATTCTATAAACTTCACCTAAAATTAGGCACAGTTTATAGAATACACATAGCACTGTTCACATGACTAAAATGTAGGCACAGCCATTTATACCAACGAAAAGCTGGTATAAATGTCCATGCCTAACTTTATGTATGAAACGGGTTATTCTATTATAACACTATGCATAAATTTTAGGAATACCTTTTACCCACCCATGCTCCCCCATGGCCACGCTCACCTTTGAGATCCATGTGGTAGAATTTACTTGGCCTACTTTGTAGAATATGCTTAGCAAGTAGGGCACGTAAATTCTAATTAGTGCCAGTTAGTGTTGATAATTACTTATTAACATCCAATAATTGGAGCTGATTGGCTCTTTAACCAATTGAATTGTATGTACAAATCAGAATGCACCCAGATTTGCATGTGCAACTCTAGTTGCAATATATAGAATTTGAAGGAATGTGTAAAAGAGCTGCCTGTCTGTCTCCATTTACATGCAAGCAGAGCTGTTGGACCCAACCCGCTACTGCAAATTTAACAATGTTCATGCAGCCACATTCCTGTGCAGCTCTACTAAGGAAGCAAACTGACAGTTCAGCTTAGAAAGAATAAACCTGCACTCTACCGACATTTTTTTCTCTCTTTAATTCACTTAAAAACCCACCCATGGGTGAAGGGGGGGGGGGGGTCATAACCATTCTCCAAAATTCTCTTGGGTTGTTATCCCAATGCTTTTCCAGTACAGTGATGTTGTAGAGGTGTCAGTTCACAGCCAGCTATGAGATGAGTCGCTATTTCCATATTTGATGTGAAAAAGTTTGTCTGTAATCCAGTGTCTTATGCTGCAACTCTGGGGGGCCCTTTTACAAAGGCACAATAGTATTTTTAGTGCGGGGTAAAACTTAGCATGTGCTAAATGCTAAGACCTGCATAGGAATATAATGGACATCGGCGTTTTGCACATTCTAATTTTTAGCGTGTGCTAAAAATGCTAGCGCACCTTTGTAAAAGCCCCCCTTAATGTCTCATTCTTAAGGGTCCAGTTCACCTCTCCTTATCTGTTCATGTTTGAAAGATGTATGTTTTCTGAAGAAATACCTTTATTTCCCACTGTATCGATGCCTCTGCCACTTGATTTTCCTTATTTGCTGATCTAATTCTTTCAAGAGTTTTTTTTTTCCTTTAGCTTCCTTTTCTATGCATACTGATGGATCCTTTCCCACTCCTTCTGCTTGTCAGAATGCTTGTCCAAATTTGATGATGGAGACAGACTTTGGATGTTAACTTTCATACTTTTGCTTTCCTCCTCTAGATTTAGTGTCTTGAGCTGTTCATGTCTTGTTTGAAGTGTTCTGTACCATTTTTGGTGTCATAGCCTGTCCATGCCACTCTGGTTGTTGCTACGCAATGTGTTCATTTGCTGTGCCACTCTCCTGTTTCTACTGGAATGTTTTGTTCACTTTGGGGAGGTGCTTTAGGTTGAATATTAGGATTGTTTAATGGTCAAATTCTTTGTGGTAGTGGTGATGGTGAGGGGGTGAGGGGTAGAGGACTATAATTTAATTGAAGGGGTACTTCACTGCAAGTTTTTCTACGGCAACTAATACCCTGTACCTGACTTTTTAAATGGCTAATGCAAATTATAAATGATTCTGGATCACTGAAACAATGAAGTGTATTCATAGAAGTATAACAGACTAGCTTGATTTAACTAACTGTTCTCAAAATGGGCAGTGGTGCCCTATGTTAAAGAACCTGCTTCCTATACTCAAAACGATGCAGACATGTTAGCAACAAAAGCTATTAAATTTATTTTAACTGATATTCTTGTTCGATTCCCACTTCAGGCACAAGCAGCTCCTTGTGACTCTGGGTAAGTCACTTAACCTTCCATTGCCCCAGGTACAAATAAGTACCTGTATACAATATGTAAGCCGCATTGAGCCTGCCATGAGTGGGAAAGCGCGGGGTACAAATGTAACAACAAATTTAAAAAATATATCTGGGAAAAATGATAACGTGTATTGAAAGGGATGGCATAGACAAACTATTGAAGACAATGATTGTAGCCAGAGAGGTTTTAATTTACTGAGGAGGTTCCTGGTATAAAGCTTCTTCTGAGCCCTTCTCCATTTATAACTATTTCTTCATATCATTGCTTACATATGATCCAAGGGATCTCCCATTCTGATCTTATCCGTTTTGTCAGTTTATATCCTCCATGATCAGTGCCTCTATGGGTGGTGTTTTTAGGTCTTTTTACCACCACCCCAAATCCCCAAATTATTATGTACCAACCACCCACAATTTGGAGTGATAAAAGACCAAGGCCACGTATGAGAAAAGCAATTTTTATTTACTTACCAAATACAGATACAATTAATAGTTTCTCGTGGGAGAACAGCTCTGCTATCTGAAACTGTTTCTCCTATCATCAATGATTTTCTCAATGGGAGAATGGAACTACTACACAAAAGTGTTTGCCGCCCTCATTCTCTAAAGTTATGCTCTGACAGAGCTGTTTATATACTAAAATTAACAAGCTAACAATTCATTTACTTCTGCAAGTTATTTTCCACTTTTACTGGGTACCTTCCACAGAGGTCCATACAGTTCTCTTTTCCCCAGGATCTATTTCCCTTATGTGATTCTCCCTAGGTTGCTAAACCACGATATCTTGTTCATGAGATTTTTATGACTTCTCTTTTCTCTGAAATGCCTGCACCCTTTTGGTACTTCTCTTTTCCCAGAACAAAGGGTGTCTTCAGCATCTCATAAGTTTCTAAAGTCACACAGGCTAGTTAACTGTTTATTCTTTTAGGCCCTATTCTTAAGGCTCATGGCTGTGCCCACATTCTACAGTGGATGCCATTTTCCCCCCAGTTTGCTTTGTATATTTCTTGGTTCCCTAGGTCTACATTCCACCATTGCTAGTGCTGTTTTATTCTTTTTGTGATGTCTTATACAGAAAGGAAATGATTGTTATACTTCCTAAATCCTTACTACCAGAATAACATTTAGTAATCTAACATATTTTGTTTGCCGGAGAACTTGAGTATTGGTGCCACTTCTAATGCTGATCTACCCACTGAATACCAATGGATAAAGCTTTGGAAAGTAATTCTCCACTCGCTGAGCACCAATGTCCAGATTTTGTCTTCATTCCATAGGCATCTTCCTGCCAATGCTGGGGCATGTTTGTCTCTCTCCTTGTGCCTTGAGAGCAGTGGTGTGCTGGGAAATGTTTAACAACAGGCTCTTTTTCCTGGCATACCAGCCCTGCAATTTGGAGGGACCCCCAAAGTGGACTAGGGGAGCAACACATTCCTCTTTCTCCTCCCTCTCCCAATGCAGGCACACTAGGCATACCTTTGCTGGCAGGGATGACAAGCCCCACCAGCCAAATAAATGGACTACCACTGCTCCCCACTGCTTGCTTTTTGCTCTGAGTAGCATGCCAGGAATTCTCGCATATACTTCCTTGAGAACTCCTGGCATGCTGCTCAGAGCCAGATACAAGCCGTGGCAGTCCATTCATTTGACTGATGGGGCTTGGTATCCCTGCCAGCAAAGGTACAGGAGTTCAGAGATGCCAAGGGTGGCCCATCTCAAAGCTAGAGATTTACCACCGCTATTCTGGAGATTGGAGGCCAATGAGTGAGGTTTTTCTAATGGGCATCCATACACATATTGCAAAAGTAAACAACAATTTCTACAGAGTACATCCAAAACTTAATTATTTTCTCATTCTCATCTTCCAAAATTTCAAACAACAGATGCACAGATCAGCAGGACCCAAAGCAGTCCAAAACAAGTAAAGTCAAAAACACAGTTTATACCTAGTTATTCAGCCACCCTTAGGATTCACCTTTGGGTTTAAAAAGTAAAATCATATGCATGTAAGGACTGGATAAACAAATTAAAACAAATTTTAAAGCAAATTACCTTAATATGTAATCATTGGTAGCAATAATGAAACAGTGATAGAATATTCAAATAGGAAGCAGCCTGAGCCAACAGATTTATTTTCCATTAAACATAATTAACTTTGTATGAACTTGGCAGCTAATAGTGTGCTGAACTGGATAATGTTATTACTTCAAAGAAAAAATGGCTTAAACTCCCAATAAGTAATCAGCTTCACCAAACAAGTAAATAAGCAATTTTGTGGTTTACTATGAACTGCACATTGAGCGTAAGGGGAAAAGTCTCATAATGTCACTATGCTTATGTCCTTCTTAATGCATGGTAAATGAGGAAGAAGCCGCAAAGTCTCCAGCAGTCTATTCCAGAAGAGTGGCCCATCAATATACAGCAGACTTGATGGATCTGTTATACTACTACTACTACTACTACTTATTATTATTTCTATAGTGCTACTATACATACTCAGCACTGTAAGACATTTCTAGTCAATTCTATATATGGTGTTCAAAATTGCACATGCAAATTTGGGTGCATGACCAAAGCAATTTAATTGAATAATGAGGACCAATAATTGAACATGTTGGTATTCTATAAAGATGCATGTGTACATTTTTACGCATGGATCTGAAAAGGGGGCGTGGCCATAGGAGGGGCATGTGTGGGGGAGGGGCATTCCTAGAATTTGCTTCTTTTAATAAGCCACGCTAGCAATTCCCGCCCAGCAAATGAGAGGAATCCCATAGGAATGGAATGGACTTCCTCTTATTTGCTGCTCCGGGAATTGCAACTGCATCTTAGTAAAAGAGGCCTTAAGTTTTGTACCTGGGGCAATAGCGAGATTATAAAAAAAAGAAAGCAGAAAGAAGGGGAAAGCAAGAAACAGTGTATACGAATCAAAATGCTTCACATATTTGAGGGAAAAGAGAAAGAACAACACGCTAATAAAGCACAAAAAGATTGTAACAGCTGGTTAAACTAGTTGTATTTTAGCTCTACTTTTGATAGAAAATCAAAGAAATGAAACATTGCTACAATGGATGCACTCATCATTTCTTATAAAACCTATTTCTGTTGTAGCACATAATACAAAAATAACTGGGTAGGGTGGAAACCATCATCATGATTCAGTGAGGGATCAAAGTACTATAATGATCGATCACAAAGAGACATTACACTACAAGAATGATCTTACATGGAAGGTTTTTGTGAATAAAAGACTATTCTTTACAGCAGAAAAGATTTGAAGGGCAAAAAACAAAATGCCAGTTTTTATTATTCATATCTAAAGAAAACATTCACATCTCATTTTTAAAAATTAGCATTAGTCCCTGTGTCTTATTTAATCTGCTGTCATGAAGTTAAATTGACTATAAAAATATTCTGGCATTTGATTTTGACAGTGTTTGATATATTATATAAGGAAACATCCTAAAAGTATGCTATGATGCATTCAGCATTTTCTTACTCATACTACAGATTGACACGAGTTCTGAAATATGTTTAAAGTTCACAGTACATTTAACAAACACATTCTTAGACTTTCTCTATAATTACATCAGAATCCCACCTAGTGCCAATTCCTATGCTTAACTTTAGGCGCCAGACTTATGCCTGCTGAAACCTGGTGTAAATTCTGGGGCTCAAGTTAGGTGCACTTGCCCAGTATTCTATAACTACATGTGCAACTTTGTGGAATACCCCTGATATGCCTATGCCCCTCCAATGACCACACCTCTTTTTGAGATACACGCCATAGAAGTTAGACGCACTGCCTTATAGAATAGCACACAGCCAGATGCATGCACAAATTGTAATGAGTGCCAATTAATATAATTGGTTCTTAGCACCCAATTATTGATGGTTAAGAGCTCGTTAGCCAATTAATTTGTATACACATCTTGGCAGCGTGCCAAAATTTGGGTGCCACATATAGAATCTGGGGATAGTGCACATTTTTTTCTCCCTAGGGCCACTGTTCCCTTTAAGAGGAATGGGAGTCCTCCACCTACAGTCCTGCCATTGGGGGATGCTGTTTATCATTTTCAATAGTGAAGGGCAGACAAGATCTACAGGACTCCAGAGAACGTGCTTGTCCCTAGTGATTAAATACACAATATTGAAGCACAACCCCTTGCTAACAACAATGCAGTTGGAGGTCTCCTGCTCAGCTTAGAAGGAACCGTGCCTAGGGTGCATATTTAAACTATCTCACACGTGCAAGCTATTGCACATAAGCACCCTATGCTCAATAGTCAACCATGGCTTAGCATAATCCACTGTGTTGCCTCTAGTTTAATGTAATGGTTTCTGATCACTGTCACTAACACTGCTATATAATATAATATAATATAATATAATATAATATAATATAATATAATATAATATAATATAATATAATATAATATAATATAATATAATATAAATTTTGAACATCCTAAACTCTCCCCCCCCCCCACACACACACACTCTGATCAGACCAATTTCTTCCTGTCCCTTTTCCTGCCTTAGACAAACTTCCTCATCCATTTATCTATCTTCAATAGAAACCTCAGTGGAACCTGGGCGGGAATCTATGTAAAGAAAAAGACCCTTTGGGGAACTATAACTATTTTAAGCTCCAATATCTTTCCTAACCAGTTAATAGTTAATCCTTTCTACCTCTCCATCTCTCCTTGCAGTGGCAGATAATTCGTAACAAATTATTGATGTAGCTTATTTGAGGCTTTCAACTCCAGTACCTCACCACTTCCTCCTGCCATTTTGAATGGACATCCCCTCTCCAACTTCCTTTTCCCACTCCCCACCACCAAAATCTCTATTTTTTCCAAATTAACTACATCCTAACACCTTCAAAAATTTGCTTAGCTCATCTAAAAACTGGGGAACCAATGACTCCAATTCCTCTATTTTAACAGGGTGGATTAAGATTCCTTGGGGTAGTAGAAGTCAGCTATTGTTGGGGCTGGAATGGTAGAGGGTGGTGGTGGTGAGAGAGTTTATTATAGTTGCTCATTGTTATTATTGTTTTCTATTTGTAATTTATACACAACAGTTGCACAGTATATTGTTCCTTTTTATACTTTAATACAAATATTTAAATATAAAATCATAAGTGTTTGAGGCTTCTGCAGATGAGAACAGATTCCACGGGGATGGGGCAGGGACAGAGATGTGGCCTGCAGGGATGGGGTGCGGATGGATACAGAAATCACAGGGACGGGGACAAATTTTATCCCCGCATCACTTTCTAACCAGAACCCATGCCCTAAGCTAAGCCTAAAGAGCCTCCACTCACCTCAATTAGTTTCCTTCCTTTTGCAACTTCTCTGAAAGGGCAAACAGATATTTCTCATCCACTCTGTCAAAGGTCTTTTCTGCATCTGAAGCGATATACCACATTGATTCATTTCTACTTTGAATTTCTTGAATAATATTAATCACTCTATGCACAGGCAATAATGCTTTCCAGTCTCTTGACCAGGAGTTTTGCAAAAATAAGATGAAATGTATAAATTATGTGATCACTTTGAATGGGCTGTGTCGGTATTGCCGCACAGCAGCCACTAATGTGGCTTAGTAAGCAGGGAGGTTAATCACCTCACTCATTGTTCTGATTTCCATATCATTTGTAAATATGTTAAATAGCACAAGTCCCAGTACTGATCCCTGCAGCATTCCACTATTCATCCTCCTCCATTGAGAAAAATGACAATTAACCCTACACTCTTTTTTCTGTTCAATAACCAATTCCTAATCTACACCAGAACATTGCCTCCTATCCCATGACTCTTTAATTTTCTCAGGAGTCTCTCATGATGAACTTTGTCAAAAGCTTTCTTAAATCTTTTACCAATGTTTTTACCGAAACGTCTTAAGTCTAACAATATAATTTCCTCCTCGTTCTTGTCTACATGAACTAGATAGTCTTATGGAGATTTCAAGTAATATCTCACTGCACTCCGTATTACGGGGCAATCCATTGCTCAAAATCAATAAATTGTCCATATTCTTGGAAGAATGGTCAAAGTGTGGAATAAAGACAATTGCACATGAATTCATTGATAATACTGTCATTTCCTTTGAAGACTTATGCTCTACCTTCTCTTTACCAGCTAACCAATATTTTAAGTGGTTACAGCTTAAACATTGTCTAATTTATAATAGTATAATTTCCAAACTAAGCTTAAAATCACCCTCAATACATGTTTTTCTTTCTGATAAATGTCATAAAGGCCATACGGAATCCTGCTCAGAAGGAAGGGATCCCCAGAAGCTTAGCCGGTGGTAGGAGGCAGGGCTGGTGGTTGGGAGGTGGGGATAGTGCTGGGCAGACTTATATGGTCTGTGCCAGAGCTGGTGATGGGAGGCGGGGCTGGTGGTTGGGAGGCGGGGATAGTGCTGGGCAGACTTATACGGTCTGTGCTCTGAAAAAGACAGGTACAAATCAAGGTAAGGTATACACAAAAAATGGCACATGTGAGTTTATCTTGTTGGGCAGACTGGGTGGACCGTGCAGGTCTTTTTCTGCCATCATCTACTATGTTACTATGGTATCACAATTATACAAATTCTTTTTGCAAAAAAAGTCCTGCAGTAAGCTTAGTTTATGTTCAGTTTGGGAAAATGATCTCCAAATTCAGGTTACTCTTCAACAATGGACTTATCTCTGGTCTAAGGTAAATAAGCCTATAATGTCAGCTAGCTACATGCAATCTTCTTTCATCATAGGACAATTTGGACTCCCCATAAGCTGTCTGTAGCTGGCCTTGCTCCTAATAACAAACGTTGGTCTTGTCGCTTGCATCCTGGCACACTAATGCATATGATTTTTGATTGTAGTTTAAATAAGAAATTTTGGTGCCAAATATGGATTTTTATAACTAAAATCCTTCCTATACAAGGTCAAATTACCTCTCCTATTATCTTCCTTGGTTCAGTGTCAGTCCAGGATCAATTAGATATTTCCCAACAAAAACAACTGGACATTCTACTTACTGCTGCACTCAAAATGGTTCTTATGCATTGGAAAGAAAACTCTAATCTGAACTCTATCTTTTTGTGGCACCTAGTTTTACAAATTCATAAATTTGAAATATCTCTAGCAGGGAAACTGGGTAAGACATGTTCAGCTACTAAAATTTGGTCTCCTATTGATAAATATTTAGAGTCTTATTATTCTTTGTAGCCACTATCAGATTATAATTTTCTGTTACGCAATTTATTTAAAAAAAAAAGATTGTATGAAAGAGGCGTTTAATTTTAGTGTTATTATCTTATTGTAATGTTTCAAAATTGCAAAATTCAATAAAATTCATGAAAATTTCTGAATTTTGGCGATAATGGAAACTAAGGATGCCCATCTCAGAAATGTCCAAATGCAAGCCCTTTGGTCATGGGAGGAGCCAGCATTCGTAGTGCACTGGTCCCCCTGGCATGCCAGGACACCAACCGAGCACCCTAGGGGGCACTGCAGTGGACATCACAAATTGCTTCCAGCTGCATAGATCCCTTACCTTATGTGCTGAGCCCCCCAACCCCCCCAAAAATAAAAACCACTACCCACAAATGTACACCACTACCATAGCCCTTACAGGTGAAGGGGAGCACCTAGATGTGGGTACAGTGGGTTTCTGGTGGGTTTTGGAGGGCTCACATTTACCACCACAAGTGTAACAGGTAGGGGGGATGGGCCTGGGTACGCCTGCCTGAAGTGCACTGCACCCACTAAAACTGCTCCAAGGACCTGCATACTGCTGTCATGGACTAGAGCATGACATTTGAGGCTGGCACAAAATATTTTTAAAGTTCTTTTTTGAGGGTGGGAGAGGGTTAGTGACCACTGGGGGAGTAAGGGGAGGCCATCTCCTATTCCCTCTGGCGGTCATCTGGTCAGTTCGGGCACCTTTTTGTGCCTTGGTTGTAAGAAAAACTGGACCAGGTAAAGTCGTCCAAATGCTCATCAGGGATGCCCTTTTTTTCCATTATGGGTCAAGGATGCCCATGTGTTAGGCACGCCCAAGTCCCGCCTTCGTTACGCCTCCGACAAGCTCCAGGGAACTTTGGTCGTGCCATGACGGAAAGCAGTTGGGGACGCCCAAAATCGGCTTTCGATTATGCCAATTTGGGCGACCCTGTGAGAAGGACGCCCATCTTCCGATTTGTGTCGCAAGATGGGCATCCTTCTCTTTCGAAAATAAGCCTGCTAGTGTCCTAACCTTTGCAGCTGATCCTTTTAGCTTCTTTTTAACCATTTCCACAATTTTATTATAGTCGCTTTTGAAAATTAAATGCAGCTACAGTAGATTTCCTTTGTGGCTTCATTCCAGACAGTAGCTCAAACATGATCATATTATAATCACTGTTTCCCAGGGGACCCAAAACTGTTACCTCTCATGCTATATGCCCTATCAGTTACTGGACTGGTTGCTCCAAGAAGCAGTAATTTATTACATCTAGAAATTGTATTTCCCTGGCACTCCCTGATATAACATTTATGAAGTCAACATCAGGGTAATTGAAATCACCCATTATTGTACTGTTGCCCAATTTGCCAGATTTCCTAATTTCTGTAAGTAGAGAGGTGTGGTAGCCGTGTTAGTCTACTCTTAAGGTTATCAATAGAAATCAAACAAAATAAAACATGGTCAAGAAAATAAGGTGACACCTTTTTTATTGGACATAACTTAATACATTTGTTGATTAGCTTTCGAAGGTTGCCCTTCTTCGTCAGATCGGAAATAAGCAAATTTGGTAGCAGATAGTATATATAAGTGAGACATCCAAGCATTACTTTGACAGTCTGTAAGAATACTCCTTCCCTTCACACATGGAATTTCTATTCATAATGATTTCACACTGATGTTTCATGTAGAATGTTTATTTGATTTGATTCAATCCCTCTTTAACATATAGAGCAACCCTCTTCCAATTTGATCTTCTCTATCATTCTAATACAATTTGTACCCTGTTTACACAGTTTCCCATTGATTCCTCTTTCCACTAAGTCTCTGAGATACCTGTTATATCTGCCTCATCATCTAGTGCTATATACTCTAACTCTCCCATCTTATTTTTTGGCTTCTAGCATTTGTACACAAGCACTTCAAATTGTGTTTTTTCCTTGTTTCCACGAGCTGCTTAGAAGTTGACAGGGATAATGTACATTCTTTATCCTGCTCTGTCCTTAAACACACCTGGCTTTCTTTCAGCATTGTTGAAATCTTTCCACTGGGATTCTCTGAATGACCTGTTTCAATAGAATCCTTCAAGTATACTCAAAACTGAATCATGTGCCCCTGAGTGACTGTCGCCACTCCCCTGCCAATTCTAGCTTAAAAGCTGCTCTGTCTTCTCCCTCCCCTGCCCATTCTAGCTTAAAAGCTGCTCTATCCTCTTTTTAAAAGTTAGTGCCAGCAGCCTGGTTCCATCCTGGTTAAGGTGGAGTTCATACTTTTGGAAGAGTCTCCCCATTTCCCAGAATGTTGCCCAGTTAATA
The DNA here is from genome assembly GCF_901765095.1 of Microcaecilia unicolor. Classification (NCBI taxonomy): domain Eukaryota; kingdom Metazoa; phylum Chordata; class Amphibia; order Gymnophiona; family Siphonopidae; genus Microcaecilia; species Microcaecilia unicolor. Next base: position 68,245,725 of record NC_044035.1, on the reverse strand, counting down.
ACAAATCTAAATCTCTCATCCCTGCACCATTGTCTCAACCACACACTGAGAATTCAGTGCTCTGCCTGCCTCTTGGGTCCTGCACATGGAATGGGGAGTATTTATGAAAATGCTACCCTGGAAGATCTTAACTTCAGCTTTCTACCTAAAAGCCTAAATTTGGCTTCCAAAACCTCCCTCCCACATTTTCCTATGTCATTGGTACACACATGAACCAAGACAGCCGACTCCTCCTCTGCACTATCCAAGATCCTATCTAGGTGATGCATTTGGTCTGCCACCTTTGCACCAGGCAGGCAAGTCAGCAGGCGATCCTCACATCCACCAGCCACCCAGCTATCTACATGCTGAATGATTGAATCACCAGCTACAACAGCTGTCCTAACCCTTCCCGCCTGGGCAGAAGTCCTTAAAGATATATCCTCAATGTGTCAGGATGGTGTATCCCCTGGTGGGCAGATCTGGCTACAGGAGTGCTTCCTACTTCACAAGGGTGATGCTCTCCTTCTAGGAGACCTCCTTCATTCAAGACAGCACAGGGGCTGCCAGACTGGGGTTGGGACTTCTCTACAATGTCCCTGTAGGTATCCTTTATGTACCTTTCTGTTTTTCCTCAGCTCCTCTAAGAATGTTACTCTAGCAGACGCATTTTCTGAGAGCTAGGAGCTTTTTTCATTGGGCACACACATATAACCTCTCACTAGCTGGGAGATAATCATACATGTGAAACTCAATGCAAAAGACTGGATAGCACCCCTCTCACTGTTGGACTTCTGTCTCTATCTTAGTATTATTGAGTTTTTCAATAATTTAAAACTTGCTAAGATACTATAATAGTCTAATATAAAAAGCCTTTAGCTTATATGGTATATTGTGTGATTTATTAAATGTTTTCTTCTTAGAAAGTAATGAAATGTAATTAAAATTCTGTAAGAGGACTCCTCTCTTGTATCTTAAGTAGAGGCACTGAATATGGGACCCTTTTACAAAGGCGCAAGAGGGCTAACACGCAGGTAATGTGCACTAAATTGGCACTACCATTAGGGTTGCGCATATGTCTAGCGGTAGTTCTGATTTTGGCACAAGCCAAATCCCACGGTAGAAAATTATTTTCTACCACAGGGGTATTCCTGACAGTAACTGCGCTGCATGGCTACCACGTGGGTAGCATGTGAGCCCTTACTGCTAAGTCAATGGGTGGCGGTAAGGGCTCAGACTGTAAAAAGGGACGCACTAGTTTTAAAGTTATTGCAGGCCCACTTCCTTGCTCATTAAAAAATTACCTTTTTCCCAGCCATGGTAAAAACTGGCCCAGGATGTGCCCAAAAGACACGTCTATACATTTTACCGTGGCTTAGTAAAAGGGCTCCATATGATATTGCTCCCATATCAAGAGTTTTTGAACACAGATACAGAGCATTATATCACAATTTGTATCAGAAGAAGAATATGATAGTTTTTGTTTTTTGGTTTTTGTTTTTTTAATTTAGAGTGAATAATGGCCATTCTTATGACATTAGCAACTTAGAGGGCATTCTTTCCTATCACACAAGATTCAATTGTTTGATAAGTTCAAGAAGTGCAATTTTGTTATTACATTAAAAGATAAATTTCCAGTATGAGAAAAAGTTATCATTTATATAAATACCAAACTAGTAAAAATCTTTGATCGTAAAATGCTTTTTTTTTTCTTCTTCTTATATATTTAAATGGTTTTTATTGATGATCAGGCATTTTTAAACAAAATTATAGAAAGCAAACAGAATAAAGTCATAACAATACAGCATATGTATTTATACACATCTTAATTGTTCCATCAGTGACCATCAATTTTTATATAACAATAACTCCCCTTCAACCATCTCCCTCCCCTCCCCCCCCCCCCCCTCATAGCCTCTACTCTGAGCTCCTTACTTCATGGTATCATCTTTCAAAATCCAACGTCAATCTGTGCCTAATTACACAAGGAGTATATTTCGACCAAGTTCTTCTCAAATTAGGGTTTGCCTAAATTATTGAGTACTGCACTTCTTGCTTTATGAGAGATATTTTGTAAGTATGGATTCCATATAGTTATAAAATGCTTCCTTCTCTTTGGGCTGTTAAAGGCTGATCTGGCCTCCCAAAGCATTAGCTCATGTAATCTATTCCTCCAGAGCCACACTTGTTGGAATGTATTGTATTTTTTACATGCATTGCCTGTCACCTATTATTTCTCTGTGATTACTCTGTGACCTCTGATGTGAATTACTTAGAGAGGTCACACAGCTATGCAACTTCCTGTGGGGGTTAGATGCAGCACATGCAGCACATGGAGCACATGGAGCTCATGATCTCTCCTAACCTGAGAGGATCTATGGTGGTGTGAGCATCCATTACCATCTAAGCACATGGAAGGAGCTGATAATACAAATGTATAGTAATATGTATATATAAGCCTGTCTGATTATAATCTAACTACAAACTGTGAGTAAACAGATGTTTTGTTACTTCAACTTTAAAGTGACTCAGCAGTGAATTATTCAGGGGTGAATGAGAGAGAGATGAAGAAAGAAATTAACATTTCTAAAGCTGAAGCTGTGTGTACTAAAATCTGCTAATTATTTACTACAAATAATCCAACAAAAGGGTTATGGGCCCAGGGCTCAGGAATTGAAAAAGAAGAGAAATATTACCAGGCAAAAAAAAAAAGGCCACATTTTTCTCTTAAGTTTTAAAGGAAAGATTCAGTCTGTCTCTCTCTCCCCCCACACAGCAGACAGAAGGCTAAGAAAATGGCTGAGGGAGGAAATTCACCATTGTTCTATTCTCTCAAGGTGCCTAGATTAACTGAGTTTAATTATCAGCAGTGGGAACTAAGATTCATATGTCTCCTTCGAGCAAAAAGATTAAATATATGCTTAGACCAAGACAGAACAGCTGAAAATATGGCTGAATGGGACAATGCAAACTATTATGTGAAGTGCATGCTTTTGGAAGCTCTCTCAGAGAAACAAGCCATATTAGTGGAGGGAAAAGATACACCAAAGGACATTTTATATAAACTGAGAACTATGTATGCAACTACATATGCAAAGCAGCAACCAATTTGGTTAGCAGAGTTGAATGAAACCAAATTAAGGGATAAAAGTAAATGTAATGATCACATTATGCATCTTATGTCTTCATTTCAAAAGCTAGAACTTTCTGGAATTCCCATGTGTGATGCATTGAAAAGAGCATTTCTTTTTACCTCACTATCAAAGAAGTTTGATGTTTTTAGGTCTGTAAATGAGGCCATTGAAGGGCAATCTTTTGAACAGACAACATCAAAACTAAGGCAGGAATGCATAATAAATGATTCTGAGGAGATGTGTTCTCAAAGTCAGTCAGAGAGAAATGAAACAAATTTCTTGGCAAAGAACAGAGGAAGGCGGAGCTATGGGAAAACTCCACCCAAGGGCAAGCTGATTTGCTACTCATGTGGAAAGGAGGGACATGTATCTAAATGGTGTAAGGAAACACAAAACACTCCCTCTAGCTCACCTAAGCCAATGGAACTAAAGAATTTTCAAACCAGGAAATGTATGAAGGACAAAGATAAACACAAGGGCTTTCTAATGGCAGAAAAATCTTTGACTATGGTAAATAATAATTCAAATGAAAGTACTTGGATTTTGGATTCAGGGAGCACATGCCATTTAACCAATTCTAAGGATTTCTTTCAGGAAATGTGTCCAGAGGAAGGTATTCTTAAAACTGCAAACGCAGGGACTGCTAAGATCCAAGCAAAAGGTATTGGATTCTTAAAATGCAAAGTGTCTAATGAAGTTAAAGAAATTCCTGTAAGTGATGTCTTGTATATTCCCCAAGCAGTTTGCAATATGCTTAGTGTATCTACATTAGATAAGAAGGGATTTGTGATTCATTTTGAAAACAGTAAGTGCACAATCTCTAAAAATGATGAAGTGTATGCTGAAGCTTTATGCATAATGATGTTTATAAGCTGAACATTTCAGGTGAAGCCTCACATATGGTGCAAGTAAGGAAGAATGATGGTAAATGTAGTCTGGAAATCTGGCACCGCCGCCTGGGACATCGTGATTCTAAGGTGATCCAGGATCTTTACAGTAAGCAACTGGCCACCGGCATTCAGATAAGTGCAGATGCTGGTAAAATGGAGAAATGCATAGACTGTGTTACTCAAAAAGGTGTGAGACCCTCATTTCCTGCATACACAGGAAATAGGAGTAATAAAGTGCTGGACTTAATACACAGTGACTTATGTGGACCGTTTAATATCCCATCATTGGGAAATAACAGATTTGTGCTAATATTCTTGGATGATTTCTCTAGATATTGTGTGGCCTATTTGCTGAAAGAAAAAAGTCAAGTCACAGACATGCTGAAGAAATACGTAGCCATGGTGAGCAATAAATTTGAAAGAAAACCAAAGGTTCTTCAGACCGACAATGGTGGTGAGTTCACTTCACAAAGCATGCGCACATTTCTAGAACAAGAAGGCATTCAACATATCACAACAGTAGCTTATACACCAGAGCAAAATTCTGTTGCAGAGAGAAAATTTAGGTCACTTGTGGAAATGACCAGATGTATGCTGTCAGATAGCAATCTCCCTAAAAGACTATGGGGGGAAGCCATTCTCACAGCAGTGTACCTACAAAACAGAATGCCAACTAAAGGCGCTGAGCGCACACCACATGAGACATGGCATGGTAGGAAGCCAAACCTGTCACACATAAGAACATTTGGAAGTACAGCATATGCTCATATACCAAAGCAAAGAAGGCATAAGCTGGATTCCACAACAGAAAGGGGCATTTAGTTGGCTATACTCCAGGACACAAAGGATATAGAATTTTGAATCTGAAAACTGGCATTGTTGGCATAAGACATGTTACATATTTTGATGAAAACAAAAGGGTTGATAAAGGCTGGATTATCCCAGATGAGCCTTATCATCCAGAATATGAAACTAGAACCATAATAGACATGCCAGTGTATATAAATGCCATACCAAGGCAGATGTCTGAAAGCAACTCACCTGTATCTAACGAGGAACAGGCAGAGGAAGCAGACACAGAAAGGATCATTGAAGAAGACAGTACAGTTGGAGAAGGGGAATCAATTGGAGAAGAACTCTCAGATTTAGAGGATGCGGAAAGGTCAGACCAACCTGTTGTCAGACGCTCATCCAGGGAAAACAAAGGTGTTCCACCCCCAAGACTGTCTTACCTAACAAAGTCAGCAGAAGCTCAAGAGCCCTTAACATGGGATGAGATTGAGAAAATGCCAGCAGAAGAAGCTGCTGAATGGCATAAAGCTGCACAAGAAGAAATTGATGCATTGGATAAAAATAATACTTGGATTCTTACAAAATTACCTCCTGGCAAGAAAGCTATAGGATGCAAATGGGTATTCAAGTTAAAAAGGAATGCACAAGGAAAAGTGGAAAGGTATAAAGCCAGATTAGTGGCAAAGGGATATCTTCAAAAATATGGAGAAGATTTTGATGAAGTGTTTGCACCTGTAGTGAAACACACGACAATCAGAACACTTCTGAGCATTGCAGTCTCAAAAGGCATGCAAGTCAACCACATTGATGTGAAAACAGCGTTTCTTCACGGAGATATAACTGAAGACTTGTACATGGAACAACCAACAGGTTTCATAAATACAAAACAAAGACAGCTAGTGTGTAAATTAAACAAAGGTCTTTATGGATTAAAGCAAAGTGCAAAATGTTGGAATGAAAAATTGCATGAAATATTGACAAATTTAGGATTTAAGCAAGGTGAAGCAGATAAATGCTTGTACACTAGGTGCACAAATGGACAATATGCATACATTTTAGCTTTTGTTGATGATCTGCTCATTGCAAGCAAAAGTGAGCAAGAGTACAAGGACATTGTAAAGTGTTTAAACCACAATGTTGAGATAAAAGAACTTGGTAATGTGTCATACTATCTTGGGATAGAAATTGAGAAACAAAATGATGGTTCTTATCTTCTAAGCCAGAAGCAGAAAATAAATGAGCTTATTGAAAGTTTAGGTATGCAAGATGCCCAAGTTGTAAGCACTCCCATGATCACTGATTTTCTGAAGGATGAAACAGTAAGAGAACCTTTACCAGATAACATCCAATATAGATCAGCCATAGGTAAGCTTTTATATCTAGCTACCACATACAGGGCTGATATAGCAAATGCAGTAGGAATTTTGAGCAGAAGGGTCAGCTCACCTACCAAATCAGATTGGACTGCAGTTAAAAGGATGGTAAGGTATTTAAAGGGTACCATTGATTGTAAATTAAAGATTTCAGCCAATAGTAATCCAAAACTAATATGTTACTGTGATTCAGATTGGGCAGGGGATCATTCTGATTATAAATCCACAAGTGGATATGTGTTTATGTATGGAAATGTACAAATTTCATGGGCCAGTCATAAACAAAGTATTGTGAGTTTGTCTTCTACAGAAGCTGAATATGTGGCCGTATCGGAAGCGTGCAGAGAACTGATGTGGATTGAAAAACTTTTGCTGGATTTTGGTATAGCTGAACAGAGACCAATCCAGATAATGGAAGATAATCAGAGCTGCATCCGACTGTCACAGAATGACAAGGTTCAGTCACGCACCAAGCACATCGCAACGAAATACCACAACGTGCGAGAGTTGGCGAAAGAAGGGGTCATCAGTCTACACTATTGTCACACCAGTGAGATTACAGCTGACATCATGACCAAACCGTTACCCAGAGAACATTTTGTGAATCTGCGTATAAAGCTTGGACTTTGTATGAATAAATAATTGCATGACAGTTATGCATGAGAAGGGGTTTGTTGGAATGTATTGTATTTTTTACATGCATTGCCTGTCACCTATTATTTCTCTGTGATTACTCTGTGACCTCTGATGTGAATTACTTAGAGAGGTCACACAGCTATGCAACTTCCTGTGGGGGTTAGATGCAGCACATGCAGCACATGGAGCACATGGAGCTCATGATCTCTCCTAACCTGAGAGGATCTATGGTGGTGTGAGCATCCATTACCATCTAAGCACATGGAAGGAGCTGATAATACAAATGTATAGTAATATGTATATATAAGCCTGTCTGATTATAATCTAACTACAAACTGTGAGTAAACAGATGTTTTGTTACTTCAACTTTAAAGTGACTCAGCAGTGAATTATTCAGGGGTGAATGAGAGAGAGATGAAGAAAGAAATTAACATTTCTAAAGCTGAAGCTGTGTGTACTAAAATCTGCTAATTATTTACTACAAATAATCCAACAACACTGAGGGTGGCTCCGCCTGTGTCCAGTGCCTGAGTATACATTTCTTCCCCACTGCGTATGCCTTACTAAAAAGTAACTCCAAATTTTTATTTGAAATTCCATATGCATTATTTTTATTCAAAAGTACCCCTCTCCAGGAGGGGAACATCCTTTGCCCCGATATTTTTTCAAGATAGTTTTGTATTGCTTTCCAATATGATTTAATTTTATTACATCTCCAAAATGTGTACATAAAAGTGTTCCTCTCTTTACTGCATTTAGGACATTGGGCATCAGATATCCATCCAGCCCTTGCTGCTTGTGATTGTGTTATGTAACCTCGGTGTATAATCCTATATTGACTCTCCTGCAGCTCCGCCCCACTTACTTGTTTGGGTATGTCTTTGATCAGTTTATCAAAATTTATACCTTTCAGCTCATATCCCAAATCTTTACTCCATGAGTCTTTAAGCTTGTCATATACTCGAGGTGGATTGAGCATCATTAAAGCTCTGTGCAAACTTGATATTGACACCTGTCCATTTGCATCTCCCCTCATAAAATCACGCAGCCTTTGACCCACCCTCATATCCAAGGCTGCTGGGTCCAACCTAAACCAATAATGATGTAATTGTCTATATGTATAGTAATCTTTATTAGTAAGTGAAAACCTCTGCTGCATGTCCTGAAATCCATACAATCCCCCTTCTTCATTCCTCAAATGTTCAAGCAAAGTGATTCCTGATGTCAACCATCTTTCAAATATCCCTTTCTCTAATCCCGGGGGGAAATCCCTGTTCCCTTTTAACGGAAGTTGATCACTTATATTGGGGTCTTGTCTCCAGGATCGCATGAGATGTTGCCAAATACGTCGCAATGGTTGCAGTAATACACTTTTCCTGCATTCAGGTGGCAAACTCTTTGTTTTAGCCTGAAGAAGGAAATTCAAGTGCCAAGGCCTAAATAATGTGCATTCCCAACTAAGTGGCGTATGTTGATTCGTATTAAGTAACCAATCCCTGAGGTGTCTTAAAAGACACGCCTGATTATATCTTCTTATACAAGGGAATCCTAATCCTCCCTGCTCCCATCCATCATACAGATGTTCAAATCGTAATTTAGACTTCCTTCCTCCCCACAGAAATTTCCGACACATCCTGTTTAGCTTGTTTAAATCTTTCCCAAGAATATATATCGGCAACACCTGTAAAATATAAAGCCATCTCGGGAATATGACCATTTTAAATAAATTTATTCTGCCCATTAACAAGATGGGCAGATGGTTCCATTTCTCAAGAGAACCTCTGGTATCCTGTAATAATTTGTCTATATTAAGTTTATAAAGCATATTAGTGTCCATTGCCAGCCGTATTCCTAGATATCTGAAGGATTCCTCCGCCCATTTCAGTGGCGTTTGTTCATGCCAATCTCCTAGTTGGACTCCCTCCCTCTGTAATACTTCAGATTTCTCTAAATTAAGCTTAAAGTCAGAGAAATCCCCATATTCTGTCATACATTCTAAGAGAGCCTTCATTGATGTTTCAGGGTGGATGACATGTGCCAGTAAGTCATCAGCAAAAGCTGCTATTTTAAACGTTTCTGTTCCAATCCGTACCCCTTGTACGTCCGGTGTCTGTTGAATATCTCTAATCAGTGGGTCTAGTGTTAATACAAACAGTAGAGGTGACAAAGGACATCCCTGTCTAGTTCCCCTGTGTATAGCAAAGGGAGGTGACAGGATTCCATTTACCCACACTTGGGCTTGTGGGAGATAGTACAATGCCCCAATCGCCTCCTGGAAGAACCCCCGTATACCGTAAGCGTCTAGAGTTTTGAATAAAAAATCCCAAACCACTCTGTCGAACGCCTTTTCGGCGTCAAAACTGACTAATATCGATGGAGTGACCTGCGTAGACACCGCCTCCAAGGTGACCAATATCTTCCTCATATTTTTAGTGATCGTCCTGCCCTGTACAAATCCCACCTGTGATTCCTCAATGACATCTGGAAGTATTCGAGAAAGGCGGTTTGCTAACACTTTAGCGAATAGTTTGGCTTCATAATTTAATAACGATATCGGTCTATAAGATTCTGGTTTCTGTGCATCTCGTCCTGGTTTGGGGAGTACTATTATCTGCGCTGTTCGTAATGAAAGAGGCATTTACTTCTCCTGTGCTATGGCGTTAAACATTGAAGTCAGGGGAGGTACGACTTCATCTTTCAATATTTTGTAAAATTCCCCTCTATAGCCATCCGGCCCCGGGGTCTTCCCCAATGGTCCTTGCTGTATAGCCCATGACACCTCATCTGCCGTTATGGGTGCGTTCAACATTTCTAGATTGTTTGTATTTATCTGCGGAAGCTCTTGTCCCGCCAAATAGATCTCACTATCCATCGGGGGTGGGTCTGGAAGAGCGTACAGCTTCTGATAATATTCTTGCATGATTTTATTAATAAGAACATCTTTATTTTCTAAAGTTCCTTTTGAGGAATACAAGGTGTTTATTTTATAATTGCCTTGTCTAGGATTTGCCAACCTGGCCAATATCCTTCCACTTCTATTTGCATATTTGTATAGATGGTATCTAAAGTACATTTGGTTTCGTTGGGCCTGATTGTGGAGCCTTTCATTTAATGTTTGCTGCAATTCTAGAAGTTTAGCTTTTAGTGTAATGTCATGTTGGCGTCCGTACTCCCGTCTTGTCCGCGTTATTTCCTTTTCTAACCTAAACAGTTCCTTCTCCCGTGTCCGCTTCTGATAACTTGTATACGCAATGATCTCACCTCGCAGCACCGCCTTAGCTGTATCCCAGTATAGTATTGGGTTTACCATGTGTTCCTGATTAGTGTCTTGAAACTGCTTGTATTTATTTAGTATAAATTCCCGAAATCCCTGATCTTTATAAAGCCGAATAGGGAATTTCCATTGAAACTGACCAGGGCTTCCCTCTAGTATATCCCACATGACTTTCACCATTGCATGATCTGAAATTGTTATGGGTCCTATTTCTGCCTCCCTGATTTTTGTGAATAGTGTGCGAGAAATAAAAATATAATCAATCCGTGACATAGTGGCATGCGCACGAGATAAATGAGTGTAGTCACGCTCTAAGGGATGCAGAGTGCGCCACACATCCACCAATTCTAGGACTTCACTCAACATACCTATTCCTCTAGATTCCGCGCTTAATCTTTTTTTGCCCCCTTGAGATCTATCCAGTGTCGGGTCTCCAACTTCATTGAAATCACCTCCTATCAGCATAGGAATTCCCTCAAAGCTCGTTAAGTGATGTAAAAGTTTTTTGTAAAATGCCTTATTGTATGTATTGGGAGCATACACGTTGCATATGACTACTGGTTGTCTCTCTATTGTTAAGTGTACCAATACGTATCTGCCTTCCTTGTCCGCTATAGTCTTATGTGTAATGACTTGGACCCCCTTCTTAATTAATATTATAACCCCTGCTTTTTTCCCCTGCGCTGGAGATCCATAATAGGAGCCCACCCACCATCGACAAAGTTTCTCATGCTCCTTGGCTGTTAAATGTGTTTCCTGAAGTAATGCAATTGATGTCTGTTGCTTATGAAGTGCCTGAAGTACTTTCTGCCTTTTAATCGGCGAGGAAATACCCCCCACATTCCACGTTACCACTTTAAAAACCATTACGTATTATCAAGCATCACAAAAGCTTTGGTTATGATATCTTCTCTAAGCAGGTTTGGGGGGCATCCCAGCCTAAACCCCCCCCCCCCCCACCTATGATTAAACAGAATTCCCTTGCCATACACTCCTCGTGTGACTCCTATTATGTTGCCTATGTTGCCGTGCTCCTTTTAACCATGAATTTCCTGTTTCCCCATATTCCCTTCTTCCCCCCTCCCCCCTCCCCCACCCTTCCCCCTTCTACCCAATCTCCCCATCTCTTAACGGCACCTAGAGTGCCCTACTTCCGTGTCTCTGACCAGGGATCCCACTCTCTCTAACAGTTATTAGTTCTCTTTTCTCCCATCTTATCAAACATGCAATCAACATAAACAGTAAACAACATTTCAAAACTGTTAAACACATCTACTTATATTCCCAAGTCTTCCGGTTCCTTCCTGCATCTGCATCAGTCGCTCTGTTGTCGCTCTTGGACATGTTTTATGTTTTTCTTGATGTTCTTGGGTTGTCTTCCTCTAATCTCTCCACCCAGGCCTGCGCAGCTTCTACAGTGTCATAAAATCTTGCTGTTCCATTATGCTGGATTCTGAGTTTTGCTGGATATAACAGACTGAATCTTATCTGCATTTTGTGAAGTCGCCCACATATTTGCGAAAATTGCTTACGCTGGAAGGATACTTTAGTGGAATAGTCTTGAAAGCATAGTATCTTGTGTCCATCCACCTCCAGTGTTCCTCCTTTCCGTAGCACTGCTAATATGTCCATCTTATGTTGATAGTTGAGCAATCGCAAAATAACCACTCTAGGGCGGGTGTTTGTCTCCTTTCTCGGTCCCAAGCGATGCGCTCTTTCTATCTTCAGCGGTCCTGCCGTGCTCTGATTAGGTAGAATCTTAGCAAGCCAAGGCTCCAAGAAGCCTCTCAGTTCTGCTTCCTGTATGGATTCTGGTATTCCTACCAATCGAAGATTATTTCGATGAGAGCGATTCTCCAAATCATCTACTTTATCTTCTAACGTTGATACTGTTTTTTGGAGGTGCTCTATAGATTTTGAAGCTTCTTGTGAAGAGTTTTCCACATCTCCTAGTCGTTGCTGGACTTCCTGGAGCTCAGTAGTAAAAGTGGTGAACCTTTGATCCATGCCATCGAGCTTATCGATGATTTGCTGTAACTTGTAGTTCATAGTGTCCTCCACTGCCATTTTCACCTCTGCCACAATTTCTGAGGCCCAGGCAGAGCTCACTGATGGTGACGGTGGCGAGTTTTTCCCCGCCATTTTTGTTCCCCCCGCTCTTGTTTTTATCTAGCTCTTTCTTGGAGCTTCTGGTCGCCATACAAAAGTTCTGGGGGCAATTATATTTTTGTCTGCCTGTTAGGATTAGTGGTCTGCTCCTCCTCTGCTAATCACACTGCTTACTGTATGAATACTGTTCCAATCCGCTTCTGGGTAACTGCCAAGTCTCAATTCGCTCTCCTCATGTTTCCTCGAGCTCTTCGTTTTGATAAATCCCTGCACGGCTTCATATTACTCCTCTCTATATTAAAGGATTATCCTTCCTTGTTAAGCGTTTTGATATATTACTAAAAGCAGATAAATGCTGTTCAAATCCACTTCTGGGTGGCTGCCAGGTTTCACACTTCTCTCCTCTTATTTCCAACGGCTCTTCGTTCTGATAAACCCCTGCGCAGCTTCATAGTGCTCTCTCTATGTGAAAGGGTACTTCTTCCTGGTTAAGCGTTTTAATGTGTTACCAAAAGTAGCAACTGAAGGTGTTGTTTGTCTGCCCTTCTTCATTAGCCTCGTGGCCTACTCCAGTCCTTTAGGCCTAACTTAATCATTTCTTTGCCCCCTGCTCCGTGTCTCCCGTTCTCATTCTTCCGCTTTCCCCACACCCTCCGTCCGCTTAGATCGCCAATCTAGTCACCTGCTCCAAGTCCCGCCACTTCAACTGCCAGCCTGTGTCTTTTCCCCGGCTTACTTCAGATCTGCTGTTGGTTTCAGCCTTGGGACTCTCTCCTTCTCGTTCTGATCGCGGCTTTTCACGAAGGCGGGTACTCGCGGGAACGCTGAATTGCTCCGTACCATCTGCTTATTTTAGACTTCGCGGTACATTTTCAGAGTTAGGAGCCTTTCCGCTATGGGGGGCAATTGCAGTTCTGTTTTTTTGGAGGAAAAATTTAGTTTTCTAGTGGGATCCCTGATCGTCGACTGCAGGAGCTTACTGTGCAGCGGCCATCTTGGCCGGCAGCTCCACCGGAAGTCTTTTTTCTTCTTCTTAAAAGAAGCAATATCTGGCAGAAAATGATTCTTTCAGCTAAGTCTGATATATGTCTTAAGAAATTGACTTAGAGCTATTGGAGATTTGAAACCCGAAAGGACTTGATCATCTTTTTGAAAAATGCTAGTCTAATGTACCAGGATTAACAGAAAGCATTACTGGATAGTTTCAACAGTTTCATTTAGCTACAGATTACAAACATGCTGTAACTTCAGTGTGAGTAATGAATTGCTTTTTAAAGTGAAGTGGCATTTTATAAGAGCATGTAATGGCAAGAGGAAAGCATGATCCTTGCAAGATTAAGCAACAAGATCTGTTCTGAATAATATCAGTCACATTTCTTCAGAGTCATTTTTCCTTTGAAGCTCTGTAGTTGATGAACCAATGCAGAAAATTATCAGAATGTGTGTGAAAGCTTAGAGTGTAGAGGAAGAACATTTTTGTTTTATTTTAGTGAGGTTGTCGTCCCCCTCCCCCCATTATTTTTTTTTCATTTTATTTTAGTGGGTACTCTCACAAAATAGTACTATTAAGGAATTAAATGAAATGAACCAAAAATGCACATCCCTATTGTTGTCATAGGTTACTTTTCATTTGACAATTGAACTTTAATTTGCTTTTAGTTCTCTATATTCTTACACTATGGGAGAAAACTCGGAAATAAGTCAATATTCCAAAGATATCAAGAGTAACAGGAACAAATGGTCAGTTTTGAATTCTGTACTCATTCATTGTTTCAGTTTTGTACCAATAAAGGTTGTTATTTGTGTTTTAAATGTGCATTCATCGGCATTTAGATATATATCATAAATATTTAAATCTGGATTTTATACAGCCAGAATATACATGTCTAAAACTGCAAAGTATGCATCTGGCAAGGGGATGTGGTGTGGGTATGTTTTGACGGGTACTAATATGGGTCTAAAAAAATAAACATGTATTCCCCATTTCAGAAGGGAAATGCGTACCTATGTTATAAATATCGATGTTGGGATTTACACCATCCTGCTTATTTTCGAAGGAGAAGGGCGGCCAAAGTTAAAGGGTGCGTGTCGGAAGTAAACCGAAGGCGGGGCAGGGGTGTGGTTAAGAGATGGCTGGCCTCGGCCGATAATGGAAAAAAAGAAGGCCGGCTCTGATGAGCATTTGGCTGACTTTACTTGGTCCTTTTTTGTTCACAACGAAGCCTCAAAAATGTGCCCTAAATGACCAGATGACCACCGTAGGGAATCGGGGATCACCTCCCCTTACTCCCTCAGTGTTCACCAACCCCCTCCCACCAAAACAAACCCCCCCAAAACATTTTTTTGCCAGTCTCTATGCCAGCCTCAAATGTCGTACCCAGCTCCATCACAGCACTATGCAGGTCCCTGGAGCAGTTTTTAGTGGGTACTGCAGTGAACTTCAGGCAGGCGGACCCAGGCCCATCCCCCCTACCTGTTACACTTATGGTGGTAAATGGGAGCCCTCCAAAACCCACCACAAACCCACTGTACCCACATCTAGGTGCCCCCCTTCACCTGTAAGGGCTATGGTAGTGGTGCACAGTTGTGGGGAGTGGGGTTTGGGGGGGGGCTCAGCACACAAGGTAAGGGAGCTATGCACCTGGGATCAAGTTGTGAAGCCCACTGCAGTGCCCCCTAGGGTGCCCAGTTGGTGTCCTGGCATGTGAGGGGGACCAGTGCACTACAAATGCTGGCTCCTCCCATGACCAAATGCCTTGAATTTGGCCGGGTTTGAGATGGCCACCATTAGTTTCCATTATCGGCAAAAAACAATGGCGGCCATCTCTAATGCCGGCGATCTCTAAGGGCAGGCCAAATGTTGAGATTTGGCCGGCCCCGACTGTATTATCAAAACGAAAGATGGCCGGCCATCTTGTTTCGATAACACAGTTGGGTACGCTGCTTGACAGGGCCGGCGTTAGAGATGGCCCCCCTTATAGATGACCAGCCCTGTTTGATTATGCCCCTCCATGACATCTAGGCTTCAGAGAAACATTCTTATTGAACAGCAATCCACTGGAGAGATTAGGGAAGTTTGTCCCCTGTATATGAGCACAAGTTATGCATTATGAAATGGGTTAAAAGGTCAGAGATTGATAAAGTCTGTATGAATCTGGAATCTATCAGAGATTGACGAGCCTGCATGACTCTGGGATTTATGATCTCTGGAATTTATGATTCCCTTAGGGGACAGACAAGCGGGCCTGGGAAGGAGACTAGTGTAAACAGCAGAAGAATGTTGTTTTAACGGCTTAAGAGAACCAGACGCTGGAAATCAGATAATAATCTGTGAGAAGGTCAGTTTGCAGAAAAAGAGTCATGTAAATCATTGTTTGAAATAAACGATATAAGCTGCCATCTCAGAAGAATATTTCAGAGATGCGGACAGAAAAACATCTTGTTATGTAACTGTATTGATCTCTCATGAGAAACTGTAATTGTATCTTTATTTGGTAAATGAATAAAAATTGACTTTCTCATATGCAAGTAGCTATGGTTTCTTTTACTCCTCCCAGTTGAGAATGGCTGGTTCATGCTAATTTGGGAGGGGATACAAGCAGCCTAAAAACATCCCTTAATCTTCCAGTGATTGATGCCCCCCTCCTCAATGTAAAACTGTTAAGAGATATTGGATTATGGAACAACTTAGAAAAAAATAAACATTTATGGGTCATATTCAGCATGGTTTAAGCTGGCAGGAAAGGCCAATAGGTATTAGTGCCAGTGTCTAACTAGCCAAAGAGAACAACATGAAATACAGTATTATCTTTACCCAGTTAGGTATGCAGGTACAACAGTGAATATCGGCTAACACCTACAAAAGTTTTGAGTTTGCCTCATAAATGCACATCCCTAAGGACCATCAATCAATAAATATAATAGCTCCCAGCAAACAAACAATTAAACGAAGTCTGCCATCAATTATATTATACATTCATTCAATTATTAAATGTTTGTGGGTCCTCAGAAACATGGCTAGCTGAGTGCATATATCTTTTGTAATGCAAACGCTGCCTACTCGTCATCGATTCATGATATGGCCAGGTATCTATTACTTCATCAGAGTAGAGGTCTGCTAAAACAGAAAAATAAAATCAATGTTAGATAATTGCAAAAAACATTCATAATCCAAAATTCCATTGCCGTGGAGGGGCATTTTCGAAAGCGACATCAAGTTGCTATTTGGACGTCCTTGCACAACGGTGAAATCCAGGGGCGGGGAAACCCATATTTTCAAAACAAGATGGATGTCCATCTTTCGTTTCAAAAATACCGTCAGAGAGGTCCAAATCCTTAAATTTGGACGTCCCTAGATTTGCCCGTCCCTAGACATGGATGTTTCTGACTTTTGGGCGATTTTCAAAACCAAAGATGTCCATGTCAAAAACGGCCAAATGCAAGCCATTTGGTCATGGAAGGAGCCATCATTTGTAGTGCACTGGTCCCCTTGACATGCCTGGACACCAACCGGGCACCCTAGGGGGCACTGCAGTGGACTTCATAAATTGCTCCCAGGAACATAGCTCCCTTACCTTGTGTGCTGAGCCCCCCAAAACCCACTACCCACAACTGTACACCATTACAATAGCCCTTACGAGTGAAGGGGGCACCTCCATATGGGTACAATGGGTTTGTCGTGGGTTTTGGAGAGCTTGCTGTTCCCTCCACAAATGTAACAGGTAGGGGGAGTATGGGCTTGGGTCCGCCTGTCTGAATTCACTGCAGTACCCACTAAAACTGCTCCAGGGACCTGCATGCGCTGTCATGGACCTGAGTATGACATCTGAGGCTGGCACAACATATTTTTAAAGATGTTTTTTGAGGGTGGGAGGGGGTTAGTGACCACTGGGGGAGTAACGGAAGGTCATCCCCGATTCTCTTCGGTGGTCATCTGGTCATTTCGGGCACCTTTTTGTGCCTTGGTCAAAAGAAAAACACGGCCAGGTAAAGTCGTCCAAGTGTTCGTCAGGGACGTCTTTGTTTCTTTCGATTATGAGTCGAGGACGATCTAGTGTTAGGCATGCTCAAGTCCCGCCTTCGCTACGCCTCTGATACGCCCCCTTGAACTTTGGCCATCCCTGCGATGGAAAGCAGTTGGGGACATCCAAAATCGGCTTTTGATTATACCAATTTGGACAACCCTGTGAGAAGGACGCCCATCTTCCAATTTATGTCGAAAGATGGGCATCCTTCTCTTTTGAAAATGAGTCCACTGGTTATTATGGGCACTTTTTTGTGGCATATTCATTAATAAAACAGGTCTAGTCACAAACATCCAAATTATAGCTCCGGATGTTTTTGTTTTGTTCAATTATGGCAGAAAAACCTTCAAGTGTTAGGAACATCCAGATCCAGTGGTGTGCTGGAGCCGGCTCGCACCGGCTTGCAAGAGCCGGTTGTTAAATTTTTTAACATCTTGCGAGCCGGTTGTTCTGCAGGGTGAGCTGGCTCCGGTAAACGAGGTAAGCATGGCAGGAGGGCGCCACAAGCCATGCTTACCCCGTTTTCCTCACCTCCCACCACTGCCCTCATTTGCCTGCGCCGCCCTGGGGGGGGGGAGTAAATATTTTTTATTACATACGTCCGGCTGCGTCATTGAAAGCCCTGCCCGTCTATAGCCTTCCCTTCGTGAGTTGGTTCCCTCAGAGTCCCACCTTCTGACGTCATTTCCTCTTTCCGCGAGGGCGGGACTCTGAGGGAACAAACTCGAAGGGAAGGCTAGAGATGGGCAGGGCTTTCAATAACAAGGCCACTTCGATGGAGGTAATCAGGGGAGCAAGGAAAATCGCTGGGTATGGGTGGCTGGAGGGGGGCAGGGGAGAGAAGAGAATTGCTGGGTATGGGTGGCTGGAGGGGGCAGGGGAGAGAAGAGAATCGATGGGTATGGGTGGCTGGAGGGGGCAGGAGAGAGAAGAGAATCACTGGGTATGGGTGGCTGGAGGGGGGGCATGGGAGAGAAGAGAATCGCTGGGTATGGGTGGCTTTAGGAAGGGCAGGGGAGACAAGAGAATCACTGGGTATGGATGGCTGGAGGGGGGCAGGGGAGAGAAGAGAATCGCTGGGTATGGGTGGCTGGAGGGGGCAGGGGAGAGAAGAGAATTGCTGGGTATGGGTGGCTGGAGGGGGGCAGGGGAGAGAAGAGAATCGATGGGTATGGGTGGCTGGAGGGGCAGGAGAGAGAAGAGAATCACTGGGTATGGGTGGCTGGAGGGGGGGCATGGGAGAGAAGAGAATCGCTGGGTATGGGTGGCTTTAGGAAGGGCAGGGGAGACAAGAGAATCACTGGGTATGGGTGGCTGGGGGGGGCATGGGAGAGAAGATAATTGCTGGGTATGGGTGGCTGGAAAAAGGGCAGGGGAGAGAAGAGAATCACTGGGTATGGGTGGCTGGAGGGGGACAGGGGAGAGAAGAGAATCACTGGGTATGGGTGGCTGGAGGGGGGAAGGGGAGAGAAGAGAATCACTGTGTAAGGGTGGCTGGAAGGGGTGCAGGGGAGAGAAGAGAATCGCTGGGTATGGGTGGCTGGAGGGGGGCAGGGAAGAGAAGAGAATCACTGTGTATGGATGGCTGGAGGGGGGGAAGGGGAGAGAAGAGAATCACTGTGTAAGGGTGGCTGGAAGGGGTGCAGGGGAGAGAAGAGAATCGCTGGGTATGGGTGGCTGGAGGGGGGCAGGGAAGAGAAGAGAATCACTGTGTATGGATGGCTGGAGGGAGCAGGGGAGAGAAGAGTATCACTGGGTATGGATGGCTGGAGGGGGGCAGGAGAGAGAAGAGAATCACTGGATATGGATGGCTGGAGAGGGGAAGGGGAGAGAAGAGATCAATGGGATGGATGGCTGGAGGGGGCAGGGAGAGAAGAGAATTGCTGATATGGATGGATGGAGGGAGGGCAGGAGAGAGGAGAGGAGGGTTGCTGGACAAGGGTGGATGGAGGGGAGGGCCGGGGAGAGGAGAGTTGCTGGACATGGGTGGATGGAGGGGAGGGCAGGGGGGGGAGAGGAGGGTTGCTGGACATGGGTGGATGGAGGGAGGGCAGTGAAGAGGAGGGTTGCTGGACATGGATGGAGGAGAGGGAAGAAAGAGATAAGAGATAAGAAATGCTGGACATGGATGGAGGGGAGGGAAGAGTGAGCAAGGAGATGAGATGAGGGAAAAGGAAGAGAGGAGAAAAACTGCACATGGATGATGAAAATAGGCAGAAGCTGGATCCACTGGACAGTCAAGTCTGCGGAGGACCCCAGGTTTTTTTTTTTTTTAATTTATATATTTATTAACATTTTCTAATATTTTACAAGACAATCCGCTTGTTCAGGAAAGTATCTAGTAATCTACAAAATATGTAAAAAAAGAGTAATAATACAAACAAGAGAAAAAAAAAAGTGAAGCTTAAGCTTCACATTAACAGGAAAACTATACTCAAGTCCATACATGTGATCCAAGATTTCAGGAAAATACTGGAGACAAATTCTCTAAAGGTTTATCAAAAAAGAAATTATATAAATACTGTTAAGTAGAGCAAACACTTATAATTAACGCTTATCCATTTTCACTGAGGTAATGAGTGAAGATACATGAGATGGCTCTGTAAATACATATTTTTTCTCCCTAAACCTTATTATACACTTGCAGGGGTATCTTAAAAGAAGGTACCCCCCCAAGTGTAAAACTTCAGGCCTAAGGAGCAGGAATTGTTTCCTTCATCGTCGTGTCTCTTTAGAGACATCAGGAAAAAGTAAAGAGGACCCAGGTTTTACTTACGGATGTAGAGCAAGAAAAGAAGAAGAAAGGCGGAAAGTAAAGAAATAAATGGAAAGGAAGCCCTGGAAAGGGAGTTAAGAGGACAGATAGCAGCAGAATCGGATACTGGGCCAGCATGATCAGAAAAATAAAGTCACCAGACAACAAAGGTAGAAAAAATCATTTTATTGCATTATAGTGTTTGGAATATGTGCACTTTGAGAATCAGGTGCTCAACATTAAAAGTTTATATTTATTTATTTATAGCATTTTATCCCACATTAAACATGAATTAGATTGGAACCTGGGATCATTTAATTTTCTTTTTCCTGGAGTAATGCATTGCCCCTCCCAGGCTCTCTCCCCGGCTATAGCCAGCTCTGCATTTTGGGGGGCACAGAGGTTAACGGGGGGGGGGGGGGGGGCGCAGAGCTGGACCGGGGATAGAGCCTGTTGTTAAACATTTACCAGCACACCACTGTCCAGATCCCACCCTTAACGTGTCCCTGACACTTGGACAACTTTACCAGGTCGTGTTTTTCTTACGACCAAGGCACAAAAAGGTGCTCGAAATGACCAGATGACCACTGGATGGAATAGGGGATAACCTCTCCTGCCCCAGTGGTCACTAACCCCCTCCTACCCTCAAAAAACATCTTTCAAAAATATTGACTGCCAGCCTCAGATGTCATACTCAGGTCTATCACAGCAGTATGCAGGTACCTGGAGCAGTTATAGTGGGTGCAGTGACTTCAGGCATGCGGACCCAGCCCCCCCCCCCCCCCCACCTGTTACATTTGTGGAGGAAACAGCGAGCCCTCCAGAACCGAAGAGAAACCCACTATAACCCACATCTAGGTGCCCCCCTTCACCCATAAGGGCTATTGTAGTGGTGTACATTTGGGGGTAGTACGTTTTGGGGGGGCTCAGTTGGGGGATGTTTTGTGAGGATGTCCAAATTGAAATGAGCCTGTCCCTTTCAATTATGCCCCTCCAGATGACCACTGAAGGAACAAAAGAATGACACCCCCCTTACTCCTTAAGTGGTAACTGAACCCCTCCCACCCCGCAAAGATGTAAATGAAACAGTACATACCAGCCTCTACGACAGGTTCATATGTTATTGCCAGTCTTATTAGAACAGCAAGCAGGTTCCTGGAATAGTCTATTAGTCGGTGCAGTGCACTGTAGAGAGCGTGACCCAGGCCCATAATCCACTCTATTATATTTGTGGTGGAAAGTGCCAGCACCCCCCCCAAAAAAACCTATATACCCACATATAGGTGACACAACAGCCATAAGAGCTATTGTAGTGGTGTATTGTTGGGTACAGTATGTTTCTCATGGGTTTTGAAGGGCACACCATGCAATATAAAAGGTAATAGTGAGATGTGTACCTAGAACCTTTTATGTGAAGTCCAGTGCCCCTAGGGTGCCCCACTGCTCTGCTGGGATGCCTCTATGGCCAGTCTACTAGGAAAGCTGGCTCCTCCTACATCCCAATAGCTTGATTTTCTGTGTTTTTCACTTGGACAATTTTTTTGGGAAAATGGTCCAAAATGATAGACATACAAAGCACAACAACATCTAGGAAATGGTTATTTTCAAAGGAAAAGATATACATTTTTCTAGTTTGAAAATGGTCATTTTCACTACTTGATATTTGGATGTTTTCAGCAAAACTTCCAAAGTCGGATTTAGACTTCATATCAACAATGCCCCTCCACGTAACTTTATAAATCTAAGTGCTTTGAAAATATGCCTCACACTCATATAGATGACATTCCTGGAATTGCACGTAGTATGTGATCAAGCTGTTATCCGTTGATGGTTAGTAGGACAAATCCAACCCATACCTTCCCCAGTAAAGAAATACCACTGACACTCCTCACACTTGAAGTGTCCCAAAGCCTCATAGGATGTATCAGCATAATCCAAAAGCTTATACGATAAACATTCTCCAATAGTTTTACTACGTCTAAAAGCACAAATTGGATGATCCTCATATTGACTATGTTCTGTACTTGTAGTATATTCCTATATGAATGAATCACAGCAGATACCTTAGAACTCAGTGTAGAAAAGGGAACAGTTACTAGTCTATCTTCTTTCAATGGTTGACAATACTGTAGTAACAAAACTCTCTTTGCATATTTTGCTCTCAAATATGCTTGTGGCACAACCTTCTTTGATTACCTCTTTTCTAAAAAGCAATCAAACAGTTTACTGGTTTGAAACAAATTCATTCATTGAACAACAAATATGCCTAATGTGCAAAAATTGACTGACTGGTAAACTAGCTCACAGTAGGTAAGGGTGGAAGATAGAAAATGCAACAAAGTATTACGAGCTGTAGGCTGCAACCTTCTCTGTACAACCAACCATCCCAAAACTCTAAACCCCGAGTAAGGAAATGCACAGTAAATTTCAAATTTGATTACAATGAGTTAATCTACAGTACAAATCCATATAACTATTGCTCATTGCCAGTACAAATAAAAAAATATGTCATCCAAAAAAATATTTTCATAGTAACACTGAGAAATATATATATAAATCACTCATCAAAATTTGCCAAATACAACGTAGCCACAGAAGGACCTAATGATGGCCAGCTCCTGGATTTGCTCATAGAACTATCCTTGGAACAAAAAAAATTGTTTTAATAACCATCTGAGCTAAATGAGACAAAAACTCTGTAGAAATGCATTGTGGTTGAGGTCTCCCATCGAATATTATTGTAATCATAGATAAAGCCTCATTCTGTGAGATCATGGTATATAAAGATGCTGCATCCATCGTAACAAACATTGATGACTGGCAATACCATTTGTTGTAAGCAGCATAAAAAATCTGTTGTATCATATAAAGGTTCAGTGATAGAGAGGTTTTTCACTAGAAACTAGTAAGTTACTTTTAAATTACATTTCCCATGCCATCCATGTCATTAGCAAAAGAAATGAGCAGAAAAAACACAAAGGTTAATGTTTTTTTTTTTAATGTGCTGTCAACAGTGCACACTTATTTTTTTGTGGACCCTCAGAAACATGGCTAGCCAAGTACATATAACTTATTTAATGCAAACACTGCCCGTTCATCACCAGTCCAAGACATGGCTAGTTATATGCACTCAGCTAGCCATGTTTCTGAAATTCCACAAAAATTTAAGAATTGAATGAATGTATAATATGATTGATGACATAATTGGTTTTTTGCTGTGAGCTACTCTGTTTGTTGATTGATGGTCCCTGCGTATCACCTTCAGTCCTTCTAAGTGGATTTATCTTTATTTGGACATTAGATCTGGCAGGATGACATATTCTGAATTTGGACATATTTAGCTACTCTGAAGAACAAATGGCTAAAAGTTTTACAGAGTTCTACCATTTTGAATGATGATTCCTTGGGTACTGAGTAATATCTGGAGAGGACCAATAAACATTTAATTCAGGCAGAATACTTGGGCCCAATATATTAAATGTCACATGATTCCCAGGGGTTTATGTTTACAAGAAGCTCCTACCTTGTTTATCTAAAATGAAGATTTCATAACTAAATGGGATGCTATTTCAAATAAGTACAGTTGAGATTTAATGCTTTTGATTGTGGAGACTACAGCATCAGTAGAACAGGATTTGAAAATAAAAGTAATTGAAATTTCTACTTCATTAAAACAGAAATCATCTGCTGATGAATATACTAAATTAGATATAGAAATGTCAGCTAAATTGCAAGTCTTTCAGGAGTCCACCCATCATTTGAAAATTAAAAAGTTTAAATGAGATGGATGGGACTATCACTAACAAGTATATTTTGGGATGCAAAAGGATAGGCTTGTGAAAACTACAGCTCAGAATGTGTTTGAGGGACCCCAAAGTGATAGCGATTCTAGTGGGGAAGAATTACAAGCCCCGGTATGGAAACAATAGCAACCTTTTTGACAATCGATGGCAGTACCACACTGCTAGTGGCTGGCGGTGTGGTACTGCCGACACAGCCCATTCACTTTGAATGGGCTGTGTAAGCAATGTCGTGTGGCAGTTGCTACCACAGCTTTGTAAACTTTGGGTAAATTTCAAAAGTAATTGTTGGAATTGGGATTAAGTTTTATCC
The DNA here is from genome assembly GCF_901765095.1 of Microcaecilia unicolor. Taxonomy (NCBI): domain Eukaryota; kingdom Metazoa; phylum Chordata; class Amphibia; order Gymnophiona; family Siphonopidae; genus Microcaecilia; species Microcaecilia unicolor. The sequence continues at coordinate 68,221,646 of NC_044035.1, read as the reverse complement.
CTACCACATATTATGATCCTTTCAATGTGTGTAGCACTATATAGATTTTTTTAGGAAACTTCTTTTAAAGCATTTTTTTTCAGTCAGAACCCTCCAGGTGTAAACATCTCAATTATGAAATCAGTCATATTGGATGCTATTGGAAACTTTGGATCCATCAATTATAGCAGTTCAGAAACTTGTTTTCTGAGATTTAGAGTAATTAGAAAATGATTACATTAATTTACATATTTGTTGCAATTTATCTCATTCTTTACATCAGGCTCCAGTTGAACTTCAAAATCAAAATGAAATGGTGGTGCTACATGCAGACAAGGGTGGAACAGTGGCTCTGTGGTTGAAGGAAAAATATTTGTTGGAGGCTCAAATTCAATTGCTGGATGCTGCTGCTTATGCTAGATAGAAATCATGTCCTTGGTAGAAACTACTGTTGCAAAATCTATTTTAACATACAGAGAGGCTGAGGGGCCCTTTTACAAAGCAGTGGTAAGCCCAATGTGAGATTACCACTTGCTCTTCCAGGACTACTGCCGGCCCAACATGGCTGCTGGTGGTAGTCCTGCCCAGAAACACGCGCCATTTCTGGAGGAAAAAGAAAATCCATGGAAATGGCTTGTGCGGCGGTAACCTGGCGGTAATTGGGCATGGCCAAGTGCGTCTGGGCCCTCTTTACCTGCTGTAGTAAAAAGGGCCCTGGCACACAGGAAAAATGGCCACCAACGTGACTGCAGGGCCCTTTTTCCCGCAGCTTGGTAAAAGGACCCCTACGTTTTTGACAATGGATTATTCAATGACCTCTTGAATTTTCTTCCAAAAATTCACAAAGATGAAGTTAATCCCCCGGTTACCCTATTGTGGCACTAAGAAATTCTGACCCCCTTTTACTAAGGTGCGCTCAGTTTTTAGTGCGCGCTAAAATTGAGTATGCACTAAAAATTAGAGACACCCATAGGAATACATTGGCGTTTCGAATGTTTAGCGTGCGCCTTAGTTAATGTCAAATTGAAATATTCACATTTGCTGATCCTGACCCACTCGATCTCTGTTTGATAACCCCAAGTGCCTGAAGTATGTTGATTGCTTTGATTGTTTGTGGCTGAATACCTACTCGATGACCCCTGTGGCCCCAATTGAAGGGGCCATCAATTGTCAAAAAAAGATTGCTATTGTTTCTGTACCGGGGCTTGTAATTTTTCCCCACTACAATCACTATCACTTTGGGTCCCTCAAACACATTCTGAGCTGTAGTTTTCACAAGCCTATCCTTTTGCATCCCAAAATAATACTTGATTGTTTAGCATAAGTCACGTCCATCTCATTTAAACTTTTTAATTTTCAAATGATGAATGGACTCCTGAAAGACTTTTAATTTAGCTGACATTTCTATATCTAATTTAGTATATTCATCAGCAGATGAGTTCTGTTTTAAATGCAGTAGAAATTTCAATTACTTTTATTTTCAAATCCTGTTCTACTGATGCTGTAGTCTCCACAATCAAAAGCATTAAATCTCAACTGCACTTATTAAAATAGCATCCCATTTAGTTATGAAATCTTCATTTAGATAAACAAGGTAGGAGCTTCTTGTAAACATAAACCCCTGGGAATCATGTGACATTTAATATATTGGGCCAAATTATTCTGCCTGAGTTAAATGTTTATTGGTCCTCTCCAGATATTACTCCAGTACCCAAGGAATCATCATTCAAAATGGTAGAACTCTGTAAAACTTTTAGCCATTGTTCTTCAGAGTAGCTAAATATGTCCAATTCAGAATATGTCATCCTGCCAGATCTAATGTCCAAATAAAGATAAATCCACTTAGAAGGACTGAACGTCAATCAATAAACAGAATAGCTCACAGCAAACAAACAATTAAATGAAGTCTGTCATCAATCATATTGCACATTCATTCAATACTTAAATTTTTGTGGATCCTCAGAAACATGGCTAGCCAAGCGCATATAACTAGCCATGTCATGGACTGGTAATGAATGGGCAGCGTTTGCATTAAAAAAGTTATATGCACTTCGCTAGCCATGTTTCTGAGGATCCACAAAAAAATAAAGTGTGCACTGTTGACAGCACATTAAAAAAAACATGAACATATGTATCTTTTCTGCTCATTTCTTTTGCTAATGACATGGAAGACATGGGAAATTTAATTTAAAAGAAATGTATATCTCTAGTTTCTAGGAAGGAAGTAGGGATGTACAGTTGATCTATAACATTATTATTGCCCAAGAAAATGTACTCCCAGAGACATCACATGCTTTCTCTGTGAGCAAGTTTTCATTGAAAACAACAAATGTAGTTTAATATAACAACATTGTTCCAATCCTTACCCTCTCTCTGCTCATGATATGACCTCCTTTTTCCATATTCAAAAGTAATGAATAACCATCATTTACCTGATTCCAGAAGGGGCATTTTAGGACAATCTTGAGCCCTGTTTACTAAGCGCTAGTGTTTTTAGTGTGTGCTAAAATTAGAACACACTAACCGTCATACAAGGCTACAAATTATATCGTAGCGACAGGGTGGATGGAATTGGAGGAGGGGTAGCACTGTATGTAGATGAGAACCTTGACTCAGATAAGCTGCAAATATTGCATGAGACAAAACCCCTATTGGAATCCTTGTGGATTGAAATTCCACTTGAAAGGAAAAGGATGGTGATAGGAGTGTACTACTATCCGCCTAGCCAAGACGAGCAGACGGACGCAGCAATGTCAAGGGAAATTAGGGAAGCAAATAAAAAGGGCAATGTAATATTAATGGGTGACTTCAATTATCCGGATATAGACTGGGTTAATGAAACATCGATACACGCAAGGGAGGTGAAATTTCTTGATGAAATCACGGACGGCTTCATGGAACAGCAGGTTCAGGAGCCGACAAGAGAAGAAAAATAACTAGACTTAATCATTAGTGGAGCTCATGAGCTGGTGCAGGGGATAATGGTGGCGAGGCCACTTGAATAACAAGTGAGCAGTAATATGATCAGTTTTGATACTGCTACGAAGTAAGTGAACTCAGGAAATCAAATACACTAGCATTTAACTTTAGAAAAGGAGACTACAATAAAATGAGAAGAACGGTGAAAAAAAGACTGAAGGGAGCAGCTGAAAGGGTAAAAAAACTTGAATCAGGCGTGGATGCTGTTCAAAAACACCATCCTAGAAGTACAGTACAAATATATTCCGCGTACTAGAAAAAGAGGCAAAAAGACCAAACTTCTGCCGGCGTGGCTAAACAGTAAGGTAAAGGAAACAATTGGAGCCAAAAAACAATCCTTCAGAAATGGAGAAGGGAACCAACTAAAGACAATAAGATAAAACATAAGGAATGTCAAGCCAAATGCAAAAAGGAGATAAGAAGGGCTAAGAAGGACTTTGAAAAAAGTTAGCGTTAGAAGCAAAAACATATAGTAAAATTTTTTAGGTATATTAAAAGCAGGAAGCCGGCTAAAGAGTCGGTAGGACCGCTGGACGACTGTGGTGTTAAAGGGGCTATCAGAGAAGACAAAGCCGTAGCGGAGAAATTAAATGAATTCTTTGCTTCGGTCTTCACCGAGGAGGATTTGGGAGGGGATACCGGTGCCGGGGAAGCTATTTGCAGCAGACAAGTCACAATGACTAAATGATTTCTCTCTGTAAACTTGGAGGATGTAATGGGGCAGTTCTGCAAACTGAAAAGTAGTAAATCACCAGGACCGGATGGTATTCATCCCAGAGTATTAATAGAGCTGAAAAATGAACTTGTGGAGCTACTGGTAGTAATATGCAATTTATCCCTAGAAACAGGTGTGGTACCGGAAGATTGGAGGGTGGCCAATTGTAACGCCAATTTTTTTAAAAGGGTTTCAGAGGAGATCTGGGAAATATAGACCGGTGAGTCTGACGTCGGTGCCGGGAAAAATGGGTGGAGGCTATTATTAAGAATAAAATTACAGAGCACATGCAAAAGCTTGGGCTACTGAGACAAAGTCAGCACGGATTTAGTGAAGGGAAGTCTTGCCTCACAAATCTACTGCATTTTTTCGAGGGGGTGAACAAACATGTGGACAAAGGGGAGCCGATGATATTGTATATCTAGATTGTCAGAAGGCATTTGACAAGTGCCTCATGAAAGACTCCAAAGGAAACTAGAGAGTCATGGGATCGGTAGGTAGTGTATTATTATGGATTAAGAGCTGGTTAAAAGATAGGAATAAATAAAGTAAAAAAAAAAAAAGATAGGAAGCAGAGAGTAGGGTTGAATGGTCATTATTCTCGATGGAGAAGGTAGTTAGTGGGGTCCCTCAGGGTCTGTGCTGGGACCGCTGCTTTTTAACATATTATAAATGACCTTGAGATAGGAATAACTAGTGAGGCAATTAAATTCGCAGATAACACAAAGTTATCCAGGGTCATCTCGTCGCAGGAGAGTGTGAAAGATTACAAGAAGACCTCATTAGACTGGGGGATTGGGCATCCAAATGGCAGATGAAGTTCAACGCTGACAAGTGCAATGTGATGCATGTGGGAAGGAGGAACCCGAATTACAGCTATGTCATGCAAGGTTCCACTTTAGGAGTTACGGACGCAGGAAAAGGGATCTGGGAGTCATCGTGGATAGGACGTTGAATCTCCAGCTCAATGTGCTGTGCAGCTAAGAAGGCGAACAGAATGTGAGTATTATTAGAAAGGGATGGAAAACAAGCATGAGGGTGTTATATTGCCGTTATATCGCTCCATAGTGCGACCGCACCTGGAGTATTGTGTTCAGTTCTGGTCGCCTCATCTCAAAAAAGAATATAAAGGATTGGAGAAGGTGTAGAGAAGGGCGACAAAAATGATAAAAGGGATGGGACAAACTACTCTATGAGGAGAGGTTAAGACGGCTAGGACTCTTTAGCCTGGAGAAAAGGCGGCTGAGGGGTGATATGATAGAGGTCTACAAAATAATGAGTGGGGTAGAGCGGAAAGAACTGGGCGGTAATCGTCATTCTAACACACGTAGACAATTAACCACACAGTTACCATATGAGACCTTATCGCTATGTCATGACTAGCGGTAAGGTCTCAGACCCCAAAATGGATGTGTGGCAATTTTTATTTTGACGCGCGTCCATTTTCAGCAAAAATAAAAAAAGGTCTTTTTTACAGGCGCGCTTAAAATGGATCTGCGCATTCCCTAAAATACATGCCAACACTAGCACAGCCCATTTTCGGTGCACCTTAGTAAAAAGTCCCCTTAGGCAATAATAATATTATAGATCAACTGAACTTCCCTGCCTCCTTCTTAGAAACTTGAGATGTATATTACTTTTAAATTAAATTTCCCATGTTGTTCATGTCATTAGCAAAAAAAGACACAAATGTTCATGTTTTTTTAATGTGCTGTCAACAGTGAACACTCTTAAGAAAGAGTATGTACTCTTTCAAAAGAATGTGCACTGTTCGCAAAGAGTGTAACTAATCACTACTCCCTGATTTGTGTGCACTGCCAAGATGTGGGCACAGATTAATTGATTAGCATGCCCTTAACCCTCAATAATTGAGTGCCAACAAATATTTATTGATGTTAACTGGAACTTATCTGGCTGAGCACTATTCTGTAATCTGGGTCCCATAGCACATATAACTACACAACTGTATTAAATACTAGTGCAAAAACTGAGTAAACTAATACTAACTATACAAGGCACTAATGATAATATAGCTTAAATACAGCTGCTATTTATTTTAAAGGAGAAAAAGCCCTCAGAAACCAATAGGATGGCGATCCTTGTTTAAACCCTGGTTACAACTCAACTGACGTTCAGTTTCTATCATCGGGCTCAAAAACTCCTTTTTTTATGTGTATCATGTATGTGCAGCAAACAATTTTTTAGGTATATAATTTCTATAAGTGGTGATATAAGCACCAAAACCACTGAGTACAATAATAAGACAGCACTTATCTTTAATGATCAATGGGGCCACCGTATCACCCATCTTAAGGCATCTTCAGGAACTAGTGCTGCTTAGTTTCACCGTATAATATCTGAAAAAAATATATTATTTCTACTAATCACTTTTAATTTACACAGCTTAATAATAACCCTCCGGTTCACATACTTCCAGTGACAAAAGTTTTTTCTTCAAGATGGCGCTAGTACGTCACACGCCAACGTTGATCACTTATATAGGAACTTCATCATGTGATCTTAAAAAAAACAGTACCGAATAATTAATAAAATATGTGCCAGTCAATTGAATTATTTAATCCTACTGGCTCTAAAACCTAAGTAGAAAGATCCACTTGGCTTCTTTACGTTGCAACATCAATTTGCGGTTTCCTCCTCTTTTTGCCATGTTCCACTTTATCCAAAACACAAACATCTAAGATCCTCAAATGTATGCTGCATTAAGATGCAATGCTTAACTAGTGACTCTTTTCAGATCATTCTTCTGATATTTGATCTATGTTCCAACATCCTGACTTTCACAGTCTTGTAGTCATACCTACATATAATTTAGGAAAAGGGCAACAGATCAAGATGCCTACTGCAGACTGCCAAGGTGGAAAGAAGCATTTTCCTGCCAGCTGAAATATATTTTTGGTGGTGGTTTGTGTGGGGGGAGAGAACACTTGGTGCCCACCCACGTCTTGCTAGGCCCACCCAAAAACTGTTGTCTGGCTACACCCCTGCTGTGTGCAGCACAATTATCACAAAGCAACAAAATCTGACGCTTTTGTGCCCCGCATTCTAGTGTCTAACTTCTTTAGCCACTTCTTCCAAATTTCCCCAAGTCATCCATGAATTTGTGTTAGCCTCATATGACACAGGAAGTCACTTACACATTCTTGAAGCAACGGGGCTGTGTTGCTCTTTCCAATGACAAGTGGTTCCAACTTCTCACTCCCATCCATATTTCAGCAAAGGAGATCGACAGTCGGTTTTTCACCATGCTGTTTCTTGAATTTTATGTTGTTCCCTCTCCTTCCATCTTTCCAACCATCCAACAGTGGCTTTGAATTCAGTTAATCCAAGACGTTCAGCTAGCTGATTAGCTTTCTCCATAAGCAGTGGACCACTGACAGGAAACCTGTCTGCTCCTGACTTGAGAAACCACCGAAGAAGAGCATCTTCTACCTCCTCAGCTTTCCGCCCGTTTTCGTTTCCTGTGTGGATTTATAATTGTTTTGCAGTCTTCCAGAAGCCTGTGTGTATATATATATATATATATATATATATATATATATATATATATATATATTATATACACACACACATGCACGCGTATTAAAACAGGAATGCAAATAAAACTTCCTGCAAATTTATATATTATATTATACATTATATCCATTATTTTCTTCTAAAACAAAATTATTTTCATTTCTTGTCATTGTAGAAAATTGCTTGTCTTCTGGTTCATGTCTTTAGCTGTCACTGACTTCAGTAGTTTCTGGGTTATTAATTTAATCTACATCTGATTCCCATTGAATATAATGACTCATACTATAATAATGCTTTGTAACATTATAGTGCTTTAGCTTTACCAGAGGACCTTGAAAATCAAAAGTATGCTGTATTTTATAGCAAATATCTCTCTGATCAAATAATTGGAAGTAGATATACAACATTTAATATCATATATTTGTTGTAAAATCCTTTCAAAGAATGCATCCATTTATCCATACTGCAATTATGCATTCCCATTACTGACATATTAATAATTGGAATGTATGTTTGTTTATTGTTATATACATTTCTATATTTGTTTTTTCTATCTTGTTTACAGACACTGTTTCATATGAATGAATAAATAAATAAAAATGTTGCAAACTGAAAAAATCTGATGAAATAATTTAATGCTCACAAATTAACTCATTTCACTCAGGGTTCCGTTCTTGGTCCCCTCCTCTTTTCTATCTACACTTCTTCCCTGTGGTTCATTAATCTCATCCATGGCTTTTCTTACCATCTCTATGCTGATGACTCCCAAATCTACCTTTCTACCCCTGATATCTCACCTTGCAATCCAAACCAAAGTTTCAGCATGCTTGTCTGACATTGCTGTCTGGATGTCTCAACACCATCTGAATTAAATATGACCAAAACCGAGCTTCTCATTCCCCCCCCCCCCCAAAACCCACCTCCCTGCTCCCCCCGTTTTCTATTTCTGTTGATGGCTCTCTCATTCTCCCTGTCTCCTCAGCTCGAAACCTTGGGGTTATCTTTGACTCTTCTCTCTCCTTCTCTGCTCATATCCAGCAGATCGCCAAGACCTATCATTTTTTCTTTACAACATCCATAAAATCCGCCCCTTTCTTTCTGAGCACTCTACCAAAACCCTCATTCACACCCTTGTCACCTCTCGTTTTGACTACTGCAATCTGCTTCTTGCTGGCCTCCCACTTAGTCACCTCTCCCCTCTCCAGTCGGTTCAAAACTCTGCTGCCCGTCTCATCTTCCGCCAGGGTCGCTCTACTCATACTACCCCTCTCCTCAAGTCGCTTCACTGGCTCCCTATCCGTTTTCGCATCCTGTTCAAACTTCTTCTACTAACCTATAAATGTACTCACTCTGCTGCTCCCCAGTATCTCTCCACACTCGTCCTTCCCTACACCCCTTCCCTTGCACTCCGTTCCCTGGATAAATCCTTCTTATCTGTTCCCTTCTCCGCTACTGCCAACTCCAGACTTCGCTCATTCTGTCTTGCTGCGCCCTATGCCTGGAATAGACTTCCTGAGCCCCTACATCTTGCCCCATCCTTGACCATCTTTAAATCTAGATTGAAAGTCCACCTCTTTAACATTGCTTTTGACTCGTAACCACTTGTATCCACTAGCCTCCACCTACCCTCCTCTCCTCTTTCCTCTACACATTAATTGATTTGTTTGCTTTATTTTTTGTCTACTAGATTATAAGCTCTTTGAGCAGGGACTGTCTTTCTTCTATGTTTGTGCAGCGCTTCGTACGCTTTGTAGCACTATAGAAATGCTAAATAGTAGTAGTAGTAGTTCACTACTTTATATTCTATGGATATGGTTGTGTCTATTAGTTCTTCATTTCTCTTTTAAATGTAGCATGAAATGTTGTTTGTGCTAAATCATTCTCAGATTCAAGCTGTAATCCAGTATGTTGGCGATTCTGACACTTGAGCTTATTGTAGAAGAGGAATACTTGAAACATTTCTTTCTATCTTTTTCACTATCATTAAGACCAGATACAGTTCTACCATTATCTCATAGGCCAGATCACCTTACAGTCTAGTAATGAATGAGAAATATATGCACTCAGGATAACATTAGGGGTAGATAGTCAAAGGGACCCTTTTACTGAGGAACATAAGCACTTACACGTGTCCAACACAAGCCAAATTGGAGTGGAGGAGTGGCCTAGTGGTTAGAGCAATCCAGAGGTGGCCGGTTCAAATTCCACTTCTGCTCCTTGTGATCTTGGGCAAGTCACTTAACCCTCCATTGCCTCAGGTACAAACTTAAGACTATGAGCTCTCCTGGGACAGAGAAATATCCAGTGTACCTGAATGTAACTCACTTTGAGCTACTACTGAAAAAGGTGTGAGCAAAATCTAAATAAATAAATACTGTCCAGCTACCATGTGCCCCAGGCAGTAATTCCATTTTTGATGCATGCCCAAAACACATGGTAGAAAATATTTTCTATTTTCTACCACGTGTTGCTTACCTGGAGGTAATCAGCAGTTTATGCACGTTGGCTGCTTACTGCCCGGTAAGCACGTGAGATCTTACCGCTATATCAATGGGTGATGGCAAGGTCTGAGCAAGAAAATGGATGCATGCTGGTTTTAATTTTGCTGCATGTCCATTTTCAGAAAAAAAAGGGCTTTTTTCCAGGCCCGCTGAAAAATTGACCTGCGAGCGTCCATAAGACATGCCTACAACAGCGCAGGTCAATTTTAAGCATGTCTTAGTAAAAGGCCCCCAAAGTGATTTAACCAGCCAGAAACAGATCTTGGCTGGTTAAATCACCTATTTGGGGCTAACAGGTTTGTGTTACTGAAAATAACTGGTTAGTACTGAACTGGAAACTGGCTATTTGGGGAGAATTCTGGGGGCGGAGTTGGCACTTACACGGCCAACCAACTAGGAAACTGCCATAAATATTCAGTTCTATTTTTATGTGGTATACCCATAACTGGTTAAGTGCTGAATATGCATTAGCTAACTCTGGAAACCAGGGACATGGCCCACCATTGCATTTCCAGGTTTAATGCCGGCACCACACTTGTTGAATTCCTCCCCTTAAGGTAACTATTGATATTGAACTGAAACTATTCCTAATGCATAAACATAATAGATGTGGAGCAGAATTTTAGAAAGGATGTCCAGCTGTGTGGCTCAGGAGAGGATGTTTAGGGGACCTTTTTAATAAGCTGTGGTAGAAAGGGCCCCGAGCTAGCAGTGGGGGGCCGTTTTTGTTCCATACTGAGTCCCTTTTTTACTGCAGCAGGTAAAAGACTGAAAAAGACATGACCATGCAATTAGATTGCTCTTACCGTGGGCCATGTGGAGGGGGAAGCATTTACCACCACTTATTGAGGTGGCAGTAAGGGCTCCCATAGTAACCCGGCTGTAACCGGGTAGCATGCGGCGCTGCTCATTTACCACCAGGTAACCCTGTGCAGAATATTTTTTGAATATTTCTGTTAGTGCCAGAATGCTGCACACTGGGGGTGGAACTACCACCAGTGCCTGCATTGGGCCAACATAGCTCAGATTGGCACACGATAAAGCCTATAGTGGGCATACTGCTGGTTAGTAAAAAGGCCCCTTAGTGACAATTAACCAGAGAGTGCCACTGAATATCCTCTCTGACTGCTGTGGCACTTTCTGAGCAGTGGCAGGGCAATCCAGGGGCAGAGTCTGGCCAGAGAAGAGATTTATGCAGATGACAGTGATATTCAGTGCTTTTACCCACATAATCAGTTATGTCGGACCTCTTAAAGATCAATTCTATCTTTGTCCAGTTAGTTATGTTGGTGTAGCACTCAATATCAGCCATTCCCGCACAACTTTGGGTACTGCTACTGACCCAGATATTAAGCGCTGGTGCCTGGCTATGGCTTGGCATTGAATACTTGGGCCTAAATTAGAAAGCACTCAGCGTTTATAAAAAAAACAAAACTGACCACTGCCAGCTCAGTATTGACTTGATTGTAGCTAAATACTTATTGCTATTCTATAACATTGTATATATTCTGTAACACTATAAAATGTCAAATATTATTAGATGTTCATCTTACTTTGATCTTGTTTTGCATGCTATGGTAAAACCTCAGGTTCATTACATGAGTGGTTGATTCTTTTCGCCCTTATAAGCATGGCTAAGTATCATTTTAGGTAATTGCCAAACTATTAAGTATAATTAGCATAGACTGCCTTTTTATTGGATTCTGTTAAAAGTCTGGCAATGTAATTATGTGAATGATTTCAGTTTAGCAAAAGAAACTATCAGTGGTTTGAAGCAAAATTTCACATACAGTACATATCAAGGTTATTAATTTTAGTAGTGTGGAACAATATAAGGCAAATGAATACCAGACAAAACCATCAATCATCCATATAGGAACATGATGTACAATGATTTTTTGAATGGATGGTTATTGTTGTTTTCTGCTCTAAAAACACAGACAGACATTTTTATTGTGTGTAAGAATGATATATTAAAACAGCATGATAAAGTAATGAAAGACTTATTCAAGCTGAATCTTTTATTTACTGTATCTCATTAAACTCAAATCGTGTTCTCAGGTAGCTTGATGGTGGTGGCAGTGCTTTACCCAACTGATACAGCAGTATTAATTTAGTAAATATAACACATGAAACAGAGCCAGAGGAATAGCATTAATTCGCTGTTTTTTTAAATTCTTTTCCATAATTACAAAATTACAGGTGTTGCTAATTTTGTTGAAAAGGTATATTTTATACTGAAAACCTAATGCATACTCATAGAAACATGATGAAAGATAAAGGCCAAATGGCCATTCCAGTCTGCTCATCCTCTGTAACCCTTAACACTTCCTTTTCCTAAGCGATCCCATATGCTTATCCCATGCCTTTGAAAGTTGTGCTCTAATGTATTTTGCAAGTGAGTTAAGCACAATGAGAGCAATTTTATAACAAGCCAAGAGATCAAGCCTATTTTAAGGCTATTTTATAAAGACACATTTTGCAACTTGGTGATACTGAATGTACATTGCAGTAAAAACAAAAATGTTAAGGGCAAATAAAGCATGGTTTGACATTTAACACATTATTTAACTGGGAATCTTAAAATATTTGGTCTAAGTTAAAAGGATAACTTATGGTAAACTCCATTCACTGAATACTGACCCACGCTAGCTACTTTATTTATTTATTTGTAACACTTATACCCTGCGCTTTCCCACTTATTAGCAGGTTCAATGCGACTTACATAGTATAACAATTGTAATATAGTGTATAATGAGGTGGTCAATTAATGTGGGTAAGTAAGATGAGTAAGGGAGGAGGGTGGTAGAGGTAGGGAAGTGGGAGGAGGGTGTGTATTGGGAAAGCGTGTTGTTAATTAAGGAAGAATGTATAGTGAGGGGTTGGAAGAGGGATGAATTTAGAAAGGATTAAGTAGGGGAGCATATTCCAGGTTCTGTCTTTATAGTCTGATCCGGGTAGCGCAGATGGACTCCTAATTTAAGTCAGGTCATTTGTGTAGGCTTGCTTGAAGAGGTACGTTTTTTAGCAGCTTCCGGAAGGGTAAGTGGTCATTGACTGTTCGAATAGCTCTTGGTAAGGCATTCCAGAGTTGGCTGCCTATGACGGAAAAGTTGAATGCATAATATGTTTTGTACTTAAGTCCTTTACAGTTGGGAAGATGTAAGTTTAGATAAGTTCGAGAAGATTTAGAGCCGTTTCTGTATGGAAGGTCAGTCAGATTGTATATGTAGCCTGGGGATTCTCCGTATATAATCTTATGAATCAGCATGTGGACATTGAAATGTATTTGTTAAGTAATAGGGAGCCAATGAAACTTTACACGGAGAGGTGTTGCGCTCTCAAACCACGACTTTTCAATAGAAAAGTGGGCTCTGTAGATTAGTGCTATGCCTCCACCTCTCTTTTCCTTTCTGGTCCAGTGAGTGATTTTGTATCCTGGAGGGCATACGTTTAGGATTCTAGGGTCCTCTTAGTTATGGAACCAGGTTTTGTTGATGAAAAGTAGGTCAAGGTTTTCTGACATGATCCAATCAGTTATTATTGATGTTTTGTTTACTACAGATCTAGCGTTAATGTATCCCATTTGAATTTTTGGTATGGGTTATCTATGTTCGGTGTTGTGTGGACTTTTGTTAGTTGTCGTTGCCTAAATTTTGTGGGTTTATTATGACACTTCTATCCCTTCTGTTGGGGTTGTTCACCTGTTGGTGTTCTTCCTTCATTATGGTTACTGTTGATTTGTTTAGGTGTGGTGTGTCTGATCGGTCTATGATGATTAAGTAGTATGGGTATGGTGTTGCTTTCTACGAGTAGGGTGGTTAGTGTTAGATGGATCAGTGATAAGAAGTAGATTGCTAGGAGTAGTTTGGCGGTATTCATTATGGTATCAGTTTGTTTTGGGCTAATGGTGTCCGTGTGTGATAAGGTGCAAGATAGGGCTATGATCTTTGTGATGGAATCTTGCGTTCAGGTCTCATTTGATTTGTGTGTTTCCAGGTCTCGTTTGATTTGTGTGTTTCGGCTTGACTTTGGGCTGTTGAGATCTGTTGATGCTCCAAGTCCTGTGTAATATTTATGAGCAGAGGGGGTGGGAAGGAGAATAGTTCTGGGGTAGGGTTCTTTGTTAGATTGTCTTCTGTTAGCTAGTTGCTTCTGCTGTGAAGTCGCAGTATCTTGAGGTAATCATTGGCATACCAGGGAATAGCTGAGGCCATTTTCTGTCTGAAGTTGCTGGATTGTGAGTAAATATAGATGGTTTACTCAGTTAGATGTTTAGAAGTGTTGCTTCAGGTGCTGAATCTCATTTATTCTGAGAGCTGTGTTCGTGGTTGGAGGTCGATGTGATCGGAGTTCGGGTGCACTGTCCGGGTCGGTGAGGCTCCGTGGCTCTGGAGCTGTTTAGTTTAGTTAGGTGTATGAAGTGTTTGTTGCCTTGGGGTGCAGAATCTCTGTGATTCTAAAAGCTGTAGCAGTGGTTGAGGTAGGAATCTATCTGAATATTTTCTGGTAGATGTTTTTTCTTTTCTTTTCTTTTCTTGTCAATTGAACGACCTTTCAAGATGTTTCACACAGACTGGGCTCGGGTGCGCCGTCCGGGTCACTGGGAGTCCGCAGCTCTGGGGCTGCACCAGTGGACAGGGCAGGAGCTGGGGAGAAGGCAGTGGCCTCGGGCTGCTCCGTCGTGCACTGGGTGTCGGGCAGGTGGCCCCGGACTCACCAGCAAACTGCCCCCGCTTCGCCGCTCCACCCTGCCACTCCAGTCACCTGGTCGTGGGCGCTGTCGGTTGAGCTCCTGGCTTTGAATATACAGGGCTAATTCATTTTATAGAAGCCACTAGTGCTTATGGGGGTCCCAGGCAATATTCATTTGCGACCCCCATAAGACACATATGTGGACACCAGATGAATATTGACTGAGAACTGCATAAGAACAATGTGGTTTCCTCACCCCCTTTAATCCCACTCCTTGCCTCAGATCCCAATATCAATCCCTGCTCCATCTCTCCAAAGCTAGCAAGCCCCAGACCAGGCTGTCTCACCCCCTACCATCTCTGTGGGCCCCCTATTGGAGATCAGGATTGGTGACAGGGAGGGGCCAGAAATCCCTTAGATTGCTACCCAGGAGTTAACAGGGTACCAGACTATTTTCAGACTGGTACCCAGTTAGACCTGTGGATAAAATCAGGACAAACATTTTTGTTGTCTTAACTTTACCTGATAACTTAACTGGTTAGCAGTGTAGCACGCGGCACTGCCCGATAACCACTGGGTTTGCACTGTGCTAAAAAATATTGTCTAATTTTCTGTAGCATAGAAAATGGCGCATGCTGAGGCTGCAAGTAAGGCTGATGTGGATCTTGGGCCAGCGGTAGTTCCAGATTAGCGTGTGGTAAGCCCACGTTGGGCTTATTGCTGTTCTTTACTCGTTAGGAAGTAAAATCTAAGATTATCTAATGTGCAAGACATGGCTAGAAATTGGCTAGCTAGAGCCAGACTCCCAAGTGGCAGAATAGCTCCTCTTGAAAGATAGGTGCATGCAGCCCAAGGGGCATTGATTTGAGGCTGGTTCATGTCTGAGAGCTATTAAGAAATAACTCTGGAAATACATTCTTAAACCTTGGGGGGGGGGGGGGGGGGGGGGGAGGGGACTTCCTTCTGTTTCAGGTTTGCAATGGCATGGGAAATATTATTTTCTTTACATTTCCCATGTCATCTCAAATGAATGCACATCCCTTATATATATCTGTGGTGCTACATATCCAGATTAAATTAATGTTGACAGTAGTGTCAAGCTTAATCCAGACTGAAAAGTTACAGCATGTATATTCAGTAGCATAATTCATCAACTGAACATATAAGTTATAAATTCAAGTTGTGGTAGGTGGATAACAAGTATAACTTTAAATGGATAAGACTTTCTTTTAAAGTTATAAATTAATTTTCAGTGGCAGCATTTCTGTGTTCTATGCTACAGAAAACACAAAGGGGTCCTTTTACAAAGGCACACTAGTGTTTTTTAGCACACACTAATGAATAGTGCACGCTAATCACTAGAGACGCCCATAGGAATATATGGGTGTCTCCAGCATTAAGCCCATGCGTTATTTTAGTGAACACTAAAAATGCTAGCATGCCTTTGAAAAAGGACCCCCATATTTCTTTAAATGGAATTCTTATCCTTTTAAAGCTATATGGCAGAGACATTGCTGGGAATTCACCTAATCAAATTCAGAAGATTTAAAATAGAAATGCCTTGATATTGGCACAAGATACGTGCAATTTAAAGGTTATCAGAGTTGATTTGGCACTGAAAACTAAAGCTGTTAATTTACATCAAGTAGTACATCATAATTGGCATATGTGATATACAACATAAAAGATGGGAATATGATGTTAACACAGAAATAAATGACCAGCTTCTAGTTGAATCTTTCAACGTGTCAAGTGCTTTAAAATAAGACATGTCTTACTTAATTGCATTAAAATAAAAAGAGCTGTGATGCTTCATTCATGTCAGTATTTGTTACAACTGCAGTGTAATTTGAAATACATTAATGTATGTAGCTAAAACTGCTAATTTGTAATCAAAACATTATCTCAAATGCATTTGGGAAAGTAGAATAAATACAGCATGTTTCCCCCCCTTTATTTTTATTTCAATTTGAACATCATTTATGCTTCTGAAGAATGATGCAGTTCATTAATTTATGGGGTCTTCAGTGTATATGCTGTCTCCAGAGCCTGAGAACTGATTTAGATATTTGGGGTACCTTTTATTAAGTCGCATAGGTGCCTACATGTGCCCAATGCACGTCAATTCAGAACTACCACCCATCTACCATGTGGCCCGAGCGGTAATTTCATTTTTTTATGCGTGCACATTATGTGCGCTGGAAAATTTCCAGCGCATGGCACTAGCCAGATGGTAATTGGCATTATACGTAGTCTGGCATAATCTTCTTAGCCACAAAAATTGGTCCACCGGAATGCCCGCCTTTTGTGATCGTGAATGAAAACTGTTATAGTGCAATATGGAGTTGGTGTCTGCCGGTTTTCGGTAAATCTGGATGCCAAGAAGTGTAAAGAGATGCACTTGAGGTGCAGAAACCTGAAAGAGAGATACCATACAGGAGGGGAGAGATTAGTAAGCTCGACTCAGGAGAGAGACCTTGGGTTGTTGGTGTCTGAGGATCTAAAGGTGAAGAAACAATGCGACAAGGCATCAGCCGTGGCCAGAAGGATGCCAGGCTGCGTAGAGAGGGGCATAACCAGCAGAAGAAAGGAGGTGTTGATGCCCCTCTACAAGTCATTGGTATTCAGTTTTGGAGGCCGTATCTTGCTAAAGATGTAAAAAGACTGGAAGCGATGCAAAGAAAAGCTACAAAAATGGTATGGGATTTGCGTTGTGAACCGTATGAGGAGAGACTTGCTGACCTGAACATGTATACCTTAGAGGAAAGGAGAAACAGGGGTGACATGATACAGACGTTCAAATATTTGAAAGGAATTAAACCACAAATGAACCTTTTTCAGAGACGGGAAGGCGGTAGAACTAGAGGACATGAATTGAGGTTGAAGGGGGGCACGCTCAGGACTAATGTCAGTAAGTATTTTTTCACGGAGAGGGTGGTGGATATATGGAATGCCCTCCCGCAGGAGGTAGTGGAGATGAAAACGGTAATGGCGAGTGGCGACGCCGATAATTGAGAAACAAAATGGGAGCTGGGCACAATTCTACGGTCTATGCCCTGATTGTAACTGAATAGATAGGGATGGGCTGGAGTGTAAATTTTAAGGGGCTTCAATGTTAGCTCCAGAACTTAGTACAAGAAAAGTGCTGGGTAGACTTCTACGGTCTATGCCCTGAGAAAGGCAAGGATAAATCAAACTCAGGTATACATATAAAGTATCACATACCATGTAAATGAGTTTATCTTCTTGGCAGACTGGATGGACTGTACAGGTCTTTATCTGCCGTCATTTACTATGTTACTATATATTTGCAAAGGCACATATATTCCATTATTCTAAACATTTACTCATGTAATCTGTACACAAATTAGCACCTATTTTACAGAATTAACCTTTGAGTATTTTAGCTCAAAATACTGGTGGACTGATTGTAACACTTCTAAGAAAACATGATGTGAGTTTGTGTGTGGGGGGGGGGGGGGGAGGGGGAGAGAATGTAAACTGCATCGCAGAAAGGCATTGGTGGAGGGAGGAACTAACCTTAACCAAGCAGCAGTTACAACCCCAATCACATTACTGGACAGACTAGATGGGCCATTTTGGTCTTCACCTCCATCATTTAGTATTTGTTGTTTTATTGTATGCTTGTCCTGAGAGAAAAGCTCAATCCATATTTCTAAGTCAGTGTCATTTTTTTTAATGAATGTGGTAGGACATAGTGGAAAATACTTTGTATTGCTTGCTCCTGTTCATTTTAATTACCACTGACATTATTCTTATAATCATGTGCTAATTTATTGAGGGTACTGTAATTTTTTTCATCGCTAATATGCATTTATTAAGCAATGCATAATCACGTATAAGTTGTTGTTTGTGTCGCTGTTGCCCTTTACTTCGCTTGCAGACTCCCACATTTTGTAGAAAACAGAATCATATAATGTGAGTCATTAGTCTTAATTTATGGAAGTGTAGGTTTTAAAGCTGCACAGTCTGACGTATAATAGATACTGTTTTTACATGCATTTGCATATAGATGGCCCCATCAATTTTCTTTTTACTGAGATGGACAAGGACAATGCAGGTTTTCCAGGCAAGAGCTGTGCCTTGATAAATGGTTCCCAACATTTGCCTCTCTTCCACGGAAATTCTAATTGTGGAGTAGAATGGTATGACTCTGTTTCAAACAGATTTTGAAAGTAGTGCCAAAAGTAGTGTACACAAACACATTAAGCATATGCTCATTACAAGAACAAATGAAACACAAGCAATGAAGATTGGGGATATTTAGAGAAGCTGAAGTACTGTCATTTATTCTATCATTTCACTAGGCTTGGTATAGTAATCATTTTCTCCTAGGTTTCTGTAGAGAAGCTTCTTTTAGAAAACATCCCTATATAAGACATAAGAACAGCCATACTGGGTCAGTCCAATGGTCCATCAAGCCCAGTATCCTGTTTCTAGCAGTGGCCAATCCAGGCCACATGTACCTGGCAGAAACCCAATTTGTAGCAACATTCCATGCTACCAAGCAGTGGCTTCCCCCATGTCCATCTCAATAACAGATTATGGACTTTTCCTCCAGGAACTTATCCAAACATTTTTTAAAACCCATATACCACATCCTCTAGCAACAAGTTCCAGACAGAAACTATTCTTTGAATGGAAAAAAATATTTCCTTCTTTTTTTTTTAAGTATTTCCATGTAATTTCATTGAGTGTTCCCTGGTCTTTGTACTTTTTGAAAGAGTGAAACATTGATTCACTTTTACCCATTCTACACCACTCAGTCGTATACCCCCTCAGCCGTCTCTTTTCCAAGCTGAAGATTCTTTGAATGGAAAAAAATATTTCCTTCTTTTTTTTTTTTAAGTATTTCCATGTAATTTCATTGAGTGTTCCCTGGTCTTTGTACTTTTTGAAAGAGTGAAACATTGATTCACTTTTACCCATTCTACACCACTCAGTCGTATACCCCCTCAGCCGTCTCTTTTCCAAGCTGAAGAGCCCTAACCCTTAGTTCAATCATTACAAGATCAGGTTAATATTAATCCCATAGTGGTCAGCGTGTTTTTAAACATTGACCTATGTGGGCAGAATTGGACCCAGATATTGAATGGTTGGCCATGTCCAGCCACTGGCATTTAATATTCAGTGCTAATCCCTCAGGTGCTAGCCACCAGAGTTTATGCGGGTCCCAGCTGATATTTGGCTAAATATTGGCCAGGATCTGCATAAGCAGACCTGCTCCCTTCCAGTGCCTGCTTCATCCCCACTCCCTAGAAGCATAGCAAGACCCCCACACACTGGATCTTCCTTTCTCCCCACCCTCCCCCCAATGGTTGCAGGCTTACCTGCCCATTTCTCTGGTGCTCCAGTGGGGAAATAGCAGGAGCGATGCCTACTCTCCCCTGCCCATTGCAGCTACCTCCCTAAATGGGCTGCAATGAACTCTAGTGGCAACCTTGTGGTACTTCGATTGGATTAGGTAGTTCTGAATCTTTTGAGGGTGGGGGGTTGCAAGAGAAGGAGGGGGATGGCAGCACTTCATGCCAGGGCCTGGAAGTTAACTTGGCGCCGAATGATATTCAGCCAGGTGACCGGTTGACTTTGCTACATAAAGTTCGGGCAACCTTTTTTCTGTCCAAACTTTATGAAGTTGCTGAGCACACTAGCAGACTGAAAATCTCTATTAACAGCTAAGCTTTCGCACTACCCTAACCATGCCCCTGGACCACTTACAAACTAGCCAATTTTGGCATGGTTAAGTGCCACTGAATATCCCGGTATTCCCAGACAACTGATTTAAATAGCCAGGAACATCTCCTGACCATTTAAATCACATTGAAAATCTACCCCAAAATCTTTTGAAAACCCACTTAATTTTTATTATTTTTTTTGTAATTCAGAATTTTATTAAAGTTGTGTATACAAAACAACCTGTATATCCAAATACTCTGCATTAGTGTTGGATTTGGTTATACAGATTTTTTTCTACACTCAGATTTCTAAGCAATTATTTACTATATAACTTATTGGAATGGAGTGGACTGGTAGCCCAATGGTTGGTGCAGTGGGTTGAAAGTCAGCAAAACAACACTCTTAGGCAAGTCATTTAAGGGGTCTTTTATTAAAGATTAGCTCGAGTTATCTGCAGCAGGGCCCATAGAAATGGAATGGGATCTGCTGCAGATAACTCAAGTTAAACTTTAGTAAGAGATCCCCTTAATCCTCCATTACCTCAGGTACAAACTTAAGGCCTCTATTACAAAGCTGCGCTAGCAATTTCCACATGACAAATTAGAGGAAGCCTATAGGAATTAAATGGACTTCCTCTCATTTACCATGCAGGAATTCCTAGTGTGGATTTGTAAAGGAGGCCCTTAGATCATAAGCCCTTTAAGGACAAGAGAATACATGCTGTTTCTGACTTTAGCTCACCTTGAGTTACATCTAACAAATGCATTAGCAAAATCATAAGGGGCCCTTTTACTAAGCCACGTAAGTAACACAGTAACATAGTAGATGACGGCAGAAAAAGACCTGCACGGTCCATCCAGTCTGCCCAACAAGAAATGTGCTAATTTTTGTGTATACCCTACTTTGATTTGTACCTGTGTTCTTCAGGGCACAGACCGTATAAGTCTGCCCAGCACTATCCTCGCCTCCCAACCACCAGTCCCGCCTCCCACCACCGGCTCTGGCACAGACCGTACAAGTCTGCCCAGCACTATCCCCACCCCCCAACCACCAGCCCCGCCTCCCGATCTTGACTAAGCTCCTGAGGACGCCCAACATGAGCCAAAATGGAGTACCATGTGGCTTTTGCAGTAATTTCATTTTTGGCACACGTCCGATATGCGCATCCGAAAAATAATTTTTATTTTTGGACACGCAAATCGGACATGCACAAAGTGGCATTTGATGTGCCTAGCTCATTACCATCTGGTTACCGCATGAGACTTTAATGCTAGGTCAATGGCTGGCGTCTCACACCCAAAATGGACACATGGCAATTTTCATTTTGCCACACATCCAGTTTTTGCAAAAATGAAAAAGGACATTTTTTTGCAGGTGCGCTGAAAAATGATTCTGTGCACTCCCAAAACATGTGCCTACACTACTGCATGCCATTTTTCAGCACACCTTAGTACAAGGACCCCTAAATCAATTATCTTCCATATTATAAACTTCATATTGAATTGGCATTATCAATCATTAACAGAATTACAGCCTTACTTCAATAAAACACATCCATATAGGGTAACAACAGAGATAATAAATAAAGTATATGTAAAACAAGCATTTTTGGTTGAAGTACTCTTATTTTCTTTATTTTCAAATATGCTACAGACACAAACAAAACACCTCTAAAAACCATTTAGAAAGAAGAGTTTTAGTCCTCCTGCTTTGGTAATAGTTATATTCTCATGCTCGACAGGTTCACTGGAAAGATTTTAAGTTCCCATTTTGCACAAGTGCTCAGCACAAGAGGGGACCATCAGCAACACTTTCAGACCAAAAAAAGGTCAAGAAGCAATCATTGTAGGACATTTGTAAGGCTGAAACAATTCTTATTAGGTGCATTGTTGTGAGTTTGGTCAATATTCAAAAGATTTATTTGGCTACAACTGAGTCTTAGCCATTCAACATGTTTACAGGTTGATTTGTCTGAATATTTTGCTGCACTTTTAATGAGATAAGTCTAGAAGGGTTCAATCTCTGCTGCTATCCATTGCTGTACCCCTGTACCCCTGACACCATACACCACCGTAGACCCCCCTTGGACTCCCTGAAGTAATAGTTGGCGCTCCAGAGGTCCCTGGACAAAAGCAATGCCTAGTGGCTTCTGCTTCTTCTAGTGCCGGGTTCAAAATTACACCCATGACCCCTAGTGGTAACCTCGCAGTACGTCTGCTAGGGGTCAGGCTGTCATGTAAAAGTACTACAGTACTGCAGGTTAGTGATTCCTGCAAAAAAAGGAATAATGCAACTTGTGATCAACCTCATAAATTGCATTATTCTGTTCCATTGGAGCCTTAGGCAGCTAAAGCACCTTTTGTGCTTATATAAAAGCCTGACCCTTGAGGTAGTAATGCAAAACTACCACTAGGGATTGTGGATGCTTTCGGTGGGGTGGGGGATTGGGATATCTTGGGGGAGGGCTTTGCTGGAGGAGGGGTAAGGGAGACAGGCAAAGCATTATTTTTCTGAGCTCTATGTAAGAGAGGCTCTCTGAGAACACTGAACTTTAGTGTTAGCAACCCAGTTCTTCTGGGAGCACAATAATGCAGCTTGAAATGTTGATTGCAAGTTGTATTATTCATTTTTCATAGGAGTCACTAACCTTTGGTACTGCAGGTTAGTGACTCTGCGATAAGCAAAGCTGGTGAAAAATGCATATTTCTGGTAGACAGTTTGTCCATATTGCTAAAACAAGAGAGAACTCAGTAGATTAGTTGACATGATCAGCAAACAGAGCAAATATTGAACAGATCTAAGTACTTACTTGGAATGGTGAGCCCAAAATATTTTGTTTTGTTTCATTTCCCATGTGAATGTTTTGGTTAGCCTTCATTTTCATTTCAGAGGGAATATTGTAGAGGGCACACTCTTTTAAAAGTGTGCCTTCTTTCAAAACAATGTGGGCACTATTTGCAAATAGTGTACTTTCTCTGAAAACTGGCAAATGCCAAATAGCTCACAAATGTCAATAATTCGCACATGCATGTAAGCCTGACTGTGGCTCATAGGAGATCCAAGGATACTCTCTTACAACTATTCCCAGCCACAGGCCCAATAGCTGTCCCTGATATGCTGACACCCATTATCTTTATCTTGGCTAATAAATACTAATACAATACAGGTTTCTAATAATGAGAGACTCCAATCTGGATAAATCCAGCATGTGATATTTAGCAGCACTTAATTGGTTAGTGCCGCTGAATATCACCGTTAACTGATCATCTCCTAACCGGCTAGGTTAGGGGTGGGCCAGGGGAGGATCATGGGTGAAGTGCCTATTTAGCTAGTTAGCATTAATGTTCAGTCTGCTAACCAGCTAAATAACCCCATAAAGTTAAGACAGCAAAAAGGCTGTCCTAACTTTATATTCTAAAGTTAAGGTTACCATATTTGTGGAGACAAAAAAGAGGATACAAAAAATAAAAATGGTTGATAAATTTGCTAAAAAAATATATTTAATCGTAGCAAATTTGTAAATGGCTTTTACTTCATGAACATACATCAAACAGTGATTGATTTATAGTACTGCAGTAGAGAATGATCTACTTTTCAAAAACTTCTGGATTTCAGTTTGACCGAGTCTGAGCCCAAGCGAACTTATCAGAAGAGCAGATATCCCTCAACAACTTTGACTGGCTTCTGAGATATGTGTGAAACTCTCCTGCAGGGAAAAAAGGGATCAGCAAATCCTTTCTCTCTCTAACACCCCCATATGTCCAGACTGATTAATAGGCCAGAGATGGTTTCTCTTATTATATGGGTAGGTATGTTGGTCAGAGGCACATAAAAGAAAATATTTTTCTAAATACCTGGAGGACATATCTGAAGAAGTCCAAAAGGAGGACATATCCTCTGAAAAGAGGGAAAATGGTAACCCTAGCTAAAGTTAACCGGACACCAGTCTGACTATCGGCTGGTGCTCGGTTAACTTCCAGGTGACTGCTGATATCCAGATATGCAATGCCAAGAGCCATACATACCCCCACATTGAATATACGGGATCAGGCCAGCCTGCAAATGTGAGTGGCTCAGATGCTGCATACCATCATGAGCTGAATATGGGGCATTTGATTTCTACATGCATTATAATTAGACTCTTTACAAGCAAGAACACTAAATTTCCATTGCTTAGTCACTCTGATTCTTCATATAACTCCAGTAATACATGTATAATGTAAACGTCATCACTTTGCATACGAAAAATAAATGAATTTGTTTCCAACAGGAGTAGGGCAATCAGCTTTTATAGCCCTGAGAAAAAAAAATCATTAAGAAAGCTAGTCTAAATAGCGCATAATGTTTTAATCTGTTAGGCCTCAGAAGTACCAGTCTGAAGTCTGTCATTGCTGTAAATATTTCAGGATATGTGCAGTATCTGTGCTTTATTGGAACTAGTACAGTGTGCACATGGAGAGCCCAATCTGGTGAGCAAGATGTCTATTTTTCCAAATCTTACTAACTTTGAAAGTTTAATTTATGCAAACAGAGAATCTAGATGTAAGCAACATTCAATCTGCATACATGTATGTGAACAGATTACACAGTATTTCATCTCCCACATGAAGGAGTGAAGAACTCTCCTATAGAAGTTACTATTTTTTAAAGTATTCATGGGAAAAGCTGTCTTGCCTACTGTAAGGCTGTGTTAAAACTATTAACACATTAGATGAATTAAATTTCTCTTGGGGTCCATGTGATCTTGCAATGCATACAACGTAAGTCTTTGATTATGCTAATTAGGTCAAATAAATATATAATAACTTTTGAAGAATCTCTAGAACCTATTCAACTAATATAACCCTGTGCTGTAATTCAAGAATCAGGTATTATGGATTAACTATTTTTTAAATCATGGAAAAGTGGCTGGGAGGTAGATATTAGAGGTGTGTATTTATGATCATGCATTTAGTTTGTGTGGGTGTAAAATTGTATAGATTTTTAGTTATATGCACATGCATGCATGTGCAATCAATTTCCACATGCAAAAAAGTTATTTTCTGAATAAAGAGGTACATTTTATGTGTGCCTAATTTACACCAGCTCTACGGTGGTGTAAGTGCATATTGCCTCCACTGTTTATCTCTATACCTTCCATCCAATTCCAGATGCTTCCCTTTCACTCTCCAGCTCCAGTCCATTTATATCTTGTCCCCTTATTCAAGCTTCTATTCCCCCTTTTACTTTCCTATTTCTACCTATTCTCACCTCTTTCAAACATCTGTCCCCCTTTCTTTGTCCCTCAACATCTTCAGAGCCTTCCTTCTCTTATTTCCCTTTTCCCATCATCCTTTACTTCTGCCTCTTCTCAAACACTTCCTTCTCTCTTTCACTAGTATCCATTCAATTACCTAATTCTCCAATATTTATTTACCCTATCGTTTCTCCACCTTAACTCCGGTACCCAACACTCTGCCTCACCATCTTCACTTTCCCTTTCATATATCTTTTTCTCTCCCCTCCCCCACCAAGTATCTATCCTCCTCTTTCTTCTCTTAGACCCTGCATCAGCCCCCAACCTTTATATCTCATCTGCCACTTGTCAGACCCCTTCTCTCATGCCTAGCATTGGATCCCTTCTCTCACTCTCATCCCCAACCCAGTCTGATAGCCAAGCCCCTCACCATTTTTCCCTACCCCAGCCCTAGCATCAGCCCCTTCTTGCATCTGCTACCACCATCAGACCATTTCTGTCACCCTACCATCTTCTAGCATCAGCCCCCTTTTGCTATTCCCCTCTACTTCTTCAAGTCTCTAAATCAGGGCCATTTCCAAGCACCAGGCCCCTTCTCCCAGCCATGCTCTGTTTTTCATCCCCTAGATCCAGATCTAGCGTCCTTCTCCCACATGCCCCCCTTTTCAGTCCCCTTCTCCCATCAGTTTTAAAAATCATTTGCAGAGTGATGGGAGCATCTCTTTTTGCTGCCATCGCTCTACCTACCTTCCATCAGTCCTGGCTGCTGGCACTGCATTAGAGATGTCGGCGTCGGTATCAAATATCACTCTTGTCTTGCCGAACTCCACCCCACCTTGGTTGGCTTTAGCTTTACCTCTTCGATGCGCAGCAAACAACCAGTCCTCCCCTGTCAGGCACCTATAAGGGCGCTTCTGATTGGCTGGATGCTGGGGTTAACTCCGAATTTGAGTTACTCCCGGTTTCCGGCCAATCAGGTACGCCATTTTAGGCTCTAGAGAGCACTCCCTGACAAATCACATCTGCACTTCTATAGTAACTCAGCCATGTGAAGAAAATGGCTGACTCCAGAGAAGTACAGCTGCTCTTGGGAGTCTCGGGGCCAGGCCGCAGGCCTGCTGCAGTGGTGAATAAAAATGGCATTGGCACGGCATTGCACTGAATGTGATCCGGTTGCCACGAGTCAGCTTTCCGCACAGCTGCTCTGTGTTGGCCCATTTTCTTAACTCCCCCCCCCCCCCCCCCCGAAGAAGCCAGGAACTGAACTCCAACAAAACTGGATGGCATGAACTGGTAATTGGTAAATAAAGCAGACAGAGACATAGCTTTTAAGTCCCGGTTCCGGTCTTTCATTCCCCAGGTTTATTTAAGAACCTAAGAAAACTAGATGCTTTTGTGAACTCCTAGATCTAGCCAACCCCAGTCCTGTTGTTTGCTGTATCCTGTATCATATGTGTATTGTATTGGGATGATAAACCTGAGAAATGAAAGACCTGAGCCAGTGTTGTTCTTACATGTGTTATGGAAGTGGACTCACCAGAGATCATAAATCTTAAGAAACTTCTTGTCGTCAGGGGTGGGGCTAGGCAAGGGACCAGGAGAGCCCCACTGAACTTGTCTGCACAAGGCCCCGCAATTGTTAAGACCGGCCCTGGTTAAGGCCATTTTTCCGCCAGGGTAAAATGGCCAATTTTTGTATTTTCTGTATTAATGGCCATGCGCTAACTTTCCCATTAATGCATGAGCCCCTACCATCACCCATTATGTAGGTGGTAAGGGCTTGCACATTAACCACATGCTAATAGGTTAACACACATTAACATATCAATTAGCATAGAACACACCTACTCTCTGCCCCCAAATCCATCCCCAGCATCTAGATGCAAAAATTATCACAGGGCACCTGAGCACACCCCTTTTTTGCTGTAGTAATCATGCATTAGGGCTGCTATTGTTGCTTAAAGACAATTGGTAACTATTTTAATTAATTAATTAATTAATTTTGTTACATTTGTATCCCACCTTTTTGCAGGCTTAATGTGGCGTTAGCCGGTTCCAGTATGAACAAATACAGGGTATGAGCAAATACAAGGTGATATTGTGGTAGAATGAGGTTCACATAACTGGCAATATTCTATAAATTGCGTGCTCAAATTTGCGTACTAGTCAAAAATTTAGGTGTGCAACTTTCTGAATATATTCAGTATTTCCCATGCTGATTGCCAGAATATATTCAGAAAGTGCATGCAGTGTAGAAGCCTAGTTGCTAAAGGCTTTTCCTTATTTTGCATCTGTGGGGAACAGTTTAGTAAACATGGCCAAAATTGTTAGAAATATATGGAGAGTAACATTTTAGAAAAGAGAAACAATTACATAAGAATAGCCATACTGGGACAGACCAATGGTCCATCTAGCCTAGTATCATGTTTCCAACAGTGGACAATCCTGGTCACAAGTACCTGGCAGAATCCCAAATAGTAGCTTGATTCTATGCTACTGATCCCAGGGCTTCCTCCGTACCTCTTTCAATAACAGATTAAGGACTTTTCCTCCAGAAACTTGTCTAAACCTTTTTCAAACCCAGATTTGCTAATCACTGTAACCACATCCTCTGGCAACAAGTTCCAGAGCTTAACTATTCATTGAGTGAAAATGTATTTCCTCCTATTCATTTTAAAAGTAATACATATAACTTCCTTGAGTGTCCCCTAGTCTTTTTACATTTTGAAACAGTGAAAAATTGATTCACTTCCACCTGTTCTACACCACTCAGGGTTTTTGCATACCTCTATGATATCGCCCCTCAACCATTTCTTTTCCAAGCTGAAGAGCCCTAACATCTTTAGCATTTCCTCATATGAGAGGAGTTTTACCCCCTTCATCTTTTTGAGCCTTTTCTAATTCACCTATATCTTTTTTTGAGATACAGTGACCAGAATTGCATGCAATTCTTTGTCTTATTTTCCATCCCTTTCCTGATAATTCCTAGCATTCTGTTTGTTTTTTGGGCACTGCCGCACACTGGGCAGAAGATTTCAACTTATTGTCTACGATGACACCTAGATTTTTTTGCTTGGGTGCTGACTCCTAAGGTGGATCCTAGCATCAAGAAACTATGATTTTTACTATTCTTCTCAATGTGCATCTGTCAGGTTTCCCAGCGAACCTCTGGATAGTGAGCCCTTGGACCACTGCCGAGAAGTGGCAGTGGCAGGAAAATCACCCAAACACAAGACAAGGCAAATGGAACTGGAACACAATGGACTGGAGCAAGACTTCACCTACACTTAGCCGCCCTTCACCAGGAGTTGAGCTCCTGGCTGCAAGCGGCCGGCAGGACAGGACAGGACAGGAAGGCGGAACTGCAGGACACAGCAGCCGGCTAACAAACAGCAGGTCACACTAGAAACACGCTGGGGTCCCAATTTGGCAACAGGCAGACGAATAATCCAACAACAAGCCGGGTCTAGGCAGGCAGCAGGCATAAGAATAGTCCAGAAACAAGCTGGGTCTGGGCAGGCAGCAGGCAGGAGAATAATCCAGGAGACAAGCAGGGTCAAAGACACAAAAGGGAAAAAATAGCACAGACGCACTGCAACAACTCTCACCAAAGGAAACACCTCTGAGGACCTCTGTTGCAAGGCAAACTAGAGACCTACCCAAGTGGTTAATAAAGGCAACCTATAAGGGAGTTCACTAAGTACGGGTACTGCTTGGTTCCAAAAAATAACTCCCAAAACACTCTGGAAGGCTGGAAGATCCGGACCGGACCAGCATATCTTCTGGAGCATGGGAAACGGTAAGCCATCAGTTCCCAGCACCCGCCAGATTTAACCACCGGGGCCCGAGGTGTCTGTAAGCAAGGAACCTGGGCACAACCGTGACAGCATCACTTTGCATTTGTCCACATTAAATTTCATCTGTCCTTTGGATGCCCAGTCTTCCAACTTCCAAATGCCTTCCTGCAATTTTTCACAGCCTGCATATGTTTTGACAAGTTTAAATGGTGTTGTGTCATCTACAAATTTAATTACCTCAGTTGTTCTGATTTCCAGATTATTTATAAATATGTTAAATAGCAAATTCCACTACTATTTTAGAAAATGATCTGTCAACATAGATTTTGGCGGCTTAGGATTTTCCTTCGACTCAGAGTTCATTTTTGCACTACATCATCACCGGTTGCATCCATTAACAGTCTTTTTAACGACTGCATTTGGTTAATTCCCATTATTGGCTCCATTGCAATCTCAAACCTGAACTACAACTGCATGAAGACTCCTGAGGCAGGCATTGTTTGCCGAAACACGGTGCCATATCAGGTCCTATTTCATTATATAATAAATAGTTTTTCCTTCACCTCATCTCCCCTTCTTTTTGGAAGAGTCATGTTGATTACACTACTTGGTTTTTGTTGTGTTGCTCCTTTTGTTGTGTGGTCCTTTTCCAACATAGAATCATAAGCATCTATCATACCAATGGATTAATACAGGCACATAAGTATCTATGCTATAAAATAGCAACATAAACATTTATGTACTGGAACATAAATGTTTATGGCAGACATTTTAGAAACACAGGGAGTAATATTCTGCCCACAGTAGCAACTGACTTGTAAGCTGTCTCCAGCCACAGGCTGAACTAACCCCATATATTCAGTGTCAGGGCATGCATGGTTTGCAACACTGAATATACCAGGCACTGGCTGATGTTCATATTGGTACTCAGTTAACTCAGCAAATAACGTTAACCACATGAACTTAGGGGTCTTTTACAAAGGTGCACTAGCATTTTTAGAGCACTAAAAGCTAGAGACACCCATAGGAATATATGGGCATGTCTAGCATTTAATGCATTCTTATTTTTAGCGCGCACTAAAAACACTACTATGCCTTTGTAAAAGACTCCCTTTCTTAGCTGGTTAGCAGACTGAATATTGCTGCTAACCAGCTATGTGCTAGCTCTGCCCAAGCTCCGTCCCTAGACTACCCCTACATTGCCAGTTAGAGCAGAAATATTCAGCAGCACTACCTGGTTAAGAGCTGCGGTATCGGTAGCCAACGAACTCAGCAGGGTTTTAAAGGGTAGGAGTCTCACTTGTCCAGTTAACCCCCTTTGAATATCGACCCCATAAATATTTATATTTTGTAAGCTGTCAGAGAGCCTGGTATCTCTTGTTAGTTTCATGCTCAAGAATGATATCAAACACTGGGACATTAATTGAGCACCCTTCCTTATTCCCTCCAACGGAGTGCTGCTCAGTAGGAACACTTTTCTGAAATCTAAATGTTCCAGGTAGAAGATGTAAATCTCAACACTGATCTTTTTGGACATAAATGTGCATTCCCCCTCTGAAATGGGGAATACATACTTAGAGGTCTTTTACTAAAGCTTAGCTCGAGTTATCAGCCGCAGGGTCCTTTTTATTCCTATGGGCCCTGCAGCAGATAACTCAAGATAAGCTTTAGTAAAAGTCTCATCCAAAACACATCCAGACCATGCCCCCTTAAAGATACATATTTTTGAGTTTTAGATGTATATCCTGGCTCTGTAAAATCATGATTTAGGTATTTATGCAATATAAAAATCTAAATGCCAGTTTATGCAGTTCTAAAGTAAATACCATATTGTACTATCTTATGCTTCTGTGACTTGCACTATGAAAGATAATGATACTGGTAGATTTGATTTAGGAAAGCAAATGATTCTCTATAACATTGATCTGAACTAGCAAATGTCTCAGTATTTCTCCTGTTGATTTGTATTGGTGAAAACATCATTTCCTCCGTCATTGATTTGCAATATTGAAGATGGCTGAGACATGCTTTATTAAGTAGGCTAGGTTGCATTAAGCATTCATAAGCACTGACTTTTTTTCACCGACTTACAAATTCACTGACAGATGATGAAAACTATTAAATCATGATACATTCACAAATGCTTGGAAATTCACAGTGAAGATGTCAATCAGTAGCCACCTTGGCATATTGTTTTACTGTATCAGAATATAACTCAGGCTACAATTGAAAAGCCATGAAGTAAATCCAACTCTTCTCCTCTACTAGTACATTTTGCATCCAATTTTTCAGAATATATTGCACCATCATTGAATTTTTAGACTCTACTACATATTTTAACATTTTTTAAAATGCCCACACTCACAATAGCAAGGCAAATCAAAGCTGAAACCCACTCACACAAGCAGCGGACGGCTGCACAGGAACCCAAACATACTTCAAAATTATTCATACTGAGACCCCAATTTATTCCTTTCAATTATTATTATCAACTTAAGTTGACCATGCCAAAACAAACAAACAAACATGCAGGCAGGCATATGAGACTTAAGTTGACCATTGGTTGTACCTGAATTTATAATGAAGAATATGGACTCTCCCAGGACTCATTCGTAAAAGGATTAGCATTTTGATGTAACAGTCATTTTAGTTATTACAGCCTGGAACAAGTTTTTGAAAGAGCCTGTTATTAATATGATATGATAAATGTTCAAATAGCAAATTGGTGTGTAGCGTGCCTTAGAAGTTTGTTGATTAGTTAGCACACAAATTTTTTGGTTTCCCTGATATATAATTATTGGAGTTAAAATTTAATGCCAAGAAGTACAGAGTAATGCACTTGGGGTGCAGAAACCCAAAAGGGAGATACCGGATAGGAGGGGAGAGATTAGTAAGCTCGACTCAGGAAAGAGACCTTGGGGTGTTGGTGTCTGAGGACCTAAAGGTGAAGAAACAATGTGACAAGGCGACGGCCTTGGCCAGAAGGATGCTAGGCTGCATAGAGAGGGGTATAACCAGCAGAACAAAGGAGGTGTTGATGCCCCTCTACAAGTCATTGGTGAGGCTTCACTTGGAGTATTGTGTTCAGTTTTGAAGGCCGTATCTTGCTAAAGATGTAAAAAGACTGGAAGCTGTGCAAAGAAAAGCTACAAAAATGGTATGGGATTTGCATTGCAAACCATACAAGGAGAGACTTGTCGACCTGAACATGTATACCTTGGAGGAAAGGAGAAACAGGGGTGACATGATAAAGACATTCAAATATTTGAAAGGTATTAATTCACAAACAAACCTTTTCCGGAGACGGGAAGGTGGTAGAACTAGAGGACATGAATTGGAATTGAAATCGAAGGGGGTCAGACTCAGGAGTATTGTCAGGAAGTATTTTTTCATGAAGAGGGTGGTGGATACGTGGAATGCCTTCCCGTGGGAGGTGTGGAGATGAAAATGGTAATAGAATTCAAACATGCATGGCATAAACACAAAGGAATCCTGTTTAGAAGCAATGCTGGCAATTGGGAAGCAAAAACAGTGCTGGGCAGACTTCTACAGTCTACACCCTGATTGTAACTGAACAGATATGGATGGGCTGGTGTAAATTTTAAGGGGCTTCGATGTTAGCTTCAGAACTTTTAGTACAAGAGTACTGGGCAGACTTCTACAGTCTGTGCCCTGAGAATGGCAAGGACAAATCAAACTCGGGTATACATATAAAGTATCACATACCATGTAAAATGAGTTTATTTTGTTGGGCAGACTGGATGGACCACTTTGATCTTTACCTGCTGTCATTTACTATGTTACTATGATAAATTTATACTTATCTTGTGCAAATACACTTCAGGGAAATACATGCCTTAAACAGTAAGGTGCTTTCAAAATGCTGGCTCACAGGTCTCACATTTGAGCTGCAGTGGCAGACTGTTCCGTTCAATAGGACCACATGTGGGAAAAACTATCCATCCTAGATTGTAACATAGTGTAGCTACAACCCCAAAATCTCCAAGAATTTTGCCTCTTCCTTTAAAATACCCAGGAAAACCCTATCGCAGTACAAAGAGAAGAAAGCCATAGAGAGGATCCCTCTTGTAGTGACATACAATCCAGAGCTAGAAAAATTGGGAAGAATCATAAAAGATCTACATCCGCTGTTCCAGTCATAAAAACTCCACTTATACTACAATTTCAATGTTCTTCCAAATGACAAAAAAACTTTTCAGATACAGAATAAACTTAGAAAATTATATGAAAAAAAATCTGTTGCCACCAAACTTGTGTTTAATACTTATCTTGGGGACAAAAAAGAGTATTTTCTCCATCTTGATGTAATACAATCCAACAAAGCCTTTCAAAGCCCAACCAGGGGTTGTTGCCATCTTTTCCCCTGGTCTGTGTTCATTCTGTGAGTCTGTAGCAGCCAGCTTTTTCTTTTATTACTTAACTGCTGTACAGCTGTGTTCAGCTCTTGGTGTCCATTGCTTCTGTGTGCCTTCCCTTTCCCCTTCCCTGTTGTGTGTGCTGGCTGAGTCCGTAGTAAGAGCTTACTTCCATTGTTTGGATTTCCCTATTAACCCTTTACCTGCTGTATCTGTTGCTTGGTTCTTGTGAGCACTGCTCTTTGTCTGATCTGTGTACCTAGAAGCAGTCTGTCTCTGTAGTCTACTTTAACCATTTACCTGTTGTACCTGTTGCTTGGTTCTTGTGAGCATTGCTCCTCATCTGAGCTGTATAACTAGAAGCAGTCTCTCTCTGTAGTCTGCCTTACCCTTTACCTGCTGTTTGCGGACTCCTCCTTATTTAGCTGTGTTCCTTTTGTTGGTGTTTGTGTGTGGTGCTGTATGTGCGGACTGAATTCTAGTCTCTTCCGGGATGTCTCTCTGTTCTTTTCCGTTCCCTTGAGTGTGTTTGGGTTCCAGTTTGGCCTTGTGGCCCATATGAGTGGTCCTTTCCCCTTCCTGGTGGTGCTCACTGGTCGCCCTGAGTGTGCTGGGCTTTGTGGTCGTTGTTACTGTGTGGCATGAGCTTGTCCACCCTAGGCCTCAGCCTAGGCACAAGGGCTCATGAGCAACCTAACAACAACTTAAAAAAATTGTTGGAGAAATCAATCAAAAGTTGTTCTCTAGACCAAAAACCTTTCAAACAGTAACTGTGAATGCCTCTCCAATCTCCCTCTATGTATATCAGTTTATCAAATGTTACTGTTAATCCTCCACCAAAAACTGACTTCAGTCTGTCTCCCTTGTTAATTCTTTGCAGATCCAACTGAATATTCATCTCTATCAATCCACTTCCAGTGATAACGTTTAATTTGTTCTTGTGCTTCAGTTCATGCCACGGTCTGTCCATGGGCCATATTTCATAACCCGGGTTACATTTATAACAAGGAGCCTAGGCATCAAAGGTACACAGATGCATGTGTGCTTTTTGATTTTTGTATGAACCTTAATAGCAATAATTCTGGAATTCTTCTCTGTTAATATGATTGCCATAATATTCCTATGCACCTTATCTGTTATATATTCTCTGATTCTCTATTCCATCAATGTGATTGCAGTTGTATTATATTGTAAGCCACATTGAGCCTACAAATAGGCAAGAAAATGTGGGATATAAATGCAGCAAAATAAATAAATAATAATAATAATTATTATTATTATTATTGTTAATTAAAGCAACATATGCATCTATATCTGTTTTATAAAGGAGTGGAGGAGTAACTTATTGGTTGTCAAATCCCACATCAGCAACTTGTGGCCTTGGGCAAGTCATTTAACTGAGTTTGATTCTCGCTTCAGGCACAGGCAGCTCCTTGTGACTCTGGGCAAGTCACTTAACCCTCCATTGCCCCAGGTACAAATAAGTACCTGTATATAATATGTAAGCCACATTGAGCCTGCCATGAGTGGGAAAGCGCGGGATACAAATGTAACAAATAAAAAAAAGAGAAGACAATCACTCCTATAGGATACCAAGGGCCCTATTTACAAAGGCATGCTAGCAGTTTTAGCATGTGCTAACCATATAGATGCCCATAATATTCCTATGGGTGTCTACATGATTAGTGCACACTAAAAACACTAGAGCACCTTTTTAAACAGGGCCCTAAGTAAACCACAAGGAGAGATCCTTCATTGTGTGGTCACCAGGAGTCAACTCTGACTCAAGGGCACATCTGGATCTGGATCTTTATAAATAGCCCACTGTCAAGTTGCCATACAAATGTATACACAAGGATGCTCATTCATTTGAAACAATATTTCTCATGTCATGTCATGTTGTTGGCAAATGAAAAAGAGCAGAAAAAAACAAAACGTCATATTTTTTCACATGTCATCAACAGTGCGCCTGTTTTCAAAAAATGTGCATTCTTTCTGAAAGTGTTTATTCTTTTCCAATAGTGCACGTATGTATGCACTATCAGGAAAGAGTGCACACCTTAGGCAAAAGTAAATGTGTGCTCTTTCAGAAAAATATGTACTATTGACAGCACATGACATTATATTTTCTTCTACTTGTTTGTAGCTCTTCCCCCTTTTCAGCGGGGTGCCCTTTGGGCGGCGGGGATGTGCCCATCACGCCTCGCTTGCACCCCATCGGGGCACGGCGCCATATTATAGGCGGCTTCGGGCACCCGTGGGGGCACTGCGCCTTGCTTTAATATAGGCAACCGAGACCCCTCGGGCATATAGGTTATCTGATATTTACAGTAATGACACAATAATAATCACCCGACACATGGTATTTTCTTAAATATGGCACAACTTGGCTGCAGCTTTATTTAGATACAACACATCTTAAAACCTTAGGTATACCCAAGCCGAACTCAGCCTTTGGCTCATTATCCAACATTCAGCCTTTGGCTCATTAACCAACCGAGTTCGCCGCACTAGCAAGACTGACCAGTCGTAAACATTGCTCCCCGCCACACAGCAGAGGAGCTCAACCGTAAGCACAGCTATCCACTTCTATCCGGCTTTCGCCCTCTACACTCGACAGAAACAGCACTCTCCCACTGCACCTTCAAAGTTCACTCTCATGGATCTTCATCCACCCCCATCCCGCTATCTGTCGGAGTTCCCCAGGGATCTGTCCTTGGTCCCCTTCTCTTTTCAATCTACACCTCTTCCCTAGGCTCCCTGATCTCATCTCATGGTTTTCAGTATCATCTTTATGCTGACGACACCCAGCTTTATCTATCCACACCTGACATCACCGCGGAGACCCAGACCAAGGTATCGGCCTGCTTATCCGACATTGCTGCCTGGATGTCCAACCGCCACCTGAAGCTGAACATGTCCAAAACCGAGCTCATCGTCTTTCCACCTAAACCCACCTCTCCTCTTCCCCCACTCTCTATCTCAGTTGATAACACCCTCATCCTCCCCGTCTCATCTGCCCGCAACCTTGGGGTCATCTTTGACTCCTCCCTCTCCTTCTCAGCGCATATCCAGCAGACTGCCAAGACCTGTCGCTTCTTCCTCTTTAACATCAACAAAATTTGCCCTTTCCTTTCTGAGCACACCACCCGAACTCTCGTCCACGCTCTCATTACCTCTCACCTTGACTATTGCAACCTACTCCTCACTGGCCTCCCACTTAGCCATCTATACCCCCTCCAATCCGTTCAGAACTCTGCCGCACGTCTTATATTCCGCCAGAACCGAAATACTCATATCACCCCTCTCCTCAGGTCACTTCACTGGCTTCCAATCAGATACCGGTTACAGTTCACGCTTCTCCTCCTTACCTACAAATGCATTCAGTCTGCTGCTCCTCACTACCTCTCTACCCTCATCTCCCCCTACGTTCCCGCCTGTAACCTCCGCTCACAGGACAAATCCCTCCTCTCAATACCCTTCTCCACCACCGCCAACTCCAGGCTCCGCTCTTTCTGCCTCGCCTCACCCTATGCCTGGAACAAACTTCCTGAACCCCTACGCCAAGCCCCCTCCCTACCCATCTTCAAATCTTTGCTCAAAGCTCACCTCTTCAACGCTGCCTTCGGCACCTAACCTTTTGGAAATCTAGACTGCCCCACTTTGTCTGTACACTTGTCTTTTAGATTGTAAGCTCGTTGAGCAGGGACTGTCCTTCTATGTTAAATTGTACAGCGCTGTGTAACCCTAGTAGTGCTTTAGAAATGTTAAGTAGTAGTAGTAGTAGTAGTAGTAGACATGAGAAATGTTTCAAACAAATACACACATGCACACATGCATCTGTGTACCTTTGATGTCTAGGTTTCTTGTTATAATAGAGAATAAATCTTAGCATAGAAGTAAATTCTAATTTGGCTGTAAATTTATAACTCTTTAGTCCTGAAAACCGTGATCATTTCAGTAGATTATTTCATGTGAAATGTATTAGACCCTTTTTTCCTTCTGATATCTTCACGTTACTAATACAATCTCTAGTCCTAACTCAGTTGAATTACTATAATGCTATATATGCAGGATGTAAGGAGAATGTCCTCAAAATAGTACAAACAGCCCAGAATACAGCGGCTAGATTGATCTTTCAAGTTTCTCACTTTGAAAGGGCTACTACTTTATTGTGTAAGATACATTAGCTCCTTATTAAAGCTAGGGTAATCTTCAAACTGTATGCCCTAACTTAACAAATAATATATGGTTGTTATATCTCGAGGTTGTGAGCCCTTGGTATGTAGTAGGAAACTACAAAAGACTGAATCCCCACAGGCAGGCAATGGAAGCAGTTGCAGGTAGCCAAGCAAAGACAAAGATCAGAGGGCACTGGAACACGAGGACACAGTGAGCAAGGCAGAACCGGAACTATTCACAAGAGCCACAAGGCAGAACTGGAACCCGTACACACAGGAAGACAAACTGACCCGGAGCCCACTCACATAGGCCGCAAGGCCAAACTGGAACCTGTACACATAGGTGGATAAGTATATACTGGAACCCTCACACACAGGCAGTGAGGCGTAATACTGGAATCCACAAACACAAATAGCAAGGCGAATACTGGAACCCACACTCACAATAGCAAGGGAAATCAAAGCTGGAACCCACTCACACAAGCAGCGAATGGCTACACAGGAACCCAAACATACAAGTAAAGCAAAACAAGGCTGGAATCCACTCTCACACAAAGAACATGGGGCTGCAGGAACCTATACACTCATAGACGTAGACCATGTTGCTGGAACCTACTCACAGACAAGACAAGAGGGCAGGAACAGAAGATAGTCAGGTGAGGCATTTCAGGACCCATACAAACAGTAAAACTGGACAGGGCAGCTTTGACTCAAGAGCATCTGAGTCATAGCTCACTGGAGTTAAATGCGTAGTTTGAGCCTCGGCGTCTGACATCACCACTTGGCGCGCTGGCGGCTGAACAGGAAGGCTCCGTGCACATCCTGGTTTAAGATGACACCCTCCTCTGATATCCGCAGGATGTGCGGCGCTGGAGTCTCGAGTCACGGTAGGACCATGACAATTGTGTAGCGCCGGATTAAATGCAACCTTTGATAAGGATCCCTCTGCATAATATTCACTTTGGGATGAGAAATGATCTTTGACATCATCTCCCTAATTACAAGAAAATCACATATAAATCAATTTTTTCCACTGATTTCTCTTTTTAAGGTACCAAATAGTGGAACTCTCTACCGTATACCTTCAAACATCAAGATAATTACTTGTTATTCCGTAAATTGCTGAAGTCATTCCTCTTTATGAAATTTCTTTCTGAAGGTGATCTTCAACAGGTTTAGTTTAGGATTGTGGTTCTGTACAAGTCTGTGGTATCAGCGATGTTTATCTTTGGAATGGATTTGTACTTTTTGATATTAAGTGCATTGTGTTTTACATTGTTTTACTTATCTACTTGTTCTCACTTTGATTTGCCTACTCTCCATCATTTGCATAAAACTATGTGCTATGTTTTATTTGTTTTTTGTTGTTGTTTTTTTTTTTGGGGGGGGGGGTTCACATGGATATTACTGGACAATTTTATAAGCATCTACCTGATCTTGTAAACATTGTTTCACATGCTCAAGTCATTTACATAATTACTCCCCAAAAATGTAGCCCCAGGAAATTAATGACTTTTCACTATGTTCTAATATTATTTTATATTCCTTATGAGTTAATATTAAAAAAAAGAAAAAGTGACTATTTGTTACAAATGAGGCAAACTGGAAACTTGATGTGACAGAAGAAATATGGCCACCAGAAAGAAACTGCAAATTGAGTCCTCAATTAATGTAGTTATTGCTAGCACTTCATCTGCTACTCCTACTATTTCTTCTTCTGTTACTTCTGCTTGATCTGACAGGGAATTAATTTGTCTTTAGGCTTTCATAAGCTACAAGAAAGAATCATTAATTTTAGTACTTAAGAAATTGAAATACTGTTTCACAACACTCCTAAAGAGTGTGATTTAATATAGAATGATAAGTAGTGTGACTATAGCCATTCATTTTATCATAGGTCATTCTCTCTATCAATCACCTTTGCTAGGCAAGCAGAAGAGCTGAATAATGTGAATGTAATAAGGAGTGAAAAATATATTTGTACAGTGCCTTCAAACTGAAAGCCCCATTTACAAAAAACATTATGTAGTACTATTTTGTTAAAGACTACTGAATTACAGTTAGCTTTGCCTTGCAAATTTTGTATAACAAAGATGCATTATTTCTTTGATATAGATTAATCCAACAAATGTTGTTAATAGAAGTAGTTAAACAATACTTAGGTTTCCATTCTTCCCAAGTTAATTTGACTTCTGAAGGGTGAATAGTGAAAAAACGTTAACTACCATTAAAAAACGATGGTTGAGAGATCATCAGATGTCTAGCCTTTTGTATTTAGACTACTGTAACATTTTTTTTATTTGGGTTTACTTTCTAAACATTTAAGGAAATTGCAACTTATTTGAAATACTTCTGAAAGACTGATTTTTTTACTTAATAGGTTTAGTAATATATCTTCCTATATTGCAAAATTTCATTGGCTTTCGGTACAGGAAAGGATTTTATTTAAAACTTATTGGTTGTTTTTTTTTTTTCAAATCTTACATGGTCATACCTCTGAATTGTTGATCAACGCTATAACTGTTTCTTTGTTCAGTATTTCATCTTGGATGCAGAATCAATTACTATTATATCCCCTTCTTTTGAAAAAGTTTGCTTTTTTAAAAGATGCTGCTACTATTTTTTTTTTCAGTTATGAGTGTGTCCTTCTGGAACTCCCTTCTCTCTTTGATTACAATTGAGCAAAACAACTTAATATTTCAAAGAAAGATAAAACCTTTGTTTAGTAATTCCTAACTTTTGCAGTAATGATATGTGTGGTTTAGATGCTGATTTTTACGCTAAGTTTTTGTTTACTGCAATTATTTATATTTTGTTTTTGTATTTTTGTAGTTTATTATAATTCGTGGCTTGTAATATTTTCTTATTTCTATGCCACAATGAACCATTTCTTGAGGGAAATTAGTGGTCTATAAGAGTCATAATTATATTGATATTTATTGATAAGTTTCCTAGAAATGAGATGTTATATACTAGCCAGTTAACTTTAAATCTAGTACTGGTCAAATCAGTTCTTTAGCAGAGGATCTACCACTGTTGTTGGCAGTTGCTCATAGGAAATAGGAGTTCACGATTTGTGTAGTCTCTTCTATGAGGTCTCTGCTTACGAGCGGCACTGATGGGAAGTGGTTGAGAGAACAGGTGGTTGGTCAGATTCCTCTTAGGATTTCTCTCAAGGTCTCTGGGCTTTGCCTGTTTATGATTTCTGTTTATGCAGAAAATTTAAGATTTAATTTGATTTCTTGGCTTTATGTTGTCATATTTTTTACCATGTCATCTGTTGCAGTCTGCTGAGGCTATAAATGCTTTTAAATAAACAAATACATATATAGATTTAAGGAAGACTTGCAGGGGAAAATTGGAAAAGGAGACATGGAGAGGCATTTTCGATATTGCATCTAAGTCAGACTTCTGAGTTCCAGGCCCCCCTCTCCTTCCCTCCCAGTTCCAGGCCCCCCTCTCCTCTGAGTTCCAGGCCCCTCGCCTCCTTCCCTCCCTCTCTCTCCCTATCCTCCGAGTGGCAGCCCAACCTGCGCTGCCCACCCTCTTCTCCAGTCCTCCGCCTGCCCCTCGCCTTCCTCTGTGCTGCCCAGAATTTAAAATTTCTTACCTCTGGGTCCGGTGGCAGCAGTGAAAGGTGAGCAGGCTCGGTGCTTCAGCCTGCCTTCCCTTCTCTCTCATCTCTGCCTCTGGTCCCGCCCTTGCGGAAACAGGAAATGAGGGCGGGACCAGAGGCAGAGCTGAGAGAGAAGGGAAGGCAAGCTGAAGCGCCGAGCCTGCTCGCCTTTCACTGCTGACGCCGGACCCCAAGGTAAGAACTTTTAAAAACTGGGTGGCACGCAGGAAAGAGAGGAGCAGGCAAAGGACTGGGAGAAGAGGGCGGGCAGCGCAGGTCGGGCTGGCTGGGAACTTATGTTCCGGGACTTTGGACAGGTCAAATATTGGGGGTGCTCGAGCACCTACAGCACCCATGGAGTCGGCGCCTTTGCCTCCATGTCCAGCAATTCTTCCCTCCCCTCCCCTCCATGTCCAGCGATTCTCCTGTTCCCTGCCCTGCCATCCATGTCCCGCGATTCTCTCCTCTACTGTCCTCCCATCCCATCCATTCTCCTCTGCCCTGCCCCCCTCCCCTTCATCCCTCCCTCCCTCCGTCCTTCCCGATTCTCTCCTCCCCTCAATTTGTACCTGAACATTCTCTGGCTGGCTGGTGCTGGCTTCCCTCTCACTGTTCTGCCCTCTGACGTCATTTTGTTTTGACGCGAGGGCGGAGCAATGAGTGGTTATGGATGTTACGACCCCAGGCATCCAGACGTAGAACATTGGAGGTGCAAATTATTATTTAGGAAGCTGCATTTATACTAAATGATATGTTACTATTTTTCATGTTTTATAAATTATAAGGACTGAAAAATAAATAGGAAGATAGGGTTGTGGGAATCACAAGTCTCTATGTCTCTACTCAATTGAAGATTCACAAGGAAAATACTATTGATCTGTTATTTCTGAGGCATTATCTAATTCATCTAATTCATTCTTAGATCTATTCTCCATGTAATTTACCAGCTTTTTCCTACATCATAAATTAATTCAACAGCCTAAGAGGGTTTGTAATTGTTTGCTGGGCTGCTTGATTTCCATTGACACTGTATACCAAACAATGAGTAACTCAATATACTAGTATGATGGAATTTCCTGACTAAAATATTTGTCAGCTGTGAACGATGCAACATATTTTACCTTGGCATTCTACCAATTTTCTATCAAAGGACTGCAAAATTGGAAACTGATTTTAGAAGCCTTTGCAGAAATACAGAACTACTAGTGAAAGAATGAAAGAAGCTTAGGATCATATTCCCTATCTTTACAGAACAGCCGTCTCAATGTCACAGTTCACAACTTGTATGCTAGTTAAAGATAGTTATCTTTAGCAAAAATTGCTAAAATAAATTGTGTTGCACGCTGTAGATAAACAAAATGAACAATGCTGTGTTCTTTAGGCTCCACCCCATCAAATACCTATGGACCCCTTGTACAAAGTGGAGGTAAGCCAACGCAGACTTACCGCTCACTTAAAAAGAAAGTATCGCCGGGCTACCACAGCAGCCCGGTGGTAGTTCCCACCCCCAGTGTGCTGTCATATCCAGCACTATAAAAATATAATTATTTTTGTAGCACCGGTGTGTACCCAGAAGTAATTGGGCAGTGCAGCACGTTGCCCGGTTACCACTGGGTTAGTGCAGGAGCCCTTACCACCACCTCAATCGGTGGCGGTAAGGGCTCCCCCAAAAAATGACCATGCAGCAATGCCACATGGCCATTTCCTCAAAAAAAGAAAGACATACCTTTTACTCGCTGCAGTAAAAGGGGGCCTCAGCATGCATCAAAAACACGCACCGATGCCAACACAGGTCCCCTTTTGTCGCAGCTTGGTAAAAGGGGCCCTCAGTGATATCCTTTAAATATAAACAACTTTGAATTAAACTTAGAAGCATAAAAAGTATGATTCATATTAAATTAAATTACATTGGAGGGCAATAAAGACCCCCTCACTCAGTCAACGAGCCCATGGGTATTGCACACTTATTTGTAAAGGAAAGATGCTTGTGGAGTTTCCCTTCGACATTCTCATCAGCACATAAAATGTTTGTGCCAATTACAGACTCCATTTACTACATTCTTTTTTCGCTTTCTCCTCAACCAGTTTCAAACCCAGTCAGTCACTTTAGGATCTATTCTGAGGGCACTCGGGTTATTTAAAAGTTGTCCATGTGGAACCATGTCAAAGGCTTTGCTGAACTATAAGTAGACCACATCAAGTGTTCTTCCTTAATCCAACCCTCTAGTCCCTGACAAAGAACTTAATCACATTTCTCTGATAAGACCTATTGTATCTGGAATCTCAACAGGAATTTCACAAAGTGCCTCATGAAAGACTCCAGAGGAAATTGGAGAGTCATGGAATAGGAGGTAGTGTGCTATTATCGATTAAAAACTGGTTAAAAGATAGAAAACGGAGAATAGGGTTAAATGGTCAGTATTCTCAGTGCAGAAGCATTGATAGTCGGGT
Organism: Microcaecilia unicolor; assembly: GCF_901765095.1. Lineage (NCBI taxonomy): Eukaryota > Metazoa > Chordata > Amphibia > Gymnophiona > Siphonopidae > Microcaecilia > Microcaecilia unicolor. The sequence continues at coordinate 68,177,889 of NC_044035.1, read as the reverse complement.
TCCCCAGGGGTCTATGCTGAGACCATTGTTTTTAAACATATTTATAAAAGGTCTAGAGATGGGAGTAGCTAGTGAGCTAATTAAATTTGCTGATGACACAAAGTTATTCAAAGTTGTTAAATTGCAAGAGGATTGTGAAAAATTACTAGAGGACATTACGAGACTGGGAGACTGGACATCCAAATGGCAGATGATGTTTAATGTGAGCAAGTACAAAGTGATGCGTGTGGGAAAGAGGAACCCAAATTATAGCTACGTAATGCAAGGTTCCACATTAGGAGTCATCGACCAGGAAAGGGATCGAGGCGTCATTGTTGATGATAGGTTGAAACTCTGTTCAATGTGCGGCGGCGGCAGCTAAGAAAGCAATTGGAATGTTAGGTATTATTAGGAAAAGAATGGAAAACAAAAATGAGGACGTTATAATGCCTTTGTATCGGTCCATGGTTCAACCGCACCTCGAATATTGTGTGCAATTCTGGTCACCTCATCTCAAAAAAGATATAGTGGAATTAGAAAAGGTACAGAGAAGGGCAACGAAAATAATAAAGAGGTTGGGATGACTTCCCTATGAGGAAACGCTAAAGTGGTAAGGGCTGTTCAGCTTGGAGAAGAGACGGCTGAGGGGAGATATGATAGTAGTCTACAAAATAATGAGTGAAATGGAACGGGTAGACATTAATGTACATACTATTGTATTTTAATTTGCTGTTGTGTATTGTGAGTGTGTTCCCTTGTTACAAGCCACATACATTTTATTGATATGCTATTTAATAATATGATTTTTAACACCATCCTCATGTTAATTTTCATGGTTTTTTGTTTTTTTCTTATATATTTACTGATATATAGACTCCTAAAGCAGGCATTGTATTTCCAAAACATGATTCTGTGTTGAGTCCATTCTATTCATTTTCTTGTTCACAATTAACAAAACTTTGTATTTACTTTACATTTATATCTAGGTTTATTTTGCATATTGGTTGGCCATTGGACCTTCCCTACTCTTTGCTCTTTTGGACTTTTTCCTCATAGGGAATCCACCTCTTTCTTATCTCTTAGCCATACACCAGGTACACTAGTTCTGCCTCACATTGGTTTTGTGCACACTGTACTACACTTCCTTAAAATGGTAGAGAATTTTTTAAGGTGGCACTTACCAGTCTGCTTAATAGACTCCAAAAATACCAGGACTAGGGGACACACAATGAAGCTACAATGTAGTAAATTTAAATCGAATCAGAGAAATTATTTCATTCAATGTGTAATTAAACTCTGGAATTTGTTGCCATAGACTGTAGTAAAAGCAGTTAGCTTAGCGGAGTTTAAAGAAGGTTTGGATTTCTTCCTAAAAGATAAGTTCATAAACCATTATTAAAATGACTTGGGGAAAATCCACTGCTTATTTCTAGGATAAGCAGCATAAAATGTATTGTACTGTTTTGGGATCTTGCCAGATACTTGTGACCTGGATTGGCCACTGTTGGAAACAGGATGTTGGGCTTGATGGATCTTCAGTCTGTCCCAGTACGGCAATACTTATGTACCTCTTGTAAAACTATGCTGTCTCGGGTCCTGTAAACCACACTATCCTCTGTTTTAGAAGTGTTTCCATTAACTCACTCATCACAGAGGTCAGAATAACCAGACTGAACCTCCCTGCTTACTTCCGCTTTCATGAAGAGGGACTACATCTGCCTTTTCCAGTCTTCTGGGTCAACTTATGACTCTAAAGAAGCATTGAAAATTTCAGACAACAGAAACACCTGTAGTGATATATACTGTTTATACCTATGTGTGTACATAAGGCCTGCATTAGCTTGAAGACTATGAACCAAAATTGGACTGCATCATAACCATCCTGTCATGGATTCTTAATGCACTGCTTAATGGATTTTGCCAAAGACATGTTCTTGTGCAGAGACACTGAATAGATCATTTTGTTCTATTATGGATTAAGAACTGGTCAAAAGATAGAAAATAGAGAGACTTTAATTCCTGCTCATCTATGGCTTAATACCTGATTTATATGTCCTTGAACCAATTAGGAGGCTATAAAAGTAATTAGGGCATCTATATCAGCAAGTAATTAGCTCTTAGAAATACAGTCTACTTAGATCATTGTTGGGGAACCTATTAATAACATTAAAATAATAATAACAATAATAAAAACTAAATATTATCATAGCCTGGCATATAACTATCAAACTTAGGGGAGTTTAGTTTATACATTTCCACTCCATTTGCAACTTAAGAAATCATCAATAATAAGACGCAGGCAGCGGTCCAGCACTGAGATGGGGGCTATCCAGTCTATTGCGCTGAATGCCACATGTTTGATTATTTCCAAGTTGGTGACAAGTTATATGTGTGTACTCTGTGCAAAGAGCTGCTAGCACTCAAGGAACAGGTCTGATCTCTGGAGGCTAGAAGAGCAGATTTGGAGTTGCTAAGACAGGCAGAGAATGTGGTAAAGGCGGTTAGCTTAGTGGAGTTTAAAAAAGGTTTGGACCGTTTCCTAAAGAAAAAGTCCATAGATCATTATTAAATGGACTTGGGGAAAATCCACTATTTCTGGGATAAGCAGTATAGAATGTTTTGTACTTTTTTGGGATCTTGCCAGGTATTTGTGACCTGGATTGGCCACTGTTGGAAACAGGATGCTGGGCTTGATGAACCTTTGGTCTTTCCCAGTATGGCAATACTTATGTACTTATGTAGAAGAGGCCTATAGGGATATATCAGAGAAGACCCTCCTCCAGTCTGGCAACCTCTGTGCTGCCATGGAGAAGAAAGGTCTCCTGAAGAGAGAACATTACTGTGGAGAGTCTGGAAGTGATCCTGCAGCCAGGAGCTGCCCTCCAGGGGCTGCAATATCATCTTACACCGAGGATGTGTCTCCAGGGGCTTTTGCCCAGGAGGGAAGGGATAGGATAGCCATTGAAGTTGGAAATGTGATCATTAGTCATGTAGATAGCTAGCTGGTGGCTGGTGAACATGAGGATCACTTGCTGGGAAATTTCCTAAAAGAAAAGTCTATAAGCCATTATTAAGATGGACTTGGAAAATCTAATGCTTATTTCTAGGATAAGCAACATAAAATCTGTTTTATTGTTCTTGGATCTTGTCATATACTTGTGACCTGAATTGGCCACTGTTGTAAGCAGGGTATTGGGTTTGTTGGACCTTTGGTCTGTCCCAGTATGGCAGTACTTATCTTCTTATGTTCTTATTTTCTGCCCATTTTATTATATTGGCTATTTTTTAAATTCTATTTGTATATTTGTTTACCTATTTTTCTAGTTTCTCTTAGCTTTTCCTGCCTGGCTTCCTCTTTCTGTATCTCTTCAAGTTTATGAAACTAGACTTTTTTTTTTACCTTTCCAGCTATGTTTTTTCAGAACCAAAGCGGCCTTCTTTTCCTCTTACTTTTATGTAGTGTCCAATCAAAAAAGGTTTGTTGCGCTTAAAATAGATCCTTTCTGGAAAGTTTCATCTTTGAGACAGTCACATTATTCAGGGGAGCACTGAGTCCTGAAACAACGCAGCTGACCTCTGACATTGTTTTCTGTTCCAGGGCAGGGGACTGACAGACTGACTGCTCTTTGCACCCCCTTGATAGGAGGAAGGGTAGTGGGGTGATGCGCTTCATGGGGTAGGGATGGGGGTGTGATACTTCTTGTAGGGGTGTAATGTGCCTCAGGGTGTGTGTGAGGGTAGGGGTGTGATGGTCCTCAGGGCGGGGGGGGGGGGGGGCACAGCAGCAACTCACCTCAGGTGGCAAGCAATTTAGGTATGCCACTGCAGCCAAAGTATCTGAGTCTTTTCCACATATAAGGTTAACTGATTCACAATCATCCAGGACGATATAGTGCTGATATAAAGCTCTACAAACCTTAAGCCTTCAGTATCGGACTCATGAATTGGGACAAAAAGTGCAGATTTATCTGCATAAAGTCTACAATTCACTGCCAACAATTCACAATTTGGGTGCACATATAGATTGAATAGTACTGCTGAAAGGACTGAAACGATAATCTGGGAAGCTGAAATGCTCTCAATGACTCAATCTGCACAACCATGCACTGATCTCCAGCATGCAAGCCTCTGCTTTGGCCTTTACCCTCAACAGTGAGGCTCAATGAGAATACCACCTGCACACCTATCTGTTTCACCCTCTCTCTCAGAGCAATGAAGTCACTTTTCATATGTTTGGTAGAATACTACTACTACTACTACTTATCATTTCTATAGCGCTACAAGGCATACGCAGCGCTGTACACCATACACAAAAAGACAGTCCCTGCTCAAAGAGCTTACAATCTAGATGCATACCAGTCTGGATGAGAAGCAAATTCTCTGAAATGTTTTAGATCTTGGCACCAGGAAGACAACAAACCTCCTGGGACATCATGTCTGATTGGCATTTGGATGCATCTGTACCCTTCAGGAGGAGCTCATCAATCACCACTAACATTCACTTCCTAGCAGTGACGTTCCTAGGGGGGCTGACACCCGGGGCAGATCGCCGATGCGCCCCGCCTCCCGGGTGCAGTGCCCCCCCGGATGCAGCGCCCCCCCAGCAAAAGGACACCCCCCCGGGTGCAGACCGCTGGGGGGGGGTTGCCGCGCGCGCGCCTGTCCTCCCTTCGTTCCATGTTCCCTCTGCCCCGGAACAGGAAGTAACCTGTTCCGGGGCAGAGGGAGCATGGAACGAAGGAAGGACAGGCACGCGCAGCACTCCCCCAGCGGCATGCACCCGGGGCGGACCGCACCCACCGCCCCCCCCCCCCCTAGGAACGCCACTGCTTCCTAGTGATCACTCATCCAGCAACTCTGGGGTTTGGAGCTCTGGTTTCTCCAGTTTCTATGATGTTCTCACTGCCTCCCCTTCCAGGGCTGCATACTGGTTCTTCAGTATGAGTGAAAGTGATTTTCATTTTGCAGACTCTGGTGATCTGTGTCCACTGTCCTCTTTCTGCACGTTTATTGATGTATTTCTTGTTGTTAGATTTGCTTCTCAGCCTTACCACTTCCTTGCTCAGTTCCTGCATTCCTTCCATGACAGATTCAACTTGCAGACATCTTGCACACAAAACCAGTTCATCCCCTTGGATCACACTTTCAGTGTGGAGTGAGGCAGAAGCTGTAACATGTGCAATTTACAGAACACAGTAAACTATGTGCACTCTCTCTGTATTTAGACACCTGCAGTTACACCAGGTGTAATTGCGTATACCAGACATACTGAGTTCAAGAGTTTGTTTTAAGTACCAGTTGTAGTGTTTAAATTATCCATTATTCATTCAACACTGCTATTCATAAAAATAGTGCTGCTGAATATATACTGAATATAAACAAAACCTTTTATAAATCATGCTTGTTGCGCTCTCTCACTCTTGTCTATATATATCTATCTATCTATATATCTATCTATATATATATATATATACGGTATTCTGTATAATGGGTTGACCTAGCAATGTGTGTTTAAACCAAAAATAAATTAAATTGCTATATCTTGTTTTAGATACACATTGCAAGTCACCTGATCTTTATTTTTAACAAGTGAAAAATAATGAAATCTGAAACTCTCCACTTCAGTGATATAAATATGCCAAAAATGTTTTCCTTACCACTTCAGTGTTGATTTGTTCTGTTGCAGTGGTTTATTATCCTTTCAGAGTAAATAGAGGTTGTAAAACCAGTGACAGCACAATCAGAGTACCTGCCATCTCTATGTTCTTTTGTTTCACATTTTCTTCAATTAGATTCATGCTACTGTATTTACAAGTAATTTGAAAGCCTTTGTCCATTACTCAATAACAGAGTATGGCATTTGTAGACAGATCTAATCCAAATTAAAATATTCATGATGGGCAGTTTGGAAGTGCACTCATTAGTGTCCATTCAATTCATTAGTGTATCTTAAAAATTGATTTAGCACACATTAACTTCTGAATTAAAGCAAGTAAGGATTCCTAATGTATGGAACAAACAATAAAACTCTCAAACATGACAATGTTTTTTAAAAATCCCCAATTTCTTAAGGCAAAACAATATTTCTTTGCCTACCCACAGAGCAGTTCATATTTTAATATTAGTCATGACAATAACTACAGTAAGTATAACAAATTATATTTGACCTTTTGAGGGAAGAGACCCTCAAACTCAAATAGGCCTCATTTGTTTTCCTGGTAAGTGCTGTGTTGTTTGATGGAGAAGCCTCTCATTCTCTGTCATGCTATCTTTCTTTCTAGGAGGAGAAGTTATGCAGACAATGGTTACAATGATTTATTTTACTGTTAACCATGGTTTGTAGTAACTAGGGCACTCATTTTCGAAGTATTTGGACGTCTCAAAAGGCTGAAATGAACATCCATGTGCTTCAAACTTCCAAATCCTGATTTTGCAAAGGCAGAACATCCAACACTGTAGTATGTCCAAATAGCAAAGGGGTATCTTCTGGGCATGTTTTGGGTAGGATTAGGGAGGGCCTGAAATCTGGATGTCCAAAAGTGACTACTAGAGGAGAAGAAACCTCCATGTCTAAAAAGAAGGACATCCTTACTTAGACCTGTTTCAGGAATGTCCAGGTTACAAAGATGCTCTCAGCAGTTGATACTCTGTACTGAGACATAAAGAGACATACCTTGAAAAAGCCTTCTTGGCGAAACACGTGTCGGTATGCAGTCCCACTTTTCAGTCTGACAAGACATCGAGACTTTAAAGCTAAGTAAAAGGATTTTTATTTCCTCAATAATATATGTAGAAGATACTTTTGAAATTATAAAATTCTTTAAAATATATATGTACATGAACATCTAAGGCCGATGACGAGAAAGGTACTAATCAAGTCACCATACGTAAATTGCTATTTGGTGTACCGCCAGTGAACTAAGTTCTACCTCTGATGGTCTGAAGAAAAAATAAAAAATATATATATTCAACAGTGATCATTCACATAGCTTTGTATAACGTAGGAAATTCTGATTACTGATAGTATGTTGTATTAAGCGGGCACTTATTGATACTTGTGAAAAGTATTCTATAATCTACTTGTATAAAATTGGGACATGATAAAACAAGACCTCAACCTTGAGAGCTCTCAAACTTTCTGCACTGTGCTACTCAATCTTAAAGAAACTCAGGGGGTCTTTTACTAAAGCTTAGCTCGTTATCTGCAGCAGGGCCCATAGGAACAAAATGGGCCCTGCTGCAGATAACTCGAGCTAAGCTTTAGTAAAAGCCCCCCCCCCCTCCCATCCAGTGTTGCAGTGGGAAAACCAGAGTTGTGCAGTGTTCGATATAGCTGAAGCCAACCAGGCGCAGACTGAATAGGCCATAGTTTGGACAATCCAGCTCTAGAAGGTAATGCATCAGACCTGGCACCAAATTATGGTAGAAAGTGGACAGGTGGGCACTGGTAGGTCATGCAAATGTAGGTTTTATAATCAGTTTTGCCTGCATGGTCATGCAAGTGCTGCTGACATTTTCAAAATCACCCTCCATGGTCTTTAAGTTGTAAGGAAAGCCATAAAATTCAGTTGCACCCAGTATATCTAGATCATTTTAATGGCAACAACCTTAATCCATATCAAGGTTGTAAAGGGTGTAAAGGTTGTCTAAGGGGCTATCCTTGAAAGAGCAATAGCAAACCCTGGCCAATTCAACTTCATGAACTGTTGGAATTATAGATGAGTATTATCTCTTCAAAAATTTTTTTTTTTTTTTTTTTTAAATTGCATGAATGTTATATTTACCCCTGGATTCTATATATGGCACACCCAGATTTGGGCATGTTCCTGAGATGTGTGTATAAATTAATTGGCTAATGAAGCCATTAACAAGTTACTACTACTACTAATCATTTGTATAGCGCTACTAGATGTATGCAGTGCTGTACATATTATATGCAGGTACTTCTCTTCCCTAGTGGGCTCAAAATCTAAGTTTTTTTATGCCAACAGCAATAGAGGGTTGAGTGATTTGCCCAGGGTCATAAGGAGCTGCAGAGGGAATTCAACCCAGTTCCCCAGGATCTTAGTCTGCTGTACTAACTCTTAGGCTACTCCTCCACTCCTCAAGCAATAATTGGATGCTATCAACCAATTACTGATGTTAATTGGCACCAACTGGGATTTGTGCAAGCATTTGGCTATGCATTATTCTGTAACGCTGAGCTCAGAAATCCCGTAACATGCAACTCAAAAGGGAGCATGGCCATGGGAGGTGCATGGGCGTGTCAGTGACATTCTGAAATGTTGTGCACATTGTTTCTGAATAATGGGTCAGTGCTCACTTGGACACCCGCATTTATACCGGGTTTCAACAGCTGATCTTTTCCAGTGTGCCATTTATAGAATATGGTCCTAAGTGTAAGTGGCCCCATTTACACATGTACGTGGAGTAGTTTGTAAACCTGCGGTATACTAATTAAGAAGCTGTGCTCTGCAACTCGAACTTTTGGCAAAATGGGGTGGTGTTCAATGCTAGACAGGTGAGCACAGTTCTCTCAAACTCACTGCAGATCAACCATTACTCAGACACAGAGATGTCAGGTCTGAATTGCTTTCTTTTTTTTCTCTGCAGATATTTCAAAAGCATTCACTACAAACTTATACTAATTACTGCAGTAGGCTGTCACTTATTGTTGTGCATGTAGTAGATTTTTGTTTCTTACTGCAGCTATTCTAATCCCTTAGGGGCATAGTTATCACCATGGGCTACTATTAAGACATGTCATTTCACCACAAACCCGTGCTGTTTTAGCACAGGTCCCATTTTATGCAATGATACCTTGTTTTAATAACTGGGGTTAACAATAAAATAACATATCTTAATGGTAGCCCACATTAATAACTCCCCCCCCCCTAGATAGTGAACTTTTTGTGACAAAAACATTTTTAAATTTTCTTTCCAATTAAATTGGATGATGGATTGTATTAACTTAGCAAATGTTTGAATAGCTTTTCTATTTACATACTTTATTGTTCTAAAAGTATGCATTATACATACCTAAATGCCAGTTTCTGCATGTCCAAATTGCAACTAGGCCTTCTAAAATAGCCACCATTATGTGCTAACATTGAGGCCGAGCAGGCATAAATATCAACACCAATAATTTAGGTACTATTTCAGTAGGATTTCTGCTAGTATTTTATAAAGACACATAGGTGCCTATCATAGGCTAAAATAGGTGGCTTCTTGCACTATTAACTCATAGATGTCCTGTTATAAAATGACCCTCTTAATCACATCACAGAAATGTATTTTTAAACAAAAAAGTAAAAATCTAAAATTAGTACTCAGGTATTGTGCATCCTCACATTGTGAAGGGAACAGTGTTTCCTGAAAGACCAATCCTCCAAGTGTAATGATTGCAATTTGCCATTTTTGCTGTGATTGGTCTTGCCAAAGACCATTGATAATGTTTCAAAGTTTCAACTGCTACAGCAGTTATTAATACAGCCCCTTCTCCCACCACAGGAAAATGAGATGTTCAGGAACTCATCCGGCATAGGCAGCTGATTTTAGTTGGTGGGTTCCCCTACATCTAACTATAACCAGTACCTGTCACCACCAGAGGGGCTTGAATAATAAGATGTATAACAGCTTAGAGATGAAGGAGATAAGGATATGGGATGTCGTGGTGTCCAGGAATGAAAGAAAATGAGGAAACAAATGAAAGGAAGGGGCAAGAGAGAACACATTCAAACACCTCATATCTGTGCACACTGGTATAAACATTTAGATGATTTATCTAGTCAACCAAATAAATCTTCAAATTTGAATTTCCTGGTTCAGTGACAGTTAATGTTTGGCTGGACAACTCAATGCCCAGCCAAAGGTTAATCAGTCAATATAAGAAGAAGTCAGAGGTGAGGCAAGTGGGTTAAAATTTTAAATTGGATAGCATTGATATTCAATGTTATCACATTAAAGTTAATCAGTTAAATTGGAAAGCACAAAGTCTAAAAAGGGTTATCATTTTTCCAAATTCCAAAAAAGGAACAGTTCCAGAAAACAAATTCACTTGATAATTTGCATAATATTAACTGCAAGTCTAGAATAAGCAGTATTTCTAAATAACTAGGCTATTTTTTTAACTCTAGATAAGTGAGTTGCCCAAGTTCACATGGAGCTGCAGTAGAAATTGAACCCAGATTAGCAGGATCAAAGACTGCTACACCAACCATTAGGCCACTTTCCAAGCCTGAATGTTGGCTTGAGGCCCTCTTGGAAGAATATCCTACTATATCCCATCCATATGTCCTCCTGTAACCTGAACCCTGAGGAATTCTCAGTATATTAATTAAGAAAAACAAACAAATATGTCAGCATGCTGACAAGCTATATATATTTTATTTATTTATTCATACTTGTATCCCACAATCCAAAAATAGGTTTTGCTTCAATGTGACTTACATTCTTCTGAATTTTGTGATCAGGGTGGTTTTGACTGTTTCAGTGCTATAGCATGGTCTGAAGCCTGATTGAGAACTGTAAAGGACTGAGTAGTGTGTTAGGTATTCCATTAATTGTTGTGCTACTAGTCCCTCCATTGTTTTGGTCAGCAGTGGTATTGATGACACTGGTCTGTAATTAATGAGTTCACTGATCTTTCTAGCGGCGTCTTTAGGGATTGGAGTGAGTGTGATGTTGCCCTTGTCAGAGGGGGAAATAGCCTGTCAAGAACATGTATTCTATGTGTTCAGTTAAACGTTTGATGAACCAATTTGGTGGGTTTTCCATCATGAATTTTGAGCAGCTGTCTAGTAGGCAATTGGTGTGTGCATATTTTGTCAGTAGTGCTTTAACTGAACTGGTTGTTGGTATCTTGAAGGAGGACCAGATTCTCTCTACCTTGATGTGGTCCTTGTTGATTTCGCATTTGTGTAGGAAATCTATGAGTTTTGTTTGTGTTGCAGCTAGGTTTGATCTTATTTTTATTATTTTTCCCTCAAAATATTATGTAAGGTCATCTGCTATTGGTGGTTTTTCTTTTGACAACAGCAGAGCTTGTGTGTTCAGTATGTTTTTCATTATTTCTTATATATTTTTTTCGTGCTTATCTCTTATGGAGGGGCATAATCGAAAGGTGCCGGCGAAATAGCTGGCCGGCCATCTCTGGCGCCGGCACCAGAAGCAGGCGGAGCCAACCGTGTTTTTGAAAAAGATGGCCGGCCATCTTTTTCTTCGATAATACGGTTGGGCCCGGCCAAATGTCAGAGTACGCCGGGGTTGAGATGGCCGGCCTCGGTTTTCGGCCATAATGGAAAAAAATGCCGGCGATCTCAATCCCGGCGAAATCCAAGGCATTTGGTCATGGGAGGAGCCAGCATTTGTAGTGCACTGGTCCCCCTGACATGCCAGGACACCAACCGGGCACTCTAGGGGGCACTTCTAAAAATTAAAAAAATATATACAAATACCTCCCAGGTGCATAGCTCCCTTACCTTGGGTGCTGAGCCCCCCCAAATCCCCCCTAAAACCCACTCCTCACAACTCTACACCACTACCATAGCCCTTATGGTTGAAGGGGGCACCTACATGTGGGTACAGTGGGTTTTGGGGGGGGTTGGAGGGCTCAACACTTACCACCACAAGTGTAGCAGGTTGGGGGAGGATGGGCCTGGGTCTGCCTGCTTGAAGTCCACTGCAACCAATAAAAACTGTTCTAGGGACCTGCGTAATGCTGTCAGGGAGCTGGGTATAACATTTGAGGCTGGCATACAGGCTGGCAAAAAAGGTTTTTATTTTAATTTTTTTAGTGTGGGAGGGGGTTGGTGATCACTGGAGGAGTACGGGGAGGTCATCCCCCATTCCCTCCGGTGGTCATCTAGTGAGTTGGGGCACCTTTTTGAGGCTTGGTCGTGAAAATAAAAGGACCAAGTAAAACCAGTGAAATACTCATTAACGCCGCTTTTGTTTTTTCCATTATGCACTGAAGCTGGCCATCTCGTAGCCACGCCCATGCCCGCCCATGTTCCGCCTTCGTTACGCCGCTGACACACCCCCTTGAACTTTCGCCGGCTCAGCGACAGGAAAGTGGCGATGGTGTCAAAAAAGCAGCTTTCGATTATACCGATTTCCCCACTTTTGAGAGGTCGCCGGCCATTTCCCGATTTATGTCGGAATATGGCCAGCAATCACTTTCGAAAATAAGCCTGATTTGGCCCATTTTATGATGTGTTTGTACTTGCTTATGGCTTTCCTCCATGTGGTTTTGTTCATGACTGATTTATTTTTGGACCATTTTTTTTTCCAGTTTCCTGCATTATTTTTTTCATCTCTAATAGTTCCCTGTTGAGCCAGGGGCGCAATTGTTGTTTCCTCTTTGTTTTCATTTTGAGTGGTACTATTTTGTTTAGTGTGTTTTCACTTAGTTTGTCCCAGTTTCTCATGAAGTGAATGTTAGTGGGTATTATGTTTGGTCATTCATCACTGTAGACCAGAAGCTATAGCTGTCCACTGTTATTCTTTCTATGGGTTGCTTCAGGTTGTGCCATACCTATTTGTTTTGATTTGACTTATTCACTTTATATACCATTTTGTGTTATATGATATTAAAGTTGTTCAGACCAATCATAAATTTAAAACAGTAAAAAATAGTGTTGCTTTATGCTAATGTTCTATAATGACTTTGGTGTGTCATTAAGCTGTTATAGAATTTGCTAAATGCATTATTTTGTGGTCAAAAAATAAGGCACCAATTTATAGAATTACCACCTTTATTCACCTTTTGAGAAGGGACAACAAAACATTTGGAACTCGTCATCATGTGGATTAATAAAAGATATGTGCATTTTCTCATCACCAGCAGTATGTATAAGTACCAGCGTTGAAATGCATGTATAGCTTTATTTATTTATTTATTTTGTAATTTTGAGGGGTTCATTTTCGAAACAGAAAATCATCCAAAAAGCAGCACAAAGCAGCAGATTGATGGGGTTTCTTTTTGCCAAAACATTCACATTGCTATTTTCAAAACTCATTTTAATATGTTTTTTCTATGCAGTTCATCTGCAGTGTATCCAAATCACAAGGAGGTGGGTTGAGTGCAGGATTTGGGAGTTCAGAAAACTTGGATGTTTTTCTGCTATAATAGAACAAAGCAAAAAATGTCCAGGGCTAAAAGTTTGATGTTTTGGTCTACACCTGTTTCAATCAATAGGCTCATTTTCAAAAGAGAAAACCGTCCAAAAAGTGACACGGCTGCATTTGGACATTTATCTCACAAAGATGTCCAAATCAGTATTTTCAAAACCTCTTTTTAGAGGTCTTTCTCTGAAGTCCATCTAATTCTCAAGGGGCATGCCAGGAGTGTGTTCAAGGTGAGACTTGGGCATTCCTAAGACTTAGACGTCTTTCAGCTATAATAGAACAAAACAAAAACTTAGATGTTTTGAGCTAGACCTGTTTTTATCATTAATGGCTATGGTGGGAATTGAGCCCACTTCCCCAGGATCAAGGGCTGTTGTGCTAGCCACTAGACTACTCCTCTACTCCACACAAGAGGTGCCCCAAATGATTATATGACCACTGGAGGGAATCAGGGATCACCTCCCCTTACTCCCCCAAATCATAAAACATTTTTCCAAACATCATTTTCAAAAGGAAAGGATAGACTTTTTTTTTTTTTTTTAGAAAATGACCTTTCCTGTTCTGGACGTTTCAAACTTAGATGTCATATCCAAAGATGCCCAGTCACAAGGAGCAACAGTGGGAATTAAACCCATGTTGCCAGGATCAAAGCCTGCTGCATTAATCATTAAGCCACTCCTCCTCTGTTTTGGAAGTCTTGCATTTGGACGTCTTTTGTTCGAAAAATGGACCAAAAAAAGGGATGTCCACATCACAAGACGTCCATAGTATTTTCAAACACAAAAGATAGATGTCTATCTTTTTCGAAAATGACCTTCTTTCCTGTTCAGAATTTGGACGTTTTTGTAAAACGTCCAAATTCTGATTTAGACGTTCTATCGAAAATGCCCCTCCAAGTGACCACTGGAGGGATTAATGTATGAACCCCCTACGCCCCCAGTAGTCACTGACCCCCCTCCCACCCTCAAAGATATGAAAGAAACAGTACATACCAGCCTATATGACAGCTTCAGATATTAGAGCAGCAAACAGTTCTCTGGAGTAACCTAGTGGTTGGTGCAGTCCACTCTAGAGAATGGAAACCAGGCCCATATCCCACTCTATTACACTTGTGGTGGAAAGTGTAAACCATCCCACCCAAAACCTATGTACCCTTATATAGGTGACACCTGCAGCCATAAGGGCTATTGTAGTGGTGTACAGCTGGATACGGTAGGATTTTGGTGTGTTTTGGAGGGCTCATCCGAACACAACATAACCTTGTATCTGTTTTCTACCAGATTGGCAACTGCCTTATGGTACTGTGTAAGCCACATTGAGCCTGCAAATAGGTGGGAAAATGTGGGGTACAAATGCAACAAACAAACAAACAAACAAATAAATATAAGGGAGTAATAGTGAGACATGTACATGTGAAGTCCATTGATATGCCTCCTAGGGTGCCCAACTGCTCTGCTGTGATGTTGGTATGGCCAATCTACTAATAATGCTGTATCCCCACCCCCACCCCTAAATTTCAATGGCTTCTTTTTGTGCATTTTTCTCTTGAAAATGGTTTAAGGGTCCAAACAGCTAGAGGCACTGAGCACAAAATGTCTAGGAAATGGCCACTTAAAAAAAGATAGACATTTTTCTATTTTGAAAATCACTATATTCACCACTTGATTTTTGGACATTTTCAGCAAAACGTCCAAAATCAGATTTAGATGTCATATCGAAAATGCCCCTCCACTTATACTGCCTTTCAAACAAAAACACATCAAAGCAGTTTACAATAAAAGCACAATTTGGAACAAAAACAACACAAAAAGCAAAAGGCTCACACTATACAAGACACATGTAGGAAGGGCATAAGGCTAACAGAACAATTGAAACCTTCAGACCATGATATTACCAAAAACTCAGAGACACAATTGGAAAGGAAAAACAGCACCTAATAGACACATCATCCTGAATCCTGATAGTCCAATAACAAAAACAAAAGAAAAAGAACCCACACAAAATATTATCGAACTTGCTTCAGTAACCAGATTCTCAGAATTTGTAAGACTGGAACTACTCAAAAAATTGCCTAAATAGCCAAGCTTTCAAGGTGTAACTTATGCTTTAGGCATTGGCATTCACAAATACAACTTATACATTCAATGGTTAAATTTCACCATGGAACATTCAATTTTTTCCTGCCCAAAACATTCTCCTTCTTTATATGCATAACTTTGAATATATAGCTATATGCCTAAAGTTAGACATGTATGTCATGCAAATTTGTTTTTTGAAAAGCTTTTATGTAGCTGGCATCACCGCCAACCACATGAAAGCTTTTGTTCACTTTTTTCCTCAAGTGTATCTGAGTTTATGTAAATCACCAGAACCATTATTTACCACAGAGATATAGGTGACAGTTCTCAGCTTCCCAGTCATCACAGCTTTTCTGAACACCTGGAAATGTTGCAAATTCCTCAGTAAAGTGAGACTTCTGTTTTGACAATTTATTCACTTCTTCATTAGTAAGATTCTGCCTCCTCCTTCCTCTCAATTTCTTCCTTTATTGAAACAAAAGATAAGAAATAGAAATAAATCACAACATAGAAAAGAAAATAAGATGATGCCTTTTTCATTGGACTAAATACATTTTTTGATTAGCTTTCGAAGGTAACCCTTCTTCTTCAGATCGGAAATAAGCAAATGTTGGCAAATATCAGAATACATAAATGAAACACAAAAGCAGTCTCACAGGAAGAGGCACGGTGGGTTTGGTGAGAAACATGGAGAGCTGGGTGGGTGAGATAGATGGCTGATAACAGAGTGACAAAGCAGTATACTTTTATGGTTTATAGTGGGATAACTAGCAAAGATTTGGGTTTTCTATCCCATTATAAACCAAAAAATTATACTGCTTTATTTTGCATCAAACATTTTGATGGCTACTTACCTTTACCAAATACACTCCAATTTGGCTCCAAATTGAATGGGAACTTTGGAACCCCTTCTGTCTCAATTCCCATGTGTCTCTTATTTTGTTAGACACCTTAAAAGTGATGTCATAATATCTTCCTCTTTTGTCTTTTACAGTTAGATAAACTGATGGATACTCCTCATGATTCCAATATTCATTCAATGATTTGGAGTAATCCAAAAATCTTAATCAAGCACAAACCGATATTCTGGAAAGAGTGGTTCCACAAAGATATCTGGTATATTGATCTAATTGCAATTGAATATTCCAGTTCTGGGTTTTGTGATAGCTTTTTGACTCCTGAATATGTAGTTACATTATTACATCATATGTTTGGGGCGAGTGGAACTCCATCGCCTATTGCAATGGAAGAGAGAAAGTTTGGAGTTAAGAAGTATGCTATTCTGCAAAATTTATTGCTTTAAAGTTCTTGTGCTTTTGCATCATGTTGAAATTGGTTTTATTGATACATTGTCATTTATCCACAGTGGACCAACACTCTGATACAGATTAAGAGATGTTGGCTATGTTGATGGCTGGTCTGAGGAATGTTGGACGGAAGAAGTTCTTAAGTTAAGTTTGTAAGGGGTCCTTTTAACAAGCTGCGGGAAAAAGGGCCCTGTGCTATCGGCAGGGGCCATTTTTCCCTCTTGCCATGGCTCTTTTTACTGCAGCGGGTAAAAAGACCCCAGACACACATGGCCATGCGATAAGAGAACTCTTATGGCATGACTATGTGATGGAGAACTCTTACCACCACCCATTGAGGTGGCAATAAGGGCTCCTGCGCTAACCGCCGGGTTACCACAACATAAGCCATTTCCAGAACTTTTCTTTTTCCCTTGAAAATGGTGTACACTCAGGGCGAGACTGCCACCAGCAGCCATGTTGGGCCAGCGGTAATCCTGGAAGAGCAAGCAGTAAGCCCGCCTCTGTAAAAGGGCCCCTTAGATAAGTGATTCATTTTGAAAATTGATTTTGCACTAATCATATGAGTTACAAGTAATGAATATTTCACAAAACAATTATTAGAAAGATTTTGAAAAAAAATGACAATGAAACTGGGGAGACGTATGACGATGAGAGCAGTAGCGAGTTAAATTACCACTCACTTGAAAGTTGCCATTTCAGAAGACCCCCTACTAATTACAACATGATGCTGTGAAGTAATTTGTCTCTAAAGGATTAGAAGGTTAGAACAGATGGATTAAGTATTTTTGAAAGTATTTTAAATTGCTGGGCTTATATGACAGATTGTGAAATTGTGACTCTGCAGTATTAAAGTTAGACCTTTCAAATCAGTTTATTTATAAGTCACCATTGTGGAACCTTTGTCAAAGGCTTTGCTGAAATCTAAGTACACCACATTTAGCACTCTCTCCCCAATGTAACTCTCTGGTCACTCAGTCTAAGAAATCAATAGAATAAAACCATGCTGCCTTGAGTCCTGCAATCCAATGGATTCCAGAAACCACACTATCCTCTGCTAATTTACCTATCAAATTGTATTTATTTTGGTTTTGAAATGCTACTTTGGTTTAGTATAACTCTTTCTGAGTTACGAGCTAAGTCTTGGCAAATTATGCTTTCCATTTGAAGAGCCAGAATTGTACCATAATGTGCCAGAAAAGTATTAATTAATTGTGAAAACGTTAGAGAGTAGACAAGAACAATGGGAGTAAATTTTCAAAAGTTATTAGTATCTTTGATATATTTGTCAGCAGCAATCCCAAACCCACTGTACCCACATCTACTGTAGGTGCCCCCTTCACCCATAAGGGCTATGGTCATGGTGTAGAGTTGTGGGGAGTGGGTTTTGGGGGGATTTGGGGGGCTCAGCACCCAAAGTAAGGGAGCTATGCACCTGGGAGCTATTTTTTTTTATTTTTAGAAGTGCCCCCTAAGGTGCCCGGTTGGTGTCCTGGCATGTCAGGGGGACCAGTGCACTACAAATGCTGGCTCCTCCCATGACCAAATGCCTTGGATTTGGCCGGGTTTGAGATCGTCAGCATTATTTTCCAATATGGCCGAAAACCGATGCTGGCCACCTCAAACCCGGTGAACTCTGACATTTGGCCGGGCCCAACCGTATTAGCAAAAAAAAAGATGGCTGGCCATCTTTTTCGAAAATACGGTTGGCTCTGCCCACTTACGGCACTGGCCCCGAAGATGGCCGGTGCCGTTCGATTATGCCCCTCAATGAGCCTTTTTAATATTATAATGAAGCCAATATTGTATTATGTATAAAAGAGTGAGGCAGCCTAACATCAAAAATAAAAGATTTATTCAGTATTTCCCAGCTGCCCAATATGCCTCTGCAACATTTTTTAAGTTCAAGATACATTTAAATTTATTCCTCTGAGATGGAAAATACATTTTTAACTACACTTTTTGGAAATTCCGACTGGGGTTAATCACTCCCTTTGGATTTATGAATATAATGATTTTATTTTTTTTGAAAAACACTTTGTGCTAATTTGGGCCAGATTCTATATAAGGCGCCTAAAAAATTCCACCTAAGTGTATTTTATAAGCAGCACCTAGATTTAGGTGTGGTATATAGAATATGCTTAGTTGATACCCTAGCAGCTAAAACTATGCACCTCCATTTAAACCAATGAAAATGTGGCATAAATCCCTACACATAGATTTATGTACACTGGGCCATATTCTATAACTATGCATGTAAATTTTGGAATGCCCCCAGAATGCCCATAGAATGCCCATAGCCACACCCTTTTTGAACTGAACGCATTAGAATTTAGGCACAGTTAGTTACAGAATACACTTAGTGAGTTTTGCACATAAATACTAATTATTGCCAGTTAGTGCTCATTATTGCTTGTTAAGCTAATTAAGGTATGTGCATTGTTATAGAGTATGCTTGGATTTTGGCACGGATCTCTAGGCTCACTAAATAGAATCTAGCAGTTTATATTTAAGTTAGACAGATGTTCTTGTCTACATTGTATTTCAATGAAGCTTTATTTTATTTATTTATTTATTTATTTAACACATTTATACCCTACATTTTCCCATTAGTTGCAAGCTCAATGTGGCTCACACAATAACATGCGTAGGCTACAGTTCAGTATAATATCATTAAACAATGTCATAGTAAAAAAAAATTAATCATAAACGTATTGTCTAAGACAACAAAGATAATAAAAGATGATGGGAAAACATTAGGGTCCATAAATTTTGCTGAGCAGATAAGAAAGAAACTAAGTAACGTCTGGATGGTATGCCTTCTTGAACGGGGTGGTCTTCAATAATTTCCTGAAGTTGATGATTCTGAGTTGATTTTAAGAGTTTAGGCAGTGCATTCCATAGCTGAGTTCCTATGAAGGAGAAGCTTGATGCGTAAGTAGATTTGTATTTGAGGCCATTGCAATCTGGATAATGTAAAATTAAATAGGATCGGGAAAGACTGGAACTATTTCTGGGTGGTAGATCTATAAGATTTAACATGTATCCAGGAACTTCACCATAAATGATCCTATGAATCAAGGTGCAAATTTTACAGGCAATACGTTCCTTGATGGGAAGCCAATGTAAATTTTCTCAAAGGGGCTTGGCAGATTCGAATTTAGATTTTCCAAATATCATTCTCACTGCTGTATTCTGTGCGTTCTGAAATTTCTTGATTAGTTGTTCTTTGCAGCCTGCATAGATGCCGTTGCAGTAATCTAAATGGCTTAGTACCATTGATTGTATTAGGTTGCAGAAAACACTTTGAGGAAAGAAAGGTTTTATGCACTTAAGTTTCCACATTGAGTAAAACATTTTCTTTGTGGTGCAATTTACTTGGGTTTCCAGGGTCAGGTGCCGATCAATTGTGATACCAAGTAGTTTTTGACTATCAGAAATAGGGAGGGTGTAGTTGGGGATATTTAAAGTTGTAGGTTTAAATGTATTATGCTGAGAGGATAAGATGAGGCAATGCGTCTTCTCAGTGTTCAGTTTTAGTTGAAATGAGTTAGCCCACTCGTCCATAGTACTCAAGCCTATTCTAATTAAATTGGTCATTTCAGTCAAGTCCTGACTAAAAGGTATATAGATTGTCACATTGTCAGCATAAATAAATGGATTTAAACCTAGGTTGGATAGAGAATTAGCCAATGGAATCATCATAATATTAAAGAATGTTGGTGATAGTGGTGAACCTTGAGGGACTCCGCAGGCTGCTTTCCATGAGGATGATATAATTGAATTCAATTTCACCCTATATGATCTACATGATAGAAAGCCCTTAATCCATCTAAGTATGTTTCCGCCAATCTCAAAATAGTCAAGAAGATGTAGTAAGATGTCATGGTTGACCATGTCAAATGCGCTGGACATGTTGAATTGGAGGAGAAGTATACTTTTGCCACCAGCAATTAATTGCTTGAATTTGGCCATAAGGGTAACTAATACAGTTTCCGTACTATAGCAGGAGCGAAAGCCAGATTGTGAGTCATGTAAAATGGAGAATTTGTCCAAGTATTCCGTGAGTTGTTTGGTCACCATGCTTTCTATTAATTTAATCAATAATGGGATAGAAGCAACTGGACGGTAGTTTGTAATGTCATTGGTCTTTTTTTTTTGTATCCTTAGGTATAGGATGAGAAGGATGTTCCCGTAATCCTTATGGAAACAGCCTTGTTGAAGCATAAAGTTTAGGTGTGATGTGAGGTCTGAAATGTTTTGGGTTGGAACGAATTTGAGTAAGTAATTGGGGCACATGTCCAGTTTGCAAAAGGAATTGGAGAATTTGGAAATCACTTGAGTAACTGACTCAGTGGTAAGAGGAGCAAAGTGCGTCCTGTATCTGTAGCCTTATACTGTCTGTGATATCTGGTGGGCTCTTCCATAATTTTATGTATTATGTGTGCAGTATGTCATCCTGAATTTGCTATTTAGCCAGCTCACTTACTGCAATATCTTCACTTGCCATCACCTACTATCACACTGGCAAAAATAAACCCTTTTTTTCTTATAAGCTTTGAGTATTATTAGTGGTGTGAGCTTGGCTGTGCTAAAATTGATTCAATGTTTATTACCAGGCAATGGGAGGTGCTGCTCCAGGAATTCCTTATATGACACACATTGTTGTTAACACTGTTCAGCTTCTGCTAAGACTTTCCTGTCAGTTTCTGAACACGCGCTTGTTTTCTAACTTTTGAATTATCAGATTAATTTATGCTGATCACATTTCAATCATAGCAGTTCTCACACTAATCACAGCTAATCAGCAAGTAATCTTCTATATATTGACTGATTTCTGCATCAATTAGCTCTCAGTGAAGCCAATCTGAACACTGCTGACACAACTCTGATTCTATATCACTAGGCTATCATGAAGAATCCTCTCATAACATAGTATTGAAGAAGTGATTTATTTACTCTTCTGAATTCGACTGAAGTGTTATGTACTGAGTATGTTGCTAAACTCAGTGTTGACTATTGAGTCTATTCACAGACTCAAACCTGGGGCTACTGGTTACCAAGTATAAACTCCAATCCTTAATCCCATTCTGTATTCACTCGCGTTGGTGACAAGATAAAACAAATCACTTACCTTTGCATTGCAATGGATTAGGGATTCTGTGCATACAGAGTGAGCTTGTATCTGTGATTAGCCCTCTCCCTGAGAGGAAGAACTGTCAGTGCCTTGTAACTTGAGCACTGAAATAGAGGACTAACATACATCACAGAAGCAGCACTGGTAACTGCACAGTTACACAGCAGCCACACAGGTAAATTTCACTTTGGCTTACTACCCTAAGAGGAAAAAACAAGCAGTAGTTTACTGCCTCAGCATTGAGTGTTAAGGCCCTCTACATGCAGGCTCTATGACCTAGGTACAGCTACCATCTTTCTCAATTTCCTCACAGAGAGCAATTGGAGAGAGGGAGAACTCCTCCCAGGATGCCCAGAGGCAAATAGCAACAAAGCTCCAAAAGATGCTGAGAGCAGAACACAGGTGTTCATTAAGGTTAATTACAGAGGACTGCATAAATACAGGGACCTGGTCTATATACACAGTTTAACAAATATATAGACGTGTAATCTGTTGCAAACAGCACAAACTGCCCCATACAATGAGGATAGAACAGAGATTAACCAGGAGACACTGAAGTAGATTATCAACGGAGAGATGTTTGGAAAGTTTCTATCTTGATGAAAAAAAGAATTGAGGAAAATAATCTGCCATCGGGTAAGACTGAGAATTCTTTACATTTGGAGGTGAAGACAGTTTAGAAATCATGTGAAACAGACAGTGATAGACAGTGCAATTTTTCTAGCACAAAAGGTGTCGGTACTCAAATGCCAGGCCACCCTTCAGGGGTGGGGTGATCACTGAGGGACTCACGCCACAATAGCCAGCCCCCCTGCAACCAGTCACAGAATCTATGATAAGGCAGAATTGGTGTCTTGAGCCTGACCTCTTTCATTAAAACTTGAGGTCCATGGGTCAATTTTAGCAGACACTGGAAAAGGTGTCGGTACTCAGTACCCCCTCAAAAAAAGCCCTGGTGATAGCTATAGTGCAGATAGGAGGGCTATGACGGCTCCACTTCTCATGATGATCCTGTCCTCCCAGGCTGCAGTGACATTCTAGGTGATTAAAAATCTGCTACGCAGGGGATATTTATAGGGAAGGTGGAAGGGATTTGATATATTGACTAGAGAATGACACAGGGACCCACAGTAAATGAAGGGATGGGAACGGGGACAAATCCCACGGGGACGGGGTGGGGGCGGGGATGGGGCAAAGCCCGTGAGGATAGGGACAAACATCTCCTTGTCACTTTCTACTTTCAAGTCTTTTAATGAACTGGATTGTTATTTATTTATGTGTTTGATACAAATGACAATATTTTTGTTTTTTGGAAAAACAAGAAAACATGCTTGGCCACAGCTAGCAAAATTTACATGAGGGATCATGTACGTTCTGCTACCAGCACATTACTACTACTACTACTACTATTTAGCATTTCTATAGCGCTACAAGGCATACGTAGCGCTGCACAAACATAGAAGAAAGACAGTCCCTGCTCAAAGAGCTTACAATCTAATAGACAAAAAATAAATAAAGTAAGCAAATCAAATCAATTAATGTGAACGGGAAGGAAGAGAGGAGGGTAGGTGGAGGCGAGTGGATACAAGTGGTTACGAGTCAAAAGCAATGTTAAAAAGGTGGGCTTTCAGTCTAGATTTAAAGGTGGCCAAGGATGGGGCAAGACATAGGGGCTCAGGAAGTTTATTCCAGGCGTAGGGTGCAGCGAGACAGAAGGCGCGAAGTCTGGAGTTGGCAGTAGTGGAGAAGGGAACAGATAAGAAGGATTTATCCATGGAGCGGAGTGCACAGGAAGGGGTGTAGGGAAGGATGAGTGTGGAGAGATACTGGGGAGCAGCAGAGTGAATACATTTATAGGTTAGTAGAAGAAGTTTGAACAGGATGCGAAAACGGATAGGGAGCCAGTGAAGGGTCTTGAGGAGAGGGGTAGTATGAGTAAAGCGACCCTGGCGGAAGATGAGACGGGCAGCAGAGTTTTGAACCGACTGGAGAGGGGAGAGGTGACTAAGTGGGAGGCCAGCAAGAAGCAGATTGCAGTAGTCTAAACGAGAGGTGACAAGGGTGTGAATGAGGGTTTTGGTAGAGTGCTCGGAAAGAAAGGGGCGGATTTTATGGATGTTGTAAAGAAAGAAACGACAGGTTTTGGCGGTCTGCTGGATATGAGCAGAGAAGGAGAGAGAAGAGTCAAAGATGACCCCAAGGTTTCGAGCTGAGGAGACAGGGAGAATGAGAGAGCCATCAACAGAAATAGAAAACGAGGGGAGCGGGGAGGTGGGTTTGGGGGGGAAAATGAGAAGCTCGGTTTTGGTCATATGTAATTTCAGGTGGCGTTGACACATCCAGACAGCAATGTCAGACAAGCACGCTGAAACTTTGGTTTGGATGCAAGGTGAGATATCAGGGGTAGAAAGGTAGATTTGGGAGTCATCAGCATAGAGATGGTAGGAAAAGCCATGGGATGAGATTAATGAACCAAGGGAAGAAGTGTAGATAGAAAAGAGGAGGGGACCAAGAACAGAACTCTGAGGTACGCCGACAGGCAGAGGGATAGAAGTAGAAGAGGATCCACCAGAGTGAACACTAAAGGTGCGGAGGGAGAGGTAGGAAGAGAACCAGGAAAGGACAGAGCCCTGGAATCCAAGTGAGGACAGGGTATCGAGAAGTATGCTGTGATCGACAGTGTCAAAAGCAGCGGAAAGATCAAGAAGAATGAGGATGGAATATTGACCTCTGGATTTAGCCAGTAATAGGTCATTGGAGACTTTAGTAAGCGCAGTTTCGGTTGTGTGGAGAGGGCGAAAACCAGATTGTAATGGGTCAAGAATAGCATGTGAGGCATCTTCTATTGCAGGAGGGACTGTGGAAGACAGGAGAGCTAGACTGAATCCTGAGATTGTTGATTAAAGAATCATAACAGTGCTTCATAGGGCATAGTTCTCCCCTCTAGGGCATATAGAACAGGTTGTATTTTATACACCTGGACAATTTAACAGGGTGGATTAGGATTCCTTGGGGTAGTAGAAGTCAGCTATTGTTGGGGTTGGAAGGGTAGAGGGTGGTAGTGGTGGGAGTTTATTATAGCTGCTAGTTGTTATTATTGTATTCTATTTGTAATTTATATGCAATAGTTGCACAGCATATTGTTCCTTTTTATACTTTAATAAAAAGATTTAAATATAAAATCATAAGTGTTCGAGGTTCTGCAGAACAGAGTCTATGGAGATGGGGTGGGGACGGGGACAGAACCTATGGGGATGAGGCGGGGACAAAGACGGATACATGGCCTGCGGGGACAGGAGGGATGGAGATGGGGCCTGTGGGGACGGGGTGGGGATGAAGACAAAACCCACGGAGACGGGGCGGGGATGGGGACAAATTTTGTCCCCATGTCATTCTCTAATACTGACTTTCTGTGGTACTCCAATCAAAGCAGTTTATATATTACATACAGGAATATTTTCTAGTGGGTTCACAGTCTAAGATTTATTTTATTTTATTTTTTTAACCTGGGGCATTGAAGAGTTAAATGATTTGCCCTGGGAGCTAAGGAGTTGCACTGGGAATAAAACATGGTTCCCCTGGTTCTTAAGCCACTACAAACTATTTGGAGGTTTGGTAACTTGTACTTATACACTGGGGTGCCATTTATGATAGGTGAGAAGGAAAATACCTATGAGGGCTGCAGGTAATGCTGTGTTGGGGTATGGGCTTTCATTTTATATGAGGATAAGTGAAACTGCTTGGTTGAAAGGGTAGCAGGGATTCTTTTTATATGTATGGGTTTTGAAGTGAGAGATAATTCTCCATTTTAGTCAGTCAAGTGAAATGGATAGCTAGCATGAGGAATCTAGGGTCTTAGTACGTATGGTATAAACTTTCACTCCTAAAATTATAAAGGACTAATTAATTTTCCTTCACAGGAAGATTATTTTCAATACACTCATTAGGTGGCAAAAAGTGCCATGGATTTACAATATAAAGAAAGGGCCTATACACTAGATAGTCCCAAGCTCACTAGACATGTAAAAAGTAGAAAAGAAGCAGTCACTTTACTGAGTTTAAGAATTCAATTTCCATGAAGAAATAGGCTTTTAACGTGTGTCTATTATCTAGCATCTAGAAATAACAGAAGTGCATTACATTGCTTTTTTATTCACTTTGAATCTCAACTAAACATACGAAATGATGTTTAAAATGCTTTTGCAAAAACATATTTATATATCATAAAATGGTCTGCTGATAAATTACATAAAACCACAATAACTGAAAGAATTTTTTGATTGTTCCTGTACTACTGCCTCATTTTTCCTTGTTGAGACAGTTAAATATGACATAAATAAACTTGGTTGTGATAATAAAATGGACCAGTGCTTTTGTCTACATTTTTCTTTATAATATATTCTAACAAGCATTATTTTCACTTCTAAATATAAACTACACCACAGACATTCACATACTTAAATGCCATTTGACTTTTCCATTTCTTGATACTTAAGACAGGTAATTTTAAGAATAAAGTGGATCATTTTTTATATGATGTTTAAGTCCGTTTTAGGATGTTTTAATGAAAACATCCAAAAATCGAGTGAGGAAACATAGCAAATTTGGAACCAGAAAAAGTCTATCTTTTTGTTTCAAAAATTGTTGTTTTCTAGATGTTTTTGTGCTTAGTGCATCTATCTTTTGGCACAATTTAAAAACAAATGTCTTAGGGAAAATGCACAAAATAAGCCACTAGGATGTCTGGAGCCAGGATTCTTAGTAGACGTGGAGGGGCATTTTTGAAAGAGACGTCCTCATTTCAGTTTGGACGTCCTCGGAAAACGTCCTCGGAAATGGATCCTCAGAAGCTTAGCCAAAATTGGGTGGCGGAGCAGGTGGGGGAAGAGAGGTTGGTAGTTGGGAGGCGAGATAGTGGAGGGCAGACTTATATGGTCTGTGCCAGAGCCGGAGATGGGAGGTGGGACTGGTGGTTGGGAGGCGAGAAATACTGCTGGGCAGACTTGTACGGTCTGTGCCCTGAAAAAGGCAGGTACAAATCAAGGTAAGGTATACACATATGAGTTTATCTTGTTGGGCAGACTGGATGGACCATGCAGGTCTTTTTCTGCCGTCATCATCTACTATGTCCGAATCTAGAGGTGGAGAAACCTGTATTTTCTAAACAAGATGGACATCCATCTTTCATTTCAATAATACGGTCAGGGACATCCAAATCCTGAAATTTGTCCTTCTTTGTTAAACTGTACAGCGCTGCGTAACCCTAGTAGCGCTCTAGAAATGTTTAGTAGTAGTAGTAGTATCTTCGAAATGACCAAATGCAAGCCCTTTCGTGATGGGAGGAGCCAGCATTTGTAGTGCACTGGTCCCCCTGATATGCCAGGACACCAACCGGGCAACCTAGGGGGCACTGCAGTGGACTTCATAACTTGATCCCAGGTACATAGCTCCCTTACCTTGTGTGCTGAGCCCCCAAAACCCACTACCCACAACTGTACATCACTAACACAGCCCCTACCGGTGAAGGGGGGGCACCTAGATGTGGGTGCAGTGGGTTTTAGAGGGCTCGCTGTGGGTGGGGGGGATGGGGCTGGGTCCGCCTGCCTGAAGTGCACTGCACAAACTAAAACTGCTCCAGGGACCTGCAAACTGCTGTGATGGACCTGAGTATGACATCTGAGGCTGGCATAGAGGCTGGCAATCAATACTTTTAAAGAAGTTTTTTGAGGATGGGAGGAGGTTAGTGACCACTGGGAGAGTAAGGGGAGGTCATCCCCGATTCTCTCCGGTGGTCATCTGGAGGGGCATAATCGAAAGGGATGCCCAAGTTTTGCTGAGGACGTCCTCGCAAAACGTCCCAGTGGAAGGGCGAGGAAATCTGTATTATCGAAACAAGATGGACGTCCATATTTCATTTCAATAATATGCTCGGGGATGCCCAAATCTTGACATTTAGGTCATCCTTAGAGATGGTTGTCCCTAGACTTGGTCGTTTCTGATTGTCAGCGATAATGGAAACCAAGGAAGCCCATCTCAGAAATGACCAAATGCAAGCCCTTTTGTCATGGGAGGAGCCAGCATTCGTAGTGCATTGGTCCCCCTGACATGCCAGGACACCAACTGGGCAACCTAGGGGGCACTGCAGTGGACTTCATAAATTGCTCCCAAGTACATACTCCCTTACTTTGTGTGCTGAGCCCCCCAAACCCCACTACCCACAACTGTACACCACTACCATAGCTCTTAAGGGTGAAGGGGGCACCTAGATGTGGGTACAGGGGGTTTCTGGTGGGTTTTGGAGGGCTCATATTTACCACCACAAGTGGAACAGGTAGGGGGGATGGGGCTGGGTCCGCCTGCCTGAAATGCACTGCACCCACTAAAACTGCTCCAGGGACCTGCATACTGCTGTGATGGACCTGAGTATGACATTTGAGGCTGGATAGAACTCCTCTGAATATTGTATATATTCTCATAAGTGCATAAGTATGTAAGTATTGCCATACTGGGACAGACCAAAGGTCCACCAAGCCCAGCATCTGGTTTCCAACAGTGGCCAATCCAGGTTACAGGTGCGTAGCAAGATTCCAAAAAAGTACAATACATTTTATGTTTTTATCCTAGAAATAAGTAGTAATTTTTCTCCCAAGTCCATTTTAATAATGGTCTATGAATTCTTTTTTAGGAAGCTATCCAGACCTTTTTTAAATCCCGCTAAGCTAATTGCTTTTACTACATTCTCTGGCAATGCATTCCAGAGTTTAACTACATGTTGTGTGAAGAAAAGTTTCTCTGATTCATTTTAAATTTACTACTTTGTAACTTCATTGCATGCCCCGTAGTCCTAGTAATTTTGGAAAGAGTAAACAAACGATTCACATCTACCCGTTCCACTACACTCATTATTTTATAGACCTCTTTTCTCCAAGCTGAAGAGTCCTAGCCCTTTAGCCTTTCCTCATAGGGAAGTCGCCCCATCCCCTTTATCATTTTTGACATCCTGCTCTGTACCTTTTCTAATTCCACTAATTGCACATAATATTTGAGGTGTGGACGCACCCTGGAGCGATACAAAGACATCCCTTTCCCAATTGGTGACTCCTAATGTGGAACCTTGCATTACATAGCTATAATTTGGGTTCCTCTTTCCCACATGCATCACTTTGCACTTGCTCACATTAAACGTCATCTGCCATTTGGATGACCAGTCTCCCAGTCTCATAAGGTCCTCTTGTAATTTTTCACAGTCCTCTTGCAATTTAACAACTTTGAATAACTTTGTGTTGTCAGCAAATTTAATTACCTCACTAGTTACTCCCAACTCTAGATCATTTTTAAATATGTTAAAATGCAGCAGTCCTAGCACAGACCCCTGGGAACCCCACTATCCACCCTTCTCCATTGAGAATACTGACCATTTAATCCTACTCTCTGTTTTCTATCTTTTAACCAGTTTTTAATCCACAATAGAACACTACCTCTTATCCCATGACTCTCCAATTTCCTCTGGAGTCTTTCATGAGGTACTTTGTCAAATGCCTTTTGAAAATCCAGATACACAATATCAACTGGCTCACCTTTATCCACATGTTTGTTCACCCCTTCAAAGAAATGTCATAGATTGGTGAGGCATGATTTCCCTTCACTAAATCTATGTTGGCTATGCCTCATTAATCCAAGCTTTTGAATATACTGTGTAATTTTGTTCTTTATAATAGTCTCTACCATTTTGCCTGACACCGTTGTCAGGCTCACTGGTCTATAATTTCACGGATCTCCTCTGGAACCTTTTTCAAAAACTGGCGTTACATTGGCCACTCTCCAATCTTCCTGTACCATGCTTGATTTTAAAGATAAATTACATATTACTAACAATAGTTCCACAAGTTTATTTTTTCTATTCTATTAGTACTCTGGGATGTATGCAATCCAGTCCAGGAGATTTGCTACTCTGGAAGAGGGTATTAATGAACATTCTTCAAGTACATTTTTAGGAGCTGAAATGGAGCCAGGTAATTAAGAGGCATATTTTCAAAGCACATATGTATCCTAAGATTTTTAATCCATAATTTATTCTCAATAGCTTCCAAATGTGAATGGGCCAGACTGCTATCTATAACAGCAGAAACAGCTGTAGATTGTAAAGTAATCACTTGTTGATCAATCTTTGGAAAAGCTCTTTCCACTTTCACAGTTCTCTGTTCCAACTCTTGTAACTTAGTTGTACTCTCGTGATAGAATTTGCAAAGTGAAGGAATAGTTCCTTATACCAAATGTTCAATTTTCTTTATTACTTGCCATATATCATGAATTGAAACCCCTTTATCAATTAAAGTACCACCTTCATGAGGTGAATCAAAGGAAATTTGAACAGGCGTAGGCAAGGGAGCAGTAGCACCCTGCATCACAACCGTTACAATCCTTTATTAAATGCAATTACACAATAACACATTGGAGTTGAGTCTACTAAAAGCTAAAAATGAACTTAGAGGACCAGTGCCTAAAGGGGGTGGGAGGAGGTCCATGAATATTAGATATAGCTCACACCTTTTTTCAGTTGTAACTCAAGGTGGGCTACGTTCAGGGACAGTTGCTACTTTTCTGTTCTCAGTGTGGCCCTGTAATGGCTATATTTTGTTTTGTCACTGCTGCTGCTTGTCTGGGGAAGCAACAGCAGCAGTGGAGCTGTGAGGGGGAGGGGACAGATGCTGGATGGAAGGAGAAAGGGTAAATGCTAGGAGGAAATGACTGTACATTTGTCTCTTAGATTGTAAGCTCCTTGAGCAGGGACTGTCCTTCCATGTTAAATTGTACAGCACTGCGTAACCCTAGTAGCACTTTAGAAATGTTAAGTAGTAGTAGGAAATGGACAGGAGAGAGGGTCAGATGCTGTAGGTGGGGGGAGAGAGGGTAGACATCGTAGTTGGGGAGGAAGGGGCAGACACTGGAAGACAATGGGGAGGAAGAGGGAAGACACTAGAATGAAATGGGGAGGATAGAAGCACATACTGGAGGTGGGGAGGAAGGAGGAAGACATTGGAAGGAAGTGGGGAGGAGAGAGGGACAGACACCGGAAGGAAGTGGGGAGGAGAGAGGGAACAGACACTGGAAGGAAGTGGGGAGGAGAGAGGGTACAGACACTGGAAGGAAGGGGAGAGAAAGAGGGCACACACTGAATGGAAGCATGCCACAGACTTCCTCACTTCTGAGGCTGCTTGGAGATTGGGGCTCAGGCAGCAATCTGCTTCAGAATCCCCGTCAGCAAAGATATGACTCTGTAAAGCTGATGATGACGGGGAGGGGGAAAGGCGAAGACCTTAGAGGAAATGTGTAGCCTGGGGTGGCAGGAAAAAAGTATTTAGACACCAACAGCACCATGAACCACAAACGTTTGGGAGCCAATGAGCTAGTGTGTTATTTTAGATCGGGTTGGTTGTTTTTAATGCATAGTACCAGCTACTATGTAAAAAAACATAAAACCTGTATTAACTGCTTATCAAAGCTTAGTACAGTGGAATCAATATGCCTCTGTTCAAAGTGCTCAATAATTTGTATCTACACAAGTTACTGAGAAGTGTCTTGAAAATGAGAAAAGGCTTTAGCACATCATTTCAGTTCATTTGGCTTTTTTCCTGTTTTGGGGTACTTTTTTGGTTTATTTCACACATTTATTTTAATAAAAAAATGTAATATGAGCTAATTAACGTAACACATGCTAATTCATAGGCTATTGTGTATTAAATTGATTTAGCATGCAATAAGCTTTTTAAGCTTTACACGGTACACTATATAGGGTGCATATAATTCACCTTCAATTTGTCCTGCCTATATATATCTTAACTGCACTTGACTATCCATTAAGATGTCTCATTGTATTGTATGAACAATGTTAGCATCTTATCTATGTTATTTTAATGTGTGTCTATTAAAGTGTTTCATTTTTATTGTGCTGACATTGTTAGTATCATATTTATATTATATAAATATCCTTCCATGCTATAATGGTATTTTTCATATTCTGCTGATTTGTCATTTTTATTTTATATGATTGTTTTATAGTGTTGTTAAATATGTATATTGCTGATAGTGTTTCATGTTAGCTCTATTAGTAGGATTCAATTTGCTATTTCCTAGTTTACCTCATTGATTGTATGTATGCTTATATTTGGTCATTTTATTATAGTTATATTAATTTTATCTTAAACAGTACCTGCTGTACATTGCCTTGGGTGAATCTCTTCATAAAGGCAGGCTGGTTCAAGAGATAGCGGCACTTTGAGCCAGCTTGCTTTGGCGGTGCCTCCCACCCCCTCCCCGTTGCAGTGCTTCTGGTGCCACCTTCTTCCTCCCCTCCTGCAAGTTCAGCATTTCTCCTCCTCCCTCTGGTTCAGTCTCTCTTTCTGCCTCATCTGTCCCCCTCCCCATGGGTTCAGCACTGCTCCCTCATCTCTCTTATTCCCCTGCAGTCCTGTTCAGTTTATGTCAGTTCCTGACAGCAGCAGCGGTATGACAGGCTGCCTTCAGCCAGCCCCTGTACCTTCCTTCTGCTGCGTCCTGCCCAAAGGAAATTGAGACAGAGGGAAGACCCAGGGGCTGGCCAAAGACACCTGTCAGGCTGCTGCTGCTATTAGCAACCTACATAAACTTTACAGGACCATGGAGAGTTAGAGGGATGAGTTAGCCATGTTAAACCTATGGAGAGAGGGAAGAAGTGAGTTACCAGAGCAGTGGGGGGGAGGGAGAGGGGGGAGAAAAGGCTTAACCTGTAGACTAGCTGAGGTCAGAGGCTGGGTATTTTGGTGCCCTTAATTGCTGGTTCCCTAGGCATGAGCCTCACCTGGTCCAGTGGTTAAGCCTGCCCTGCATAAAGACATTAAATACTTGTCATTTCTAATGAATGAATTTTTGTATTTCTTCCATTTTTTGATTACCTGTTGTATACTTAATTCGAATTTATGAACTATAACAGTATTGTAGTTATATGTTTGTTATCATATGGTTCTTCTTATGGAATGGAAGTTACATTGTATTTTGCAATGAATTTGGATGGATGTTATACTTAAAACCAATAAAAAATAATAAAACAGAATCAAATGTGCACTAAGAAATGCACATCCCCAGTACATCATGTCCTTCATTACAATTTTTAAACAACATGGGCGACTTATACCGCACTAAAGTTTACCCAATTAGATAACACGGCGTGGCCGACCACAATGGGGCTTGTATAGCTCTGCGTGGCCTGGCCAGCTTATACAGCATGAGCGACTTACACTGCACTCATTTTTGCTGCATTACATTGAAAATCTGGTGTGGCCGGCCATAACGGGGCTTAAGGTCCGTCGCCGTAATGGCATGGACGGCTTATACCGCATTAATTTATCGAATTTGATAACACGGCGTGGCCAGCCACAACGGGGCTCAAAGGTCTGTTGCCGTATAGCACGTAACTGTCGGCCAAGTATTATTGGCCGGCCATCACCGCATCTTAACATGCGGTGTGCCGCTGAGGCAGGAGAAGAGCAAAAATGACGTACCATTAAAGATGTTTTCATCTCCCTGAGATCGTTTGCGTTTTGGTTCAGTGCTGTGCACAAGGTCTTCCAAGTCGTGCCTCAGTGCCGTGCTATGCACTAGGTCTGCCAGATCAACCGAAATGGGCCTAGACACGTGTGCCTGTAGAACAATCAACGGCCATAACGGGTTTTAAGGTCCGTAGCCGTATTGGCATGGACAGCTTATAACGCATTAATTTTTCGAATTAGATAACACGGCGTGGCCGGCCACAACGGGGCTCGAAGGTCCGTTGCCGTATAGTGCGTAACTGTTGGCCAAGTATTAGTGGCCGGCCATCACCGCATCTTAACGTGCGGTGTGCCGCTGAGGCAGGAGAAGAGCAAAAATGACGTACCATTAAAGGTGTTTGCGCCTCGGTTCAGTACTGTACACAAGGTCTTCCGAGTCGTGCCTCAGTGCCGTGCTATGCACTGCGGATTGCGAGCACTGCATGGCCGGCCAAAAACGGCAACCGCGCTGTGGCAAACCCATCTGCCATGCGCCATGGGCAGCGTATGTGGGACTCGAGCCTAGTGCGCGTAATGCCGTGAGATAGGCAGCTAACCCGAGATGGCCGGCCATCCTGGAAAAGCTAAATGGGGGTCGGCAGGAGAAAGCTAAAATGCCTTGCACAAAGTTTTAAATGTCTACATACCGTAAACATTGTTCTCAATTCGCTGGAATATCGTGCTCTGCTGTAAGAGCTTCTTTGGCTGTACTCTGGACAAGCTCTGCCCAGGGCAGACACAAAACATGTGCCTGTAAAAATTTCAGGAGCTGCTGCCCAGGGTTGCTCTTCTCCTGCTTCCAAATTCAAAAGGACTTCCTGTGCAGTTCAAATTCCTCTCTCCTCCTCCCTTGCTCCTCCCCTTCTTTCCTGCCCCCTCCCCTTGCTACCCCTTGTTTCCCTCCCACTACTACCTCTGCTCTCTAGCTAGACCCTCCCTGTACCCTCCCCCACATTTCTGTCTTCACTGGCCTTCAGCCCGGTTGTGGTCGGCCCCCCCTTTAATGGGTGTGCCTGGTTCTTTCCCATTTGCCTGTATTCCTGCAAGCCAGGTTTGTAATGGCTGTTTCCTCCTACTTCATAACCCACTACTCTGACAGAGCAACTGGCCTCAAAGCAAGAAAGCCAAAGTTTTTTGTAGCCTTCTTCTAAGGTGCACTTCCTGAATTACCCTATAATATGCTGTTTTAGGATCTCTGCTATAATCTGTAAAGAAGATGAAATCAAACATCCCAAAGCATATATAGTCATCATGTTCAGGGGATCTGGAAATAAAGCATTTGTTCTGAAGCCAGCAATGTGTGTATAGTAGTAGAACATTTCAAAGTTAATACAATTTTCAGCCTGAAGGATGAACTAACTCTGAAGTCCAATTTTCCACTGCTAATACATAGCATCACACAATAGGAAAAGAGATCTAAATTTAATATCCTTCCTGTGACTAGTTCCTTATTGACGATATTCTGTGATAGCATCTTTCTTTGTGGAGAACAAGAATTAAAGTTTGGTTCCAATCTCTTGCCTTTATTGAGTCAAGTAGAATAAAGGCATGTGCAGCTTAGAAAATGATTTTGATTCTGAAATACTTGAATGAAATCACAAATAGTACATTCCTATTAAATTATTTAGGATACAGATAGAATAGTAATGCAATTTATTACATTTGCAATGTATTTTTGCTATATTTGTATAAATATTTTGAGATGCTATTTAAAACCAAGCAAGGCTGTCATAGAATAGATCACATTAATTTATGAGGTATCAATGCTTATTCACAAGAAATATCTCTGGATACATTAAAAGTAGCACAAAAGCCCTTGACATCCAGATTTAATGTTATACACTGTCAGGCAATGATGAGATGGAGAAATGTGTCTTATGGTTCATAGATATTCAATATTATTGAATTGCCAAAATTTAAAATAAAATCATTTCATTTAGGTGTTTATTGATAATCATTCAAAATATATTTCACAAAGCACAGTACAAATGTATTAATGTTACATTAAAGATCTATAAAGAAGAGTGAGCAAGGACATGATTGAGGATAGAAGAAAGAATTCAGAGGAAGGTAATTAGCCAATGGACCTCTAACAAGTTCTTATTAAGAAATTATAGTTCAAAATTCCAAGAAAACTGCTCTGGTAAAACTGAAAGTGTAGAACAATGGATACAGGAGCAAATGTCACCTTGAATTCAATAAGAATCAATCAACATCTAACGTGCAGAAAAAAGGGGGTTCAGTAACGCCACCCAGCCAGCCCAAGATAATCGGACTATAAGGCGTGGACCCGGCGCAGCATCATATGGCCCAAAAAAAACTCCACACTCAGTTGAATGTACGAAAAATCAAAGGTAGACAAATGCCTATATCCAGAGTGGTGAGATCACAGAGTGAATCTATATCACAGAATGTATCTATGTTTTATACTATACAATTTAGTGCTTTTATGATGCTACCGATTACTTATCTTAAATCCAACCACAATGGTGTTGCACTCTCGGTCTGTAGCTTCAGTCGTAACCCAACAGGGAGTCCCCGTTTCGCTATTGCTGCTTCAAGGGTTTCACTCACTTGTAAAGTCTTAATTCCAATAATCTCGTCTGCTGCCATTACAAGATATCTACATACTTCTGTGTCTCGTTTACTACACTCTGAAGACGAGCGTCTTCGGAGTGCAGCAAATGAGACACAGAAGTATGTAGATGTCTTGTAACGGCAGCAGATGAGATTATTGGAATTAAGACTTTACAAGCAAGTGAAACCCCTGAAGCAGCAGTAGCAAAACGGGGACTCCCTGTTGGGTTACGACCAGGGCTTTGTTTTGAGGGGGTACTTGGGGGTACTGAGTACTGGCACCTTTTCCACTGTCTTCTAAAACTGACCCATGGATCCCAAGTTTTAATGAAAGAGCTCAGGTTCTACACACCAATTCTGCCTTGCCATAGATTCTTTGACTGATTGCAGGAGGCCTGGCTATTGTGGGGTGGGTCCCTCAGTAATCACCCAATCCCTGAAGGGTGGCCTGGCATTTGAGTACCTGCACCTTTTTTGCTAGAAAAAAACACGCTGGTTACGACTGAAGCTACAGACCAAGAGTGCAACACCATTGTGGTTGGATTTAAGATAAGTAATCGGTAGCATCATAAGAGCACTAAATTGTAAAGTATAAAACATAGATACATTCTGTGATATAGATTTACTCTGTGATCTCACCACTCTGGATATAGGCATTTGTCTACCTTTGATTTTTCGGACATTCAACTGAGTGTGGAGTTTTTTGGGGCCATATGATGTTGCGCCAGGCCCACGCCCTATAGTCCGATTATCTTGGGCTGGCTGGGTGGTGTTACTGAACCCCATTTTTTCACCACTTTAGATGTTGATTGATTCTTATTTAATTCAAGGTGACAATTGCTCCTGTATCCATTGTTCTACACAGTAAGTGTGAAGCTGTGGTTTTGGAGTTTCAAATCAATTACTTGTAAGCTTGAGTGTATTAATAGTCATAAAACTTAAAGTGTGTCAGATCTTCAAAACAGAAGTCATAGATGACTGCAAATGACCTGCTGAAAAGATTAGCATCTGGAGTAGTTGTCAACGTTTCCACAGTACACCCTTGCTTATGCAACAGTGATCAAAATGGGAAGAGCTGTCAGAAGGAAACCTTTTCTTGATTGCTAAAATTGATAGCTGGAAGCATTTAGATTTTTTGATAGCTTTTCAGTGCTTATTCTGTACCATAATGCCTAGCTATAGTACCATGAGACTACTGCTAGAGGTTGACCAGTTCCTTTTTGACCAGGCACTCAATGGAGCAGGAGATCCTGCCTTCCTGTTTGCTAAGTATACACAAGGGAAAGCCCTGATAGATGCTGAAATGAGATTGGTTGGAAGGAATGTATGGAGGGGGACCAAGGGTGGGAGATGATGTATGCTTGAATATTGTAGGCTAAGGACAATGTATGCTTGGTGTGTCAGGGTAAGAGAGAATTATGGTTAGGCTGTAGAGAGTTGGATGGTGCCAGGAGTTTCTCCACATGTTCCCTTTAAGAGACAGCAGACCTAATTTGGATTCCAGAATTTTTATTCCTATAACAAGGAATGTGTGATGTACCTGGCTATGCAATTGATATGTATAGCAGGAGTCACTAATCTGTTGTAGTGACTCCCATGGTAAATATGGATGTGTTATTTTACTTCAGGTTTGTAACCATACCTATTAGTTAGAAAACACCATTTGAGCAGTTAAATTTATATAGATAATGTAACACATAGGCTGGAATAAAAAAAAATTACCCGGCGGAGTGCTTGATGTGCTGGATAAGATCAGTGGCGAATCAGATTGGTTGTGGCCTAAATCGGGTTTGGGGAGTAATTTTTCAGACCCCAAAGGGTCTTTGGCACCGTTGTAGCAATGAAGTGCGCAAATCTGCACTGCTGTGTGTACATAGTGTGCAGGGCTGGAGTCACCAGGAAAGCAGCAGGCTTTCAGGCCCGGCTTGCTGGAGCTCCGGTGCATACGTGGTCTTTCACAGATGCACAATTGAGCACCCGACACTCTGGCATGCCAAAACTGAAACCAGGGCCTAAATTTTTGTGTTACCCAATGAGCTGCAGCACATGATCATAGGCAGGCAATGAAGGAGAACAGCCAAAGTGGTTCCAGCAGTAGGAGCAGCCTAGACAGCCTTAGGAGAGCCTGGTAAGGAGTTGCCTGTGTTGCCTGTCTATTGTTGTGAATTGAGGGGTCCCGAGCCCCCCAAGAAGGCTGAAGTGACCTTAAATCTGACTCCATCTCTAAATTGCACTAGTACTGGGGTAATCAAGGAGTTGTGAAGTTCTAAAAGGAATTGCCACTAAGAGAGATATTAGGTCTAAAGAAAAGATACCAGCCTTATGACAAACTGGATTTAGATTACAAGTTATCCAATGCAGAGAAAGATAGCCTGATACAGCAAAAGCATTTATACTTACAGCCTTTGATCATTAAGTGAAGCCCACAAATCATCATTTGGAATGAGGAGTTTATTTGCCAAGGTATAAGTCAAATCA
Source organism: Microcaecilia unicolor (assembly GCF_901765095.1). Classification (NCBI taxonomy): domain Eukaryota; kingdom Metazoa; phylum Chordata; class Amphibia; order Gymnophiona; family Siphonopidae; genus Microcaecilia; species Microcaecilia unicolor. The sequence goes on along the minus strand of NC_044035.1, from coordinate 68,139,641 downwards.
GTAATTGACAACAGGCACGTACAATCAATTAGTTATAGGAATATAATAATCCAGCTGCAAACAGGTGTTAATTAGTTCCTAATCTTTTATAATTTCTCTTACCAATTAGAGGTTTTACAAGGGAAAGCAATTAGGTAATTTGTCAATTCTGCTGGACACATGGCATATTTTCAAAGCACTTAGCCTTCCAAAGTTCCATAGGCTTCTATGGAACTTTGGAAGGCTAAGTGCTTTGAAAATATGCCTCATTGGTTTCCCTTGGAGAGAGAGAGTTGCAACCCTTTTCTCTCTAGCTTAAACCAGGAAATACCCTGATTTTTATAGGTGCCCTCAGGATATGGATAATATGACAGTAGATATACCTGATTGGATCTATGCTAATGTCATGGTTGTCACTGATTGGCTCATGCTAATGAGTAGCTTCTATCTTGCTAACATGGTTTTGTCTTTAGCTCGCTTGACCACAAATCTTAAGCAAGACCCTGCATCCAGCTACACCTGGCATGACTCACTCATTTCTCAACTTGTTTTTCTAACTTACATTAGAGAAAATTCCACTTTGTAACAGATACGGCTTCCATTTTGTGCTGAAATCCTCCATTTTGTTTCCATATCTAGTGACCTAACTTTCCCTAATTTAGCTTATTTAGGCCTCAATCCGGGCTACAAACTAGGCCATACTTTTCCAGTAAGCTCCCAGTTATGTCAGCCATCAGATTTCTGACTCAGCCAAGGTCTGTAATGGCCTGAGCTCTATGACTGGGCCCGCCACCATTCCAGTGGGGGGGGGGGGGGGGGGGGGGGGGTCTCTGGCTGTACCATAATTATACACTATTTTAATTCTTATATGCTACTTTGGGAATTTGGAATGTCAGGTTCAAAAAATGGTTTTAAAAATATTATTTTTGTGGTTAAAGGGGAGGAGGTCCTGAAGAGGTGAGTTTAGGCTGTTTAGGACCAAGTCAAATCTGATTTTTTAGGTTTAAGTTGTAATTTTATCTGCAGACTGAAAAAGGCATCAAGAATACCTGTTAAGGAAATATGCCAATTGGTGACATGAAATGAGGTCTAATTTAAAATATTTGGAGTCAATGTCAGAGAGTTTGAGATGTGGGGTTTTATTTTATTTATTTTATTTTTATTACATTTGTACCCCGCACTTTCCCACTCATGGCAGGCTCAATGCGGCTTACATATTATATACAGGTACGTATTTGTACCTGGGGCAATGGAGGGTTAGGTGACTTACCCAGTCACAAGGAGCTGCCTGTGCCTGCAGTGGGAATCAAACCCAGTTCCCCAGGGCCAAAGTCCACCACTCTAAGCACTAGTCATTTTATATGAAAAATATAAGAACATACCCTATTATATTTGAAAATATAGGTACATAAATATTGCCATATTGAGACAGACCGAAGGTCCATCAAGCCCAGCATCCTGTCTCCAACAGTGGCCAATCGAGGTCACAAGTATCTGGCACGATCCCAAAACAGTACAGTACATTTTATTCTGCTTATCCTAGAAATAAGGAGTGGATTTTTCCCAAGTCATTTTAATAATGGCTTATGCACTTTTCTTTTAAGAAGCTATCCAAACGTTTTTTAAACCCCGCTAAGTTAACTGCTTTTATTACATTCTCTGGCAAAGAATTCCAAAGTTTAATTACACATTGAGTGAAGAAATATTTTCTCTGAGTCATTTTAAATTTACTACTTTGTAGCTTCATAGCATGCCCCCTAGTCCTAGTATTTTTGGAGAGAGTAAACAAGTGATTCACGTCTACCCGTTCAATTCCACTCATTATTTTATAGACCTCTCCTCAGCCATCTCTTCTCCAAGCTGAACAGCCCTAGCCACTTTAGCCTTCCTCACAGAGAAGTCGTCCCATCCCCTTTATCATTTTTGACACCCTGCTCTGTACCTTTTCTAATTCCATTATATCTTTTTTGAGATGCGGTGACCAGAATTACACACAATATTTGAGATGCAGTCACACCATGGAGCGATACAAAGGCATTGTAACATCCTCATTTTTGTTTTCCATTCCTTTCCTAATAATACTTAATATTCTATTTGCTTTCATAGCCACCACTGCACACTAAATAGAAGGTTTCAACATATCATCAACAATGACACCTAGATCCTTTTCCTGGTCGGTGACTCCTAATATGGAACCTTGGATTATATAGCTATAGTTCAGGTTCCTCTTTCCCACATGCATCACTTTACACTTGCTCACATTAAAAGTCATCTGCCATTTGAATGCCCAGTCTTCCAGTCTCGTGATCCTCGTGTAAGTTTTCACAATCCTTTTGCAATTTAACAACTTTGAATAACTTTGTGTCGTCAGCAAATTTAATTACCTCACTAGTTACTCCCATCTCTAGGTCATTTATAAATATGTTAAAATGATTTTAGTCTGGTATGGGCTTAAAATGTTGTTGAGTGAAATATTTAGTAATTTTGTGGAAAAACCATAAAAACATCTATAAGTCTACAAGGAAAGAGCAGTTCAAAATGGAGATTTTGACTTGCAAACTGGAGGTACTATGCATGTAAAAATTAAATAATGTCCCAAGTGCATGCATTTGAATGGTCACGAGGTTCCTGGTGGGAACAGTGATATCACTAGAGTCACTGTTGCCCTGGATACAGTTTGTGTGGCAGTTGGAGAAGAGCTGAAGAACTGCTAAACATCAGACATATGTGAGATTGTACCCTCAGCTAAAGTAGAAAAAGCTAGAAAAAGTGTTTGAAAGACTGACAATGTTTGAAAAGGAGACATTCGGAGAAGTTGAGTTTGTGTGAGAGAAAAAGGGAAGTGAAATATAAATTTTATAAAGATACAGTTTCAGGTGAGCTGTCTATGCTGAAACTGCTCAATATTTATCTGTGCTGACAAAAAGTGTATGAAAATAACAGTGAGTGATCATATAGGCGAAAGATTGACTGTGATCAGTTTTATATTTAAATCTATTTTGCTAAAGCTTGAGACTGCAAGCAAGGCCTACAGGCCACAAGAGAAGGTCTCGGAGGAAATTTCTTCTTATTCAAGAGGAATGAATGTTGCAAATGTGAATAATTATGTGAATAGTAGTGTTAATGCAGGATTGCCTGAGTGGAAAGAAAATGTGACAAGTTCAAAACAGTTTTTAGTTCAGAAAAGGTAAAGAAAGATATTTTCAATTATTTTATCCTTCTCTTTAGCTAGCAAGCTCTTTTAAAGATCCCAGACAAAAGAGAGAAACGGAGACAGGGGTTTTCTCCTTTTTGTTGGTTAAAGACAGAATAGTAGGGTACCAACCTGACCTGGAATAGAAGAGGCAGAAGCGCTGAAGCAGGTCCCCAACTTTACAAGAAAAACTAAAGAACCGGGTTGAAGCAAAGAGAAGACCAGAGCTAAGTGGTTACATCATACAAGCAAGAAATAGAAAAAGGACTCTGTTATAGAGAAACAATAATTTATACTTACCTGGATTGAAATTTTGAAGCTATACTTACCTATGTAGGGAGGAATCGTGGTGTTCCAGAGCACTTCCAGGGGAAAATTAATCTGAAAACAGAAAGTAAACACAAAGGATCAACTCTGGGTAATGGAAAGTGGGTGGATAAAAAGGAAAGGTATAAAAGAGTAACAAAAACTAACTGGTATTTATCTAATAGCACTCTTGGAGGGCTACACTGTAAATGGTATCAGTGAGGCCATTGTTTATTTATTACAGAAACATTTATAACCTGTGAAGAGTTCAGCTGAATTCTATTTTAAACCATAAAAGTTATTTAAAGTCAAATGGTTAATCTTTTTCAAACTGTTGAAGTTTTAACTTCTGCAATATTTAATACCAAGAATCATTGGTTTTGGGAACCTGATTTATTTGCATAAATCTAAAATATGTCCACAATTTGGTGCAAAAATAAAGTTTTTAACCAGCTTAACATCTGACTACTCTGTTGGTTTTAAAATCCTTTAGTTGAATTATTCCTCCACTGCATCCAGACTATAGTGGATGAGGCTAGTTTGATGTCAGACTCTTGTGCAAAGTTTTTGTCAGGTTCAAGGAAAGGCCATTGATTACTGCTACTAATCATTTTTATAGTGCTACTAGAAATGCGCAGTGTTGTACACATTATATACAGGTACTTTTCTCTGTCCCTATGGGGCTCAAAATCTAAGTTTTTTTTTTGTACTGCAGTGGGAATCGAACCCAGCTTGCCAGGGTCAAAGTCCACTGCACTAACCATTAGGAACTTGGTATTATAATTTGTCAGTCCAAACATATAGCAGGCGTAAAGCTATGCAGGTAACTAACCAAAGAACTTTTTCCATATATGCAGTTGTATATCATAATCATAACCAGATAAAACTATCCAGTTATTTCATCTACCTGGTGTTTTTCTGAAAATGGACTTCTATGGTATCTCTGTATAATAAAGTACGGCCATTCCATAATGTTTAGTGGTTTCTCATTCTGAGTTCATGGATTGTCTGATCTTTTTAGTACATTCCTCAATAGAGGGATCAAAACAATAACTGTGAGGCCTGTTATCACTTTCAATTATTTTTATTCTTCTATCTCCAGTGACACATTATTCTAGGTCTAGAGTAATGGATGTTAATTACAATCTTATCTGAAGTCATTCTGTCAGGGTATTATCTGTTGATAATCCATAGAAGAATAATGTTGAACTCACTGTAAAAAAAAGACCTTATTTATGAGACAGACACAAATCCTTCCAATACCTTTGACAAAGAACCTTCATATGAGGAAGTTTTTCTTCTATATATTTATCTTTCATCATCAAATCATTTATCTCGGCCTTAAGCTAGATATTTCTTCAAGTTATATTGTATCCTAAATACATTCTAATGCTCAGGGCTGTGAATAAGATTTATCCCACCAAGCCTAAAGTTTGTGTGACTTGTCTTACTTGTCATCGTTTTATCAATATTAAGTAATTTCAGCAGGTCCCAATAGGATCCTTCTTGGAAGCTTTCCATATTGCTGCCTCCCTTTAGGATCTCAGTTGTCACTAAAATAATATACTTTTGAAAATATTATGCTTAACCATTGCAAGGGCTGCTAAATGCTTTGGGATAGTAAAACTAAAATCTACAGTTCTAGTGCTTCATACAGCATATAATTAAACATTTCTAATGTTAAAGAGACAAAACAAACATTATTGAAGAATCATATCAGCTTAGTCTTCTCTTATTGTATTTTTGGTTGATTATACTCTTTTAGTTTCAATTACCCCAGTTGAATTGCATCTAATCTCATGGGGGATGGTAGAGTACACATTTACCCCCTAATTCTATAAAAGTCACCAAAAATTGTGTGTGCAATTTAATTAAATAACAAGCTAATTAGTGCCAATAATTGGTTTTTAACAAGCAATTATTGACACCAATTAGATTTAATTGGAACATTTGAGTGTAAATTTAGGCACGGAAATTGGTAGGGTCATGGGTGGAACGGAGGTGTTCTTACCATTTACGTGTATTGTTATAGAATACGGGGATATAAACCCAATTTATGCATGTACATTTGCACATTTTAGTTAGTGTTAATGGCCACACCTAAAGATAGGAGTGAGTCTCCGGCGTAAACCCTATTCTATCAACCACACCTAACTTTAAGCATGGCTTATAGAATATCACTTTTTTCAGCACTGATTTTTTTCATTGCCATATATAGAATTCACATTAGTATAACTATAGATATGTGGACTAGGTTTGATGCAAAATATTAAATATAAAAAATACAGGAATGAAATCAAAGACCCCAGGACAACAAATATCAATCAAAGAAAAAAAAGGGTTCTGCAGCAATGAGCACCCATTGATCTTTTGAAGGAGTGGAGTTCTTTTCTCAGTAATTGTGAAAGATTTTAGCAGCTTTCTAGATTGTGGAGTGTTCACACAATTTTGTGGTGGGTTGCTATATGAAATCCAAGTCAGCTGGCATCCTGCCATGTACTAACATTCCTCTTTCAGCAGCTGCTTTCTCAGATAAGTGTTTGGATTTATTTTGTAATCTGTGAAGGTTGACTTATTCACTGAACTCAAAGGAATCACAATTCAAAAGGGCTTAACCAGGCAGAAGAGGCTCATGCATGTTTAAAAGGATGCTGGGAGAGAATATTCAATGTCACTTAAATGGTCAGTGTTGCTGAATATCTCCTCTGAGTCATGTGGCACTGTCCAGTTCATGATGTGGCACTGTGAGTGGATTCTACACTTAAATGGTTAGCATCAATATTCAGTCTAGTAAGAGAATAAAATTAAAACATAAAAAAGGTCCTAATTTTGTCTATCAAACCACTTGGACACTGGTCTGAATATCAGCCAGTGCCCAGGTATCTTCTGGATTTTTTTGCCAGCCTGGAAATTCAATGTCAGTGCTTGAACATGACCCAGTATTGAATATTCAGGCTTAATTCAGCCCATGGGTGTCAGTGCCATAAAAACTGCAGGCTGCCATGAGCTGAATATTGGCTGGAAAGTGATTATAAGCATATATTCCCAGATTCTATATAATCTATAATCCAAGCAGATTCTATAACAGAGCTTGTAACTTATCAAGCTTAACAAGCTAATGAGCGCTGATAACAGTACTTAACATGTAATAATTAGCACAAATTAGAATTTACACACACAACTTGCTAAGTGTATTCTGTAACAAAATGTGCTGAACTTCTAATGTGAACAGGCAAATAGGAGCATAGTTATGAGTAGGAAAATGGGCATTTTGTGGGTGTTCCAGAATTTATGCCACATTTTTGTTGGTGTAAATGAATTCACGTAGTTTTAGGTGCTGGGATACCAACTAAGCGTATTCTATAATCGACGCATAAATCAAGCCACTGGTTATAGAATATGCTTAGTTGACACTGATTTCAGTGCCAATTTTTTAGGTGCCACATAAAGAATCTCCCCCATAGGGGTAACATGGCAATGTGGTAATGTAGCTATGCTAACTTATTGGCACTCTCTGCCCTGGACATGCTTCTCCTCTCAAAAAAAAATAAAAATAAAAATAAAAAAAATATATATAAATATATATATTTTTTTGCCATGGGTAGTGTGACGATTTCAAACTTTATGCAGGATGCCTGAGCCATTGTAAGCTGTGATAAGTGTGCTAGCACCTACTGTAGCTTAGTAAAAAGACCCCAAAGTTACAGAAGTCCATCAACGAATCACATACTTGACGGGGGGATTGATGCATGAGCCAGGACAGGAAAACAGCACTCAATTTCAGGCATTCCCTTCTGTTCGCTTTTTTCCCTTGGTTTTATAGCCTGAAGCTCTATGCTATTTTCCTGTCCTGGCTTAAGCATCGGTTCTATTCTAGGAAAATTAATCCCCTGATGCAGGCGGTCAGCCAAAACATATTGGGCATGTAATCCATTGATGGACTTCTGTAACTTATTTTCAGATATGTTTTTTAATTACTGATTAATTATTGATGTTTGTATGTGTTTTATATTTATATACTTTTATATTGCCAGACTGAAATCTTGACGGCATTGAATTGCTATGCTAATAGTAAATCAAATCCCCTGAGGAAGCTGAATGATGAAACGGGTCCCCGTTGGGATTACAGATCGTCTCAAGCTAAGTTTAGCTGTTCAGCAACACTTTTTTCTTGTTCTGTGTCGAAGTTGTGCATGTTGAAGAAAATTGACTATACTATAATTTTAACAAACATTTTTTTTCACCTAAAAAAATATTATAATAAAAGGTTTGTTTGGAGGTTTTTTAGACCAATGATAGAAGTTGTAAACTGTGGTTCGAATATCATGATACCTTGATATGGGGTTATTTGATTAATACTACGGTCAACTGAGGTCTTTTTTCCTCCATCTTTTCATGTTTTTTTGTTTTATTCAAGTGGGTTGGCTTTTTACACTCATTTTTTTGATTGATTGTAGGCAAATTTTGGAGTGATATTTTCTCTTTTTGTATTTTGTTACTTTTGTATACTTTTATATTACAATAAAGTGTTTCAACCCACCAGTTATACTTTGTAATTATTCTAACTTGCCAGCACTATGGGATCCTTTTACTAAGTTGCTATAGGCAAACATGTGGATAAAAGTGAGCTAGACAATATTATTCAAAAGGCATTTCACAAAGTACCTCATGAAAGACTCCAGAGGAAACTGGATAGTCATGGGATAGGAGGTAGTGTCCTATTATGGATTAAAAACTGGTTGAAAGATAGAAAACAGAGATATGATAGAGGTCTATAAAATAACGAGTGGAGTGGAATGGGTAGACGTGAATTGCTTGTTTACTCTTTTCAAAAATACTAGGACTAGGGGGCCCACAATGAAACTACAAAGTAATAAACTTAAAACGAATCAGAGAGAATATTTCTTCACTCAATGTGTAATTAAACTCTGTTGTCAGAGGATGTAGTAAAAGCAGCTAGCTTAGTGGGGTTTAAAAAAGGTTTATCTGGGTTTAAAAAAGGTTTGGACAAATTCCTGGAGGAAAAGTTCATAGTCTGCAATTGAGACAGACATGGGAAGCAACTGCTTGCCCTAGGATTTGAAGTATGGAGTGTTGCCACAATTTGGGTTTCTGCCAGGTACTTGTGAACTGGCTTGGCCAGTGTTTGGAAAACAGGATACTGGGCTAGATGGACCATTGGTCTGACCCAGTATGGCTACTCTTATATTCTTATGAACTTACTTATGTACTAATTCTAGAGCAAAAGCCATGTCATGCAGTTCATTATACATGATCTGCTTAAATTTCAGGTCACAATGAACATTGGGCCCTTTTACTAAGCTGCAGTAAGGCTACCATGTGGGTAACACGTACCAAATCAATCCTACCGCTGAGGTAGCGCAGGTATCTGGCAGTAGATCTGAAGTTGGAGCATGCCGTTTCCCATGGTAGAAAAAGATTTTCTATTTACTAACACAGGGGCATTCCTGGCAGTAAGCGGCAGTGCAACCACATTGCCACGTGCTGCCTAATTACCACATGAGTAGCGTGTGAGCCCTTACCACCTTCTAAATAGGTGGCGGTAAGGGCTGAGGTAGTAAATAGCCATGTGCTAATTTTAATATTAGCACATGACTATTTACTGCCCCATTTTAGATAAGGCCTTTTTTTCCCACCGCTTTAAAAAATGGCCCAGCATGTGCCAATTTCATGCACCAAAACTAGTGCAGGCCACTTTTTACCACAGCTTAGTAAAAGGGCTCCAATTTTCTCTGATGCATGTCCTAAGTTCAGCATGGAAAAGAGTATTAAGAAAATATTCGGTAAAACAAAATATGAAAGTGCAAAACCCCTACGAGAAAAGCTACACTGGCTCCCACTTAAAGAACGCATCACGTTCAAAATATGTACCCTAGTCCACAAAATCATTCAAGGATATGCCACTGCCTACATGTCAGACCTGAGAGACTTACCACCCAGGAATGCTAAAAAATCATCCCGCACATTCCTCAATCTTCACTTCCCTAACTGTAAAGGTCTAAAATACAAACTAATGCATGCGTCAACCTTTTCCTACCTGAGTACACAATTCTGGAACGCGCTGCCGCGCAACTTAAAAACGATCTATGAACTAACTAACTTCCGCAAACTACTGAAGACCCATCTCTTTAACAAGGCATACCACAAAGATCAACAAATGTGAACTCCTCTACATATATCCAGTATTGTCTTATTATATTTGCTACTAATATCATGTTACCCAAGATCCTTCCATAATACTAATTGTTTATCTTATTATATATTTCCACTATTCATGATGTATTGTAAGCCACATTGAGCCTGCAAAGAGGTGGGAAAATGTGGGATACAAATGCAATAAATAAAATAAATTAAAATAGTTGTCACAGGGTTCTGATAGTCCACCAAACATTTACACTGGTCACAAAGCTCTGACAACATAAATCATTTGTGCTATCTTAGATCAGTTCTTACCAGTTCATTTAGCCTTGACAGAGCACTAGAAGCTAGAATCAGCAAAGTCTCATTTCTGTGGCAAAGTTAATTCACATACCTTGAACAACAAGTTGCTAACCTTGAAAACAATGCTGTCCATATATCAGGCTTGTGTCCTAATGCCCTCATTTATGACTCTGAAAGCTGAGTTATGTAATCCAAGCAAGATAAAGATTGAACTGCTTCCACCACTGCTGCATTAGAAAAAAAAATCTTGGCGTGTTTTGGTCTGATGGATCACTAATACTGAAATCCTTGAGAAAACAGGACTAGAGTTCATTTACACTAGACTGGGCTTTCATAGCTTCCACTGACTGAGTTGCATGAGAGCAGAATTTCAAAATAGCCACCATATTAGAGTTAGGCCAAAGCTGCAATACAATGTCAAGATAATACATATTCAAGACATTCAAGCTTCCTGCTGAAAATAAACCCCACCCATAATTATTCACTATAGAGAAATAACACATATTGTAACCATCCATGCCATTTGCTCTGTATACAATATTGGAAAGAAGGATTAATATTTTCCCCTTCCGTAAAATACGCTACATTTAATATTTTATTTGATTATTATTATTTTATTTACACTCTATTTAACCAGTTTTAGGTGACTTACAAAATAATAACATAGATGTATAAAATTGTTATAATTGCTTCTTGTGTGAGAATAGGTTTTTCAAAGATTCATTGATTTTCAATAGCAGTGTTAGGTGTGTTTTCAAATCAACTGAAATTAAATCATGATTTAATATCATTTTGTATGTTTTTTAATTTTTATTTTAATTACTCTTTTACCCTGATGTTTATTTTAAAAATTGAAATTGTTGATGGAAAGCTTCAGGATCATCATGGTCAGGACTGTTGCCTAATCACTCCTTTCCTACCAGAGCAGAAATCCAAAATAGTTATGGCTAACCCCTGATTTTACTTTGCCTCTCATGTGAATCCTTTGCTTTTAACCCCCCCCCCCCCAACAATCTCTATACTTATTCTTTCATATTCTTTCCATTCCATTCACCCCATGTGCTCTTCCTTCTGTTTCCATGCACTGTGAAGCTGTCAGTACTTGTCTTCCAGGAACTGCAAAGGACACAGTAAAAAGCTAGATGAGAGATGATGAAACAATTAGCCAGTAGAGATCTATATGTGGCAATTTCTAGCCCTCTTGACCTGAGGGAACTGCAACTAGTGGCTAAGATTTAGAAAACATTTTGAGGGGTGGGGCAGTTTGGGGTAGTGGCACAGTCTCAGATTGATCAGTTGCTATTGCAATATGAAGTGGAATGCATGTGCCCATTTAGCACTGTCAAGAAGAAGTCATTTGTAGACTTGATAACAGGCTTACCTTCTAACAGAACTATCATGAGTCAAATGACACTGTCAGGGCATATAGTAATCGCTTATAGCAATACAAATAGTAAGCTTAAGCAGCAGTTAGAAAATGCTAATTATGTATGCACAACCACTGACATCTGGTCCACTAATTGGAAAAGCTACTCGGGCATGACCACTCACTGGATAACTGAGGATTTGAACTGGCATTCTGCAGCCATCACATGCTGGCAATTTAAAGGAAGTTATACGTTTGATGGCATTGCAAGAGTTGTCAGCAGCATTTAAGAGCAGTTTGACATGAACAGAATTAAAACTCTGAGTACAGTTACAGACAATGCAAGCAACTTTAAAAAGGCATTTAAAAAGTACATGAAGGTTGATTTTAATTCTGATGATGATGGTTGTAATGAAGATGTCGATGATATTGAGCAAGTATCCCTGATTGACGTCACTGGGATATTAAACTCGCCTGCTGTCAGCAGTGTTAGCACTGGAGCCTGTGCTCATGCTAGCATGATACAGCTACCAAGATATGTCTGGTGTGTGTGTCATATTGAGAAATTCTGAGAGAAGAGAACATTTCTCTGGTAAGTGAACATTATTTTGCTCTGTGCTTTGGGAACTTAAAGATTGGGGTTTAAAGGAGGAATTGTAGTTAATGATAGGCAGTTCCTATACCTTTTTTTCCCTAGTTTTAAAACTTGAACTTTGTACCACATCATTAACAGACAGCTTCTAGAAGGCAAAGCAGGGCCAAGATCAGTGTCTTAGTGGAAAAAAGAGAGAAACAAGCATTGTTAACTAGTTTTCGTGGAGGGGCATAATCGGACGTGAACACCCATCTCCATGGGCGTCTATCTCCGAGAACGGGTACGTGAAGGGGCGGGACAAACACTATTTTCGAAAAAAATGGGCGTCCATCTTTTTTCCGATAATACGGTTTGTGCCCAGCAAATGCATCGTATTTGTGCGGATTTGAGCTCAGCGGTATCATTTTTCAGCGATAATGGAAACCGAAGGCGCCCAGCTCAAAAACGACCAAATCCAAGGCATTGGGTTGTGGGAGGGGCCAGGATTCGTAGTTCACTGGTCCCCCTGACATGCCAGGACATCAACTGGGCACCCTAGGGGGCTCTTGTAACAAAAAACAAAGCAAACTACCTCTGAAGTCCATAGCTTCCTTCCCTTGGGTGCTGAGCCCCCCAAATCCCCCCCCAAACCCACTCCCCACAACTCTACACCATTACCATAGCACTTATGGCTGAAGGGGGGCATATAGATGTGGGTACAGTGGGTTTTGGGGGCTGTTTGGAGGGCTCCCATTTACCACCACAAGTGTAACAGGTAGGGGGGGATGGGCCTGGGTCCACCTGCCTGAAGTCCACTACACCCACTAACAACTGCTCCAGGGACCTGCATACTGCTGTGATGGAGCTGGGTATGACATTTGAAGCTGGTATACAGGCTGGAAAAAAAGTTTATAAAGTTGTGTTTTTTGGGTGGGAGGGGGTTAGTGACCACTGGGGGAGTCAGGGCTGGTCATCCCCGATTCCCTTCGGTGGTCATCTGGTCATTTAGGGCACTTCTTTGGGACTAGGTCGTAAAAAAAGGGTCCAAAAAAGTGACCCAAATTCACGCTAAAAACGCCTTTCTTTTTTAGATTATCGGCAGAGGACGCCCATCTCTCCTCGACCGATAAACACGTCCCAGTCCCGCCTTCACCATGCCTCCAACATGCCCCCATCAACTTTGGCCGTTTCCGCGACAGATTGCAGTTGAAGACGCCCAAAATCAGCTTTCGAGTATACCGATTTGGCTGCCCACGGGAGAAAGACGCCCATCTCCCGATTTGGGTCGAAATATGGGCGTCTTTCTCTTTCGAAAATAAGGCGGATAGTGTACAACCCTATTCCCATAGTTTTAAACTGGAACATTTTCTAGAGCTAGAAACTTAATAGCCAAAGAGAATTAAAAAGGATAATAGCAAGGCTCAAATTTGGTTTTAAAAGACAGTTATTTGGTTCTTTGGTTGCGGGAGACGTAGCACTGCTACTGACCTGAATTAGGTGTTAAGGTGTGAGGAAGTAGAATATTTGCAAAGGTTACTAAGGCCTATAACTACTAAAGCAAAGTTTATTGCTCTCTGTTACCGTGTGTAACAGGGGAAAAGACTTCAGATGATCTGCCTTCACTTCTTGTTAAAATCTTGTGACTGGCAGACTGCCTCGAATCTTGTGCAGAAATTACTCTGATATACTTAGATACTACTCAGGCTCCTCATAAGTCAAAAAACCACCCGATGTAATTTATATGACACTGGTACAAGTGATTCTATTGACATTTTCTCAACTTAATATTAATATTATTATGACTTATCTGGGCCGTGATTTTGTTGATGGGAGGTGCTCAACAGAGAGCCTCTGTTTCATGAGTGCTTCTTCAGGAGCTGTTCCCTTAATGTTACTTGCCCTGTAGAAAAATTGCATAATGTCAGACAGTGGACCAGAGGAAATGTGCTTATCTCGTAATCTTAGAGGAAAAAACCTACCTTTGTGAGTCTAGCTTATTTTTGCTACTGGACCCCTACCTGTCAAAATGGCGCCCGTTATTTAAACAGACGCCTTCCTCATTGCCCAATCAGATGTTGTCTGATTGTTAAAGAGACAGTGTGTTGCAAAATGCTTACATTGAAAAAACAGCCTATCTTTATAAGAAAGCCTTCCACTCTATGCGGTTATTAAGACCTGTGGGTGCTAGAGTGTTAAGCTTAAATATCCAGTGTTGTTCTTTTTGTACTAATAAACGGTCCCGGTTGCCTCCCCTTATAGAACTAGCGATGAAATCTATGGTTATGCATTTGAAATCCTTGCATTTATGTGATATTTCTATGCTGTGAGTTACTAGTGGGGCTTCCTTACGCTGGTGTAGAATATTAAACTTATGATCTTCTAATCGTTGCTTCAGTGCACGCGTCATTTCCCCCATGTATAATTTTGAACAAGTGCATATTAAAATGTAAACCACATGAGTGCTCATGCATTCCATGATGTACTTTAGCTTATATTCTTTTTGATTGTAAGGATTGATGAATCTGTTTATGGCTTTCATATTGGGACAATAAATACAGTTACCACATACTTTGTGACCTGCATTTATAACCATACTATTCTCCTTTAGCCTGGGTTGCATGATATCATGGAGATTCTGTCTTCTAGAGTAGGCGATTCGTAACTGGTGTTCACGGAAAGCCGGGTGGGCTTTCATTATTCTCCAATGGTTTCTTAGTATTTTAATGATTCGTCCGATGCCTTTAGTGTATCTCAGAACACACATTTGCATTTGTAGGTCTGATGATTTCTCTGTGGGTTGCAGTAAATTGTCTCTACTGTATAAACAGGGTACAATCAATGGGACAAATTGCATCTCAATGATAGAAAGGATCAAATTGGAGGGGAGAGGGTTGTGTTCTATCTTAAAGAGGGAATTGAGTCAAAAACATTCCACATGAAACAGCAGCATGGAATCATTATGGATGGAAATTTCATGTGTGAAGGGAAGGAGTATTCTTGCAGACTGAACTACCTTCCGCCAGGACAGAATGAACAGACAGATGAAGAAATGTTTACAGAGATTAGGAAAGCTGGCAAATTGGACATTGCTATAATAATGGGTGATTTCAATAACCCAAATATTGACTGGATAAATGTTACATCAAGGAGTGCCAGGAAGATAAAAGTTCTAGATATAATAGACAACTGTTTCTTGAAGCAACTAGTCCTGGAACTGAGAAGAGAGGGAGCCATTTTGGATCTGGTCCTTAGTGGTGTGCAGGGCATAGTGCAAGAGGCTGCGGTGTTGAGTCCCTGGGGAAACAGTGATCATAACATAATCAAGTTTGAGCTACTATCTGGGATGAAACCAGAAAGGAAATCTACCGTAGTTGTATTTAATTTTCGAAAGGGCAACTATAATAAAATGAGGAAAATGGTTAAAAAGAAGTTTAAAAAGATCAGCTGCTAAAGTTAGGACACTAACCAGCTTATTTTCAAAAGAGAAAGATGCCCATATTACGACCCAAATTAGGAGATGGGCGCCTTTCTCTCATGGGCGGCCAAATCGGTATAATTGAAAGCTGATTTTGGGCGTCTTCAACTGCAATCTGTCGCGGAAACGGCCAAAGTTGATGGGGGCATGTCAGAGGCGTGGTGAAGGCGGGACTGGGGAGTGTTTATCGGCCGAGGAGAGATGGGCGTCCTCGGCCGATAATCGAAAAAGAAAGGCGTTTTTAGCGCGAATTTGGGTCACTTTTTTTGGACCCTTTTTTTCATGACCTAGTCCCAAAGAAGTGCCCTAAATGACCAGATGACCACCGGAGGGAATCGGGAATGACCTCCCCTGACTCCCCCAGTGGTCACTAACCCCCTCCCACCCAAAAAAACCAAACTTTAAAAACGTTTTTTCCAGCCTGTATGCCAGCCTCAAATGTCATACCCAGCTCCATCACAGCAGTATGCAGGTCCCTGGAGCAGTTGTTAGTGGGTGCAGTGGACTTCAGGCAGGTGGACCCAGGCCCATCCCCCCCCTACCTGTTACACTTGTGGTGGTAAATGGGAGCCCTCCAAACCGCCCCCAAAACCCACTGTACCGACATCTATATGCCCCCCTTCAGCCATAAGTGCTATGGTAATGGTGTAGAGTTGTGGGGAGTGGTTTTTAGGGGGGATTTGGGGGCTCAGCACCTAAGGCAAGGGAGCTATGGACTTGGGAGGTATTTTAATTTTTTTGTTACTTTTCACAAGTGCCCCCTAGGTTGCCCGGTTGATGTCCTGGCATGTGAGGGGGACCAGTGCACTACGAATTCTGGCCCCTCCCACGACCAAATGTCTTGGAGTTGTTCGTTTTTGAGCTGGGCGGCTTCGGTTTCCATTATCGCTGAAAACCGATACCGCCCATCTCAAATCCGCCCAAATCCGATATATTTGCCCGGCACCAACCGTATTACCGAAACAAAAGATGGACGCCCATCTTTTTTGAAAATACGGTCTGTCCTGCCCCTTCGCGGACCCGTCCTCGGAGATAGGTGCCCATGGAGATGGACGTCCGATTATGCCCCTCTAAATCAAGCATAGACATTATTCAAAAATACCATCTTGGAAGCCCAGACCAGATGCCTTCCATGTATTTGCAAAGATGGAAAGAAGAGAAAACGACAGCCAGCATGTTTAAAAGGTGAAGTAAAAGAGGCTATTACAGCCAAAAGATTGTCCTTCAAAGAATGGAAAAAGGACTCAAATGATAAAAATTAGAAGCAACATAAGCACTGGCAAGTCATATGCAAAGTATTAATAAAGAAGGCTAAAAGATAATATTAAAAGAAACTTGCCACAGAGGCTAAAACTGACAGTAACAACATTTTCAGGTACATCAGAAGTAGAAAGCCTGCGAGGGAATCTGTGGGGCCACTAGATCATGAAGGAGCAAAAGTGGTGCTCAAGGAGGACAACGCCATAGCAGAGAAACTGAATGAATTCTTTACTTCAGTGTTTACAGGAGAATATATAAGAGACCTGCCTGCACCTGAAATGATTTTCAAGGATGATGATGCAGAAGAACTTAAGAAATCTCAGTGAACCTGAAAGATGTACTGAGCCAAATCAACAAATTAAAGAGTAGTTTATCACCTGGGCAGGGTGGCATACTCAAAGAACTCAAGCATGAAATTTCTGATCTTAATTGTTGTTAATAATTGCAAAAAATTGCTGAAATTAATTGCTGTTAATAATATGTAACCTGTCTTTAAAATTGTCCATAGTATCTGAAGATTGGAGGGTGGCCAATGTGATGCCGATTTTTAAAAAGGGTTCCAGAGGTGATCTGGATAAGTTCCTGGAGGAAAGGTCCATAGTCTGCTATTGAGACAGACATGGGATGCAACTGCTTGCCCTGGGATTTGTAACATGGAATGTTGCCATGATTTGGATTTCTGCCAGGTAGTTGTGACCTGGCTTGGCCACTGTTGACAACAGGATACTGGGCTAGATGGACGATTGGTCTGACCTAGTAATCTATTCTTATGTTCCTATGTTATGTACGATGAACCTTGTAGCAACAACAGATGTCAGGTATGTGTGTCATATGTTGAACATTGTAGCAACAATCGGCTGTATAGTTGTTTGTGTCAAATTACATTTGGAAAATGTCAGGCATTATGGAATGTTTCAATTTAAAGCACCAAATCATTAGACACAATATATAGTATTTTTGCAGGTGAATCAATCATTATTCCATGCCCAACTAGGTAGAATTCAACATAAGATGCAATAACTAGACTTCTTAAGTTGAGTGATAAGATTGCCAAAATCTTTGAAAAGCTGGGACTGCCAAAATTTAGTCATATGGATTTGGAATTTTCGAAAGTATATGCAAAAGCTATGGAACATTAGCACACTGTTTAGATGAATTACAAGGAAACTGTGAAAGTTTCTGTGGCATGTTTTTGCAAAAGTTAGTTGAACTTCATTTTAAACTTAGGAAATTAGCTTTTTAGTACTGTACTCCAATGGTAAATGTATTATTGTCTGGAACCGAAACTTGATTCAAGCATTTATTGGCCTTTGATCCAAATGACATGACTGATGTGACCATAAGAAATGCCATCCTTTGTGCCATTTGTGTTCTGTAATACAAAATGAAATGGGCTTCTCCATTAAAAAAAAAAAAAATAAGAGTTCACCCTGTTTTCTGTTGATGCTGTTGTGAGGGCTAATGGTACAGATAGCCAATCCATAAAATTGGTAAGTGGTCTATGTCATAAAACATATGGGGACAGGCTTATAGACCTCAACATGTAAACGCTGGAAGAGAGGAGAGAGACTGGATATGATAGAGGCATTTAAATACCTCAGTGACATCAATGTGCATGAGGTGAGTCTTTTTCAAATGAAAGAAAACTCTGGGCATAGGAAGAAGTTGAGAGGAAATACTCTTAAGAATACTCTTAAGAAAAATTTCTTTCTCGGAAAGGATGGTGGATGCATGGAATGGCCTCCCAGTAGAAGACTGTGTCAGAATTTAAGGAAGTGTGGGACAGGCATGTGGAATCCTTTAGGAAAAGAAGGAGTTAGTGGTTACTGAGGAAGGGCAGACTGGATAGGCCATTTGGTACTTATCTGCTGTCATGTTTCTATGAGTGAATCCACAGAAAAACTGCACAACAATGACTATGGTTTTCATGAACCAGTGGCAAGAGACCAGTGGAACTCCAAACTCTTCTGATACTTTTAAACTTCAGGATAATTATCTTGCTGATCAAAATTCTTCAGTTGACAGCAGGGGCTTACCTGGACTTCGCCGGTAGGGGGGGTCCAGAGCCGAGGTGAGGGGGCACATTTTAGCCTCCCCCCAGCGCCCCCCTGGCACCCCCTGCTGCCATTGCCGCTGCCCCCGTCGCCAATGCCGCCACCCCACCACCACCAGAACCACCTCCAACTATCGCCCGACGACTCTCTCGACCCCCCGCCCGCTGTCGCTTACCTGTGCTGGCGGGGGACCCCAACCCCTGCCAGCCGAAGCCGTCGTCCTTCGTTTGTTTTTTTTGAGTCTGACTCGTCTCTGACGTCCTGCACACATCCTGCACGTTGTGTACGTGCAGGACGTTAGAGACGAGTCAGACTCAGAAAGAACAAAACAAACGAACGAAGGACGAGGGCTTCGGCTGTCGGGGATTGGGGTCCCCCGCCAGCACAGGTAGGCGACAGCAGGTTGGTGGCGGGAGGGGGATTGCGAGGGCCGTTGGTAGGGGGGTCCAGGGCCAAATCTATGGGGGCCCTGGCCCCCGTGGCCCCATTACAGCTACGCCCCTGGTTGACAGTTTGCATTTGTTTCCTGCTATAAAGAAACTATTCATTAGAGTCAATACACTGCTCCCTTCATCAGCTTCAGTGGAATGCAACAGACTAACAGACCACATGATTGAGAAACAACTATCCCAGCAGGGGTGGTGGAGGTGACAACAGTATCTAAATTCTGAACAAGGAAAACAATGGTAAGTGGTGATTACTAATACATGAGAACATAAGAATGCCCATACTGGGCCAGACCAATGGTCCATGTAGCCCAGTATCCTGCTTCCAACAGTGACCAATCTAGATCACAGTACCTGGCAGAAACCCAAATAGTAACAGCATTCCATGCTACCAATCCCACGGCAAGCAGTGGCTTCCCCATTTGATCCCAGATATACTAACAGCTCTTACCACATCCTCCGGTTATGAGTTCCAGGGCTTATCCAGTCTTTGAGTGAAAAAAAACAAATATTTCCTCCTGTTTGCTTTAAATGTATTTCTATTTAACTCCAAGAATCTCTGAGGTAGAGGAGGAAGGGACTGTAAATTTAATATCTGGTGTGGATGGATAGGCTGGATCAACTGTATGGTCTTTATTGTCATTTTTTAAATGTTTCTGTTTCACCAAATCTCCATTTTAAGTTCATAAAATGCTGGCACATAACTTTGCATATATATAGAGGTGAAAAAGAAACATGATAGGGAGCATTTTGGTATATACAACTCTCCTGACTAGTCCTATCTCAAATTTCTTAATTCTGCTAAAAAGCTATATAAAACACTTGTACATTATTCAATAAATGTCTTAACAGATTTTTCTAATTCTAATGTCTAAAGTGGAGGAGTGGCCTAAAGATTACTGCAGTGGTAACCTGGGTTTGATTCCCCTGCAGTTCCTTGTGAACTCTAGCAAGTCAGTTAATCCTCCATTGCCCCAGGTACAAAAACAAAACCTAAGGGGGTACTTTACTAAAGATTATCTTGAGTTATCTGCAGCAGAGCCCATAGGAATAAAATGGGCCCTACTGCAGATAATTCAAGCTAATCTTTATTAAAAGACCCTCTTAGATTGTAAGCCCTCTAGGGACAAGAGAAAGTACCTGCATATAATGTGTACAGTGCTGTGTACGTCTAGTAGCGCTATAGAAAGGATTATAAGTAGTAAAGGCGGTTAGTTTAGTAGAGTTTAAAAAGGGGTTAGACGGTTTCCTAAAGGACAAGTCTATAAACCACTACTAAATGGACTTGGGAAAAATCCACAATTCCAGGAATAACATGTATAGAATGTTTGTACGTTTGGGAAGCTCGCCAGGTGCCCTTGGCCTGGATTGGCCGCTGTCATGGACAGGATGCTGGGCTCGATGGACCCTTGGTCTTTTTCCAGTGTGGCATTACTTATGTACTTATGTAGCAGTTAGCATGTGGTAATGCTGAATACAATAGAATGTGAAATTGAATAGGTGACCTATAGGTCAGTACCAAGAATACTCCTTGTATTACATAATGAAAGTTCTTAATGCAAAGTATATGTAATGGGTATTAACAAATTGATGTATTCTGTAAATTAGTACCTTCTTGTCCTTATAAAACAAATGACTTTAATACTTTCTTGTCATAGAACATTAACATTGTATGTCAAATTTATTGCAGCAAAAAACATAAAACAAATATTTAGAGCTCAGTATGAATTTGTAACAAATATTATTTGGCTGCACTATCCACTGAGAGCTATAATTTAGTTTAAGACATTAAAATAAGCACTTGTGTCGGCTGGAATCACAGGAAGGAAGGAAAAAGCTGTACATTGCTGAGGCTGGCCCAGTGACCCAGATGCTGACCATTTTCAGCAGAAGGTCCCTGGTTCACTTCCTGGGTTGAGATTTTCAATCCATGTGTCAACTGGGGTTGCAAATCCTATTAATACCTTGTTCTCATGTTGGGGCAGTTGTAGATGTGTGGTATGATACCTAGAAAGATGAACTAGGAGTTTATGGTTGTCTGGAGTGAGGATACATGTTTTGTAGTGCAGGATGGACACTGCAATGACTCACCAAGGGTGTATATCTTT
The DNA here is from genome assembly GCF_901765095.1 of Microcaecilia unicolor. Taxonomy (NCBI): domain Eukaryota; kingdom Metazoa; phylum Chordata; class Amphibia; order Gymnophiona; family Siphonopidae; genus Microcaecilia; species Microcaecilia unicolor. The sequence goes on along the minus strand of NC_044035.1, from coordinate 68,118,418 downwards.
GGGAAAAGAGTGTGGGGCATAAAATATGAGGAAATCCCTATATATTGCAAATGAAGGCTTGTAGTTTCAGCTCTAAAGCCTGGATTCAGCTGAGTTGGAAGAAATAGGGGCAGGGAAGAACAGTCAGCAGGCAAAAATAAGAGGTGCAGTTCTTGCTTTCATTCATTCATTGTTTAAAAACCCTTTAAGTATCTCTGTATTTTTCAAGATGCCAACCAAAAATCCTCTATCTGATTCTTGAAAATAGCAAACAAATTGGACATTATTTATTTATTTTAAATTCTTAGATATACCACTACTTGTTTCCATAGAAATCAATGAAGTGGTATACAACAAAACATTGTCCTAGTCCCAATAAGCCCCCCCCTCCCCACACACACACATACACAAACACACACACTTCTGTACATGATCTCCTCTTCAAATATGTCCCCCAGGATTCCTGGAATGAATATGCCAGAGATATATTTGCATACAATATAGGCAATGCACGCAAATAGATCTTATTCTTATTCATTGTAGAAATCCCAAAAACCAAACTGTCCTCAAGGGTAGGAATTGGGGACCCCCATTCTAAAGAAAAAACACAGTTAGGGCTAAATTCTATAAATGGCGCCTAAAAATTGACATTGAAAAACCATGTGGTTATTGTAATTCTATAAACAATGCAACTAAAATGTAGGCACACCCATTTAGGCCACCTAAAACCAGGCCTACATACCTAAGCCTAAGTTAGGCACAGATTGGGTCCATAATACTGCGCATAGTTTTTTGAAACACCCAAAACCCGCCCATGGCCACATCCCATTTTTGACTGTGTGCATTAGAATTTACATACTCCACATTATAGAATATGCCTAGAAAGGTGTGCACTTAAATTCTAATTAAAGCCAATTAATGGTGCTAATTGGTTGTTAAGTACCAAATATCAGCGCTGATTGGCTTGTCAATCAATTGTTGGCACATGCAATTTGGCTATGCAGCTAAATTAGTGTGCACAACTTAAGATGCCATATATAGAATTTGGGGGTTAGTCCTTAGGCCCACTTAACTTCCAGGTTTGCAAAAAGCATAACAAAATTGCTACATGGGCTATGCCTATGAAGTACAGTATATAACAGCTAGTACTGTTGTTCTATACATTTTATTGACCTGTCTCACTGAATTATTTCCTTGGGTAGCAAGCTGTAAGTAAGCAAATCAATGCAATTGCTACCTTGGAAAAGGGTTATAAATAAAACAATAGTTTCAAGTTTTTTCCCATTAGAAAATAAACAGCAAAAAAAGAAAAATAAAGTAGATCCAACTTCTGCATTACAAAGTAGAAGAATTAAGACACCCGTGGCCAATATTTAGTCTCTGCCCTGTAGCTAAATGCAAAATGTTTTATGAGGTTTCATATAGAAACTGTGGATACAAAGACTAGTTGTCACAGGTACTATAGGGCCCTTTTACAAAGCAGTGGTAAGCCCAACGCAGGCTTACTGCTCACTAAAAGGGAAGTACCACCGGGCTACCGCAGCAGCCCGTTGGTAGTTCCTACCCCCAGCATGCGCCACTTCTGGCACTACAAAAATATTTTTATTTTTGTAGCACTGGTGTTTACCCGGTGGTAACTGGGCAGTGTTGTGCACTGCCTGGTTACCACCAGGGTAGTGCAGGAACGCTTATCACCACCTCAATGGGTTTGCTTCAGTGATGTAAAACATATATTGAACTCCACAGATCTGTATGATATACTGTATTCAATGTTCCAAGATCATAACATTACATAAGAACAGCAATTCCAATGGTCCATCCAGCCCAGTATCCTGCTTCCAACAGTGGCCAATCCAATGGCAGAATCCAATCATAATTCTATAGCCATCTCTACTATAATAAAAAGCATCTCCAACGTTCTGAAGCTGACTCTGTGGCTTCACTGAAGTGAAGGGTTCGTAAGGTTCGTCAGATTCGTCAGTCTGTCACCATCTCTCTTGGCTCCGCCCTCGCGTCAAAACGTGATGACATTGAGGACGGCGGACCTATCAGAGGCGCGAGGGTGGAGCCGAGAGAGATGTTGACAGACTGATGAATCTGATGAACCTTACAAACCTTTCACTTCAGTGAAGCCACGGAGCCAGCTTCACAATGTTGCAGGTGCGTTTTATTACACTACACAGCTCCCTAATTTTGCAGTTAAACATCACAGGGTGGCTAGACGGGGGGAGAGAGGGGGCAACGACACTGGAACTGGGAGGGAGGGAGGGGGCGGACCCTGGAACTTGGGGGAGCGGGCGGACCCAGGAACTGGGAGGGAGGGAGGTAGGGAGGGGTGACCCTGAAACTGGGAGGGAGAGGGAGAGGGCCAACCCTGCAACTGGGTGGGAGGGAGGGAAAAACCCTGGAACTGGGAGGGAGAGGGGCATGGCCACCCTGGAACTGGGAGGGAGGGAGGGACGGAGGGGAGGCCCCTGGCACACACTCTCATTCTCACACACACACTCTCACACCCAGTCTCACTCTCTCTGTCACACACACTCACACATTCACTCTCTCTCTTTCACACACTCACTCTCACACACACTCTGTAAAACACACACACTCCGAGGAAAACCTTGCTAGCGCCCGTTTCATATGTGTCAGAAACGGGCCTTTTTTCCTAGTAATTCAATATGCTTAGCTTGAAGTTAAAAGAACACTAGGTACAACAAAGTGCTCTATTTCTAAATCCAGTATCAGGAACCAGCATTCAAAATCTGCCCCATTGCATGTGCTGCTTCAAAATAGCAAAATAGCATTTTTTTTTGCTGACAGGTGTATCAGTTAAATAAAGGCATGAATTCTAGAAGAAGATGTACAATTGCAAACTGAGATTTTGAAAGAAATCATTAATTATTAAGGCTGGGAGTTAACTTTGTAAAACTCTCATGTCTCGTGATTCAGCCAGCAGTGGCTACGATTTTCAAAGACACTGACCATCAATGGCAGAATTTGACCGGGATATTCAATGCCGGACCTAATGCAGAGAGCAATACTGAATATCTGAACCATGGGTGACCACTGGAACTTATCCAGGTGCCAGTGATCTTCAGGCGCATATCCGGGTATGTACCTAGAATAAGTTAGGGCAGTCCTTTTGCTGTTCTAACTTTATCCAGACACTCACTTGATTAGTAGACTGACTCCCCCCCCCCCCCTTACCAGGCCATGTTAGCAGCAGCCGGTGCACTAAAGCCAATACAGCCCATTCACTTTGAAAGTGCAGTGTTGGCATTGCCATGTGGCTTTGTAAACAGGGGGTAAATATCTTAGGGGTCCTTTTACTAATCTGTGGGGAAAAGGGCCCTGCAGTGGTGGGGGGGCCATTTTTCCCGTGCACCAGGGCCCTTTTTACCACAGCAAGTAAAAAGCCCTTAAGAAAATGGCCATGTGGTAAGATTACTCTTAGCGCATGGCTATGTGGGGAGGTGCACTTACCGCCAGCCATTGAGGTGGTGGTAAGGGCTCCCACGGTAACCTGGCAGTAACTGTGCTGCACATAGTGATGCCTAATTACCTCTAGCTTAGCGCCATGCTATAAAATAAAAGCAATTTAAGGTGTGCTAGAAATGGCTGCGTTGGGCCGGAGGTAGTTCTGGGTTCATGCATTAAGCCTGCGTTGGACTTGCCGATGCTTTGTAAAAGGGCCCCTTAATTCAGTGTCATCCCAAATCATTCTGACACCAACTGAATAGTGTTGCTCTGGTCACACTGGATTTTCAGAGGCACTGTACAGTTAAGTGCTACTGCAAATCCAGGAATGGCCCACTCACCATGATTTATCTGGACAGATTCTTCTCCTATATCTATACATCTCTCTCTCTCTCTCTCTCTCTCTCTCTCTCTCTCTCTCTCTCTCTCTCTCTCTCTCTCTCTCTCTCTCTCTCTCTCTCTCTCTCTCTCTATATATATATATATATATATATATACACACACTTTCTCTCTTAATTGAGCAAATAGCATTCATACAAAAAAATCTGACACTTTTTTTTAATGAATAGGGACATAAACCTGATTGATTGCTAGCTTTGAAACTGAAAGAACAAACTGTTCTTACAGCATTTTAAAAAATTAAGGATAAGTGAGACTGCTTATTGTATTTAGTGACATAGAAGAGATATTTTCTGAGTTTTATAAAATCTGTATTCCAAGGATTTAAATATTGCTGATGGAGACATTAAGATTTTTTAAGCATGATGCATTTGCCTAACTTGAATCAAAAACACGCATTACACAGAAACATGCTGCAGTTATCTAGCATTGAACTTTCTCCACCTCTCCCTGCTTCTCGCACTTTCTCCAGATACTCTCTTACCCATTCTCCCACCTCATTTTCCTCTAGGTATGGAGGACATTTTTGTCTTCTATACCTTTCCTTGAGGTGTCATCTCTGCCTCCCTTCTCCCTTAATCCAGGCCCTTACTCAATCTTTTCCTTCCATCTCTCCCTCCTTCCAGATGCACCCTTCCCTTTCCCCAACCCCTGCCCCCCCCCACCTTTTTCTCGCACAGTGTCCTCATACTTCCAATCTCCAAGCCCTCTATGGTGGCCTATGCTTATCAATCCATCCTGGCTTCCAATCTAACATTGATTTCTGCAATTCCACAAGATTGCCTGTGGCCTGTCGCTAACACTGACAATGGCATGAGGTAGGAGGACCAAGTGCATCTGAGCACCCTCTGGCTCTCCTTTCACAGCCTGACAGGTTGGAGCATGTTTTGCTTCTCCCAGAGAGGTTTAGGATTCCTGTCAGCACCAGGGCCTTGCATTCCATCATGTAAGTCTCTTCATCTGCCAGCCAGGGTTTGGAACCCTGCTTGCACTGTGGCATCTGTGTACAGACATATGGTTCTTGGCTTTTGTCAGGGCTATATACACAGCCTTCTTCCAGCATTCCTCCTCCAGTAGCATGAAAGTTTAGTTTCAGAAACTTCATGCATATAGATGGATAGACGGACAGACATTTGGACAGAACCTTGACAAAAATGCATATACAATGACTCTGAATAAGATATTTTGAAAACAGAGATTGAAACATAAAAACAATAAAGTATTTGCAAAATAACAAGTCACCAGGCTTGTAGGGGTTAAGTAACAAATTCTATAAAGCATTCCATGAATCTTTCATTTGGCCACATGCCAAAGTTCAGAGTTCTTTTTTACTGGAGCAGGCTTTTTCACTCATTATGTTATAGATGAGGATTTCAGTTATCTTGAAAGATAATAAATATAAAACTTTCTGTGGCTCTTACAGGTCAATATTGCTCTTTACATTCATGTGAAGTTTCTAGATATTGATGGGAAGATAATCTAGTATTTTTAGTAGACTCAGTGCATAACATTCAAGCTAGATTTACTTCTATAAGACAAACTTCTGAAAGCATTCAAAAATACTTAAAGGGAAATTCTATAAATTGGTGCCTTAAAGATAGAAGGCAACTGTGTGCATACATTACAGAATAATAGTACTACTAATTGGCATTTACACGTCTAAATGCTAGACAGTACTCAGTAACATACATGTCAAAATCACTTAGCAAGTAAGTGTGAGGGGGCATACACATGGGCAGAGTCTCGGCAGGTCATAGGCATGACTCTGGGTTACACATGTGACTTATAGAATACTATAAATTATGCCCACTTCAGACACATTTATGTGCCAATAGTTACAACTGCCATTGACTTGGCAAAACTGTTGCCACCCAATTCTAGGCATGCCAATGCTGACTTAGGCTAGTATTCTAAAACTGAATCTTGGCACTCAGATGCCATTATAGAATTGATGCTAAGTGCATGTCATTGGAGCATCTAAATCTTGGCATCAATTTATAGAATTGCTCCCTTAGTGTTATAAGACTGCCAAGAGACAAGAAATTCCTGCTGATGCTCTACATCCATCACTAGTAAGAGATGGCTCCAGCAGATCTGAAGTTCGGGCTATGATAATAATTATAGTTCTGGTTAATAGCTCAATGGTGGTTTGGTGGAACTAAGGCCAGATAAATGCAAGCTACAGCCCCGAATATATTAGGGAACTGAGTTAATTCACAGGTGCCCTTGTGTGCTTTTCTCACTTTCTGTTCAGCAAATGGATACTTGGTACAGTAAGGCATTTGGGAAACTGTAATATTAAGAAAAGATATCATAAATCTGGATACACAGAACTGAGTGAAGCCAGCTGTTTCTCTTGTCACCCTCTGGAACGATGCAGTTTTCAGATGACAGACAGCAGGCACATCATTTTAACATTAACATACAAGAAGTATTGCTGGACTCAAAGGAAAGCATAGGAGCCATGCTGCTTTTTAGAGCTGGGACATTAAATTTCTGGTCAGTTTGAATTTACTCCTGCATGTGTGTGTGTGTCTCTCTCTCTGTCTCTCTCTTGCTCTTTCTCAGTCACTTTATCAAAATTTGCCCTGTGATAAAAAGTCTGTTGCAGATGGCTCATAGTCTCCTGCAATTTACATGGAAGGGTAGAAGTAATCTTAGAGATACAAAGAAATAACGCAAATAAGTATCCATCTTTACTAAATGAAAACACCACCATGATTCTTGATTTTTATACAGGTTGTTGTAAGATGAGAAAAAATAACCTTCATATGAGCCAAGTGACTCTATTCCTTCTTCCAGCTGGCTTTCCTAGACCAATACTTAACATAGGTGCTGCAACAATTTTGGACCTGTTTCTAAAAGTGGCAAGAAATAATTCCAAAATGAACTAATTTCAACTTTTCTTTCTAGTTGCGTACAGAGCCCGCGAGCGCTCTGGGGCTCTGATCATGAGGCAGTAGCAAATGCAGGCACTAGTATGGCGCTAGCAGCCTCTAGCAACTGTGTTTGCTTCTGATCATCCCCCTGTGAGTAAACTGGAACAGGTAGATGTGAATCGCTTGTTTACTCTTTCCAAAAATACTAGAACTAGAAGGCATGCAAAGAAGCTACCACGTAGAAAATTTAAAACGAATCAGAGAAAATATTTCTTCACTCAATGAACAATTAAACTCTGGAATTCATTGCCAGAGAATGTGGCAAAAGCAGTTAGCTTAGCAGGGTTTCAAAAATTTTTGGATAACTTTTCTTTCTGAAACAGTTCTTTTTGATTGGATTATGTAGGCTAAAATGAAAGAGGTTAGTGTGAAACCATGATTTTCTATGAGGGAATCTCTCTCTAGTCCCTGCTGCCCATAAGCAGGAAGCTATAAATGTTTTAAGAGGCTACCACAAGTGTGATAGTTTAAATCACAGGCCCTAAATAGAATGAGAGTGCTAGTATTACCCCTAGGGCAATGGAGGATTAAGTGGCTTGTCTAAGGCCACAAGGAGCTGCTTTTGGATTTGGACAGGCCCTCTGGTTCTCAGGCTACTCTTCTGCACCCTATGATAGAATTAGAATAAAAAGTACATATTATGTTCCTTCTTTAGGATAATGGAGACTAATTGGCTTCAGTTAAGGATTTCTAGATTTACTCCATCTCTGACCAAGAGTAAATATGCAGTACTTGGGGAAGAGATACTGAGGGAAAAGTCCACAATTCCAGGAATAACATGTGTAGAGTGTTTATGCATTTGGGGGGCTTGCCAGGTGCCCTTGGCCTGGATTGGCCGCTGTCATGGACAGGATGCTGGGCTCAATGGACCCTTGGTCTTTTCCCAGTATGGCATTACTTATGTACTTATGAGGAGGTGAAAGAAAGTTGTGCAACAAGATGAATAAAAAGCTATTAGGTCAGTTTGCAGGAACCTATAGACTATGCCCACTCCAACCCATATCTATCTTGAATCTACCCAATGTATGTCCTTCTGTTAAGTGGCCCTTTCATTCTGGAACACTTTACTATTAGGGTTGAGGCTGGAGACAGATTGAGGGCAATTCTATAGGGAGCCACATAGATTTAAGGGACAAGGTGAATTTTTTTTACCTATTATTCTAGTATTCTGTAAAGAAAAACAGGGACCCACTTTTCTTTATAGAATAGACTTCAGATAGGTGTTTTCCTAGAGCCTAAATCTAGGTGCTCACTTATAGAATTATCCTCACTATGGCCAGATTAATGCCAAAACCAAGACTTGATTATTTACACAGTTGAGGCACTGGATTAAGCAGTTGAGGACTATAAGGTTTGTAGTCTGTCCACATTATGCTGCTCTTGTGTTATTTGTTTTAATATTTATTGTAAAATTATCTCCCTGATATACAAAGCAATTTGCATGGGCAGGAGAGGCTTCTGCCTGCTTATATTGCCTATAGCTGCTTAACTGCCATTATAAACAGCACTTAATTGAGAAGTGCCACTGAATATCAGCATAAAACAACCATGTTAAAAGTGGGCAGGTCAAGAGTGGTAGAGGGGGCGATATTCGGGAGGAGTTGGCGGCTATGCACGTGCCAGCAATATTCAGATCAGGTACCTGTATAGCGAACCAGGCAAATTTAGGACTGTCCTAAATTTGTCTGGGTAGCTATGCAGGCCCCAACACTGAATATCGACTGGGACCACATAATAAAATTGGCTAGCTTTCCACCAATCCTCCTTCTCACCCATCATGATAACATCCATAGCCCCCCCCCCCCCCCCAATAATAGAAGATTGAACACCCCTATACCCATCCATCACCCCTATACCTCATAGATGTCTGTCTGGTATCAGTCTTGATTTCCCCATGTTGGATTTGGTGAATCTTCTTCACTCTTACCATTTGCAGGACAGAGACCATAGAAATCTGTCCAGAATCAGCCTTGGTTCCCCCTATGCTGGATTTGATGAATCTTCTTCATTCTTTTACCATTTGTGAGACACAGACCATAGAAATCTGTCTGGCATCGGTCTTGATTCCCCCATGTTGGATTTGGTGAATTTTTTTCACTCATCATTTGCAGGACAGAGACCATAAAAATCTGCCCAGTGTTGGCCTCAGTTCCCCCTTGCTAGATTTTGTGAATCTTCTTCAGTGTTTGCCATCTGTGAGACACAGACCATAGAAGTCTGTCTGGTTTTAGCTTTAATTCTCACTACTCTTGTCCAACATAACAGCTTAACAGCCATGTTATATTAACATTCTCTTTCTATTTAGGCATCCCTTTTGTCTATCCCACACATTTTTGAATTCTCTCACTGTTTTTGACTCTACCAATTCTCTTCAAAGCGTGTTCCACGCATCCATTACCCTCTCTGTGAAAACGCATTTCCTGATCTTACACCGAAGTCTACCTCACTACCTCCCTGCACCCTCCATTCATGCCTTCTATTTATACCACCCTATGGAAGAGGTTTGTTTTTATATTAATGCCTTTCAAGCTCTTAAATGTCTGTATGATATCACCTTTCTCTCTCGCTCTCCTTTTCTCTAGCATATACATATTGAAGTCCTCCAGTCTCTTCTCATACATTTTAGAAAAGACAAATATTATCTATAGGTGTAAGTGTAGCCAATGCAGGTACAACACTGCAATGTCGACCATGCACTAGAGATTGAGGATAAACCTGACTGGTGGCATTGTGGAAAGCCAGTGCAGAAAGGAAAGGACAAGGAATTGGAGAAGTCTGCTGTTAGCATTGTGGAAAGCCTATTCTAATCAATGTCAAAGCCTAGGCTGTTGTTGCCAAACATCAGAACCCACCAGCATGAGGAGGCATCCCCATCAAGTAGCAAAGGTTGATAATGGAAGCTGAAGACTAATTAGATGATGTGGGGTCTGTGTTTAACTACCCGGGACAATAGGATATTGATCTAGGAGACACTTCATGACAGAAGTCATCACTGTTTTGGCCCCAGCATGAGCGTTGGCATGCTGCTCATGGAATGGTAGGATTTGCAATAGGATAAATAAATAAATATGCCACTTCCATGTACACCATGAAATCCAGAAAAACTGGTTGACAGCATGGTGGATGGGTAAGTAGCAAGGTAGAAAAAAACTTTATTGAAACAAAACCCAGAGGTAGAAGTAAAAACAATACCCGAAGTGGCCATGTTTCACCCTCAGGCTATGTCAGAGGTAAAACTATAAAATAAAAACATAGATATGAAATCATCATATTTACAAATCATGTACATATATATCAAAACTGAACAAAAATTGTAAACGTATTCAAACCATCCATAATATAACAAAATAGAATAAAAACAGATATCAAATACTTAACCAATAATATAGTAACAAAATTAAAAATTACCAAATGCCAAGCTTAACACATTCAAATATAACAAAAATGGAAGAATAAAAGCAAAAGTGGAAAATCAAAACATATACAAGGAGAGGTGGTTATAATGAAAATGAAATACATATCAAATGTATGGTGTAGCATGCACATGCTTAGACATTTAGTGAGTTTTCAAAACTTCCAATTTAAATATATACTTACCTAAAAAAGAGGGGATATGGGAATACACCCCTTAATAAATATTAAATTAGAACCTCCTAAAGTAAAAATATGTTAAAAAATATATTAAAAAAATACCTCCTAACAATATTCAGCTGTATATTAAACAAAAACAAAAAGCGAACGCTACCAAACGTACAGACCACATGCTCAAAAGGTGGGAGGTGCATATATTCCCTTCTATTTATCTAATCAACAATCGCTATATCTCAAATATCTACCAGCATTTGAAAAAAGCTAATCACACATCGTCTAAACATTCTATACACGGTCCCTCCCTTCCAAAAAATGTGTGAACGTGTGACAAACAGTATTAATCTTATTGGACTAACTATCTTATTCATTTTCCAACCTACTTGCATCTTATGGTTACCTTACCGTGTCTAACAATCATAATCCCCACAATTACAATCATATCTCATTTGTGACATAATGCATAACAGAAGAACTACCCTGCGTCAGTACAACTGAATACAATAAACTCTGAGTGTCTAGCAAACCTAGCAATCAAAATGAAAAATTCGCAAATCCCACTTAATATAAACATTGTATATATATTTTTCTCTTTACCAGACCATAAGCTGATATCTGTATATAGCTCAGCAGACAATCTTTCACGTTTAATTTCCACAGACTGATCTTCCCGCTTCCTATCAATTCTTAGCGTTCTTGTCACTCACACGGCTCTAATCATATCTTATTTATTTATTTTGGTGCATTTTTACCCCACGTTTTCCCACAAGAGCACGTGGAATGTGGCTTACATTAATTCAAGAGGATACAATACATAGAAGACACAGATATAGAATGAGACAGGAGGAGAAGGAACGTGGGATTACATGGGGAGAATGTCAGGGGTGAAGCAACTGGCAAAAACCTGTACAGTCAACAAGAGAGAGAGAGGTTAAACAGTGGAGTTGCCAGTGGAATAAGCCTTGTCGAATAAGAATGTTTTTAAGGACTTCTTGAACAGGTGGTGGTCGACTAGCTCTTTTAGTTGTTTTGGCAGTACATTCCAGGATTTAGGACTGATGTAGGGGAAGAACGAAGCAAAAAGGGTCTTGTATTTAGCATATCTGCAGTTGGGATAATGTAGATTGAGGTAAGTCCTTGAAGATATTAGGGCATTCCTAGATGGTAGATCGATAGATCGATTAGATTGAGCATGTATTCAGGGGCTTCTCCATATATTATCTTGTTTGTTAGTGAGCAGATTTTAAATGTAATACGGTCTTTTACAGGAAGCCAGTGAAGTTGAAAACGCAGTGGTTGAGCATGATCAAAGCACGATTTGCCCAGTATTAGCCTCGCAGCTGTGTTTTGAGCTGTCTGAAGCCTTTTCAGAATATAGGCCCGGCAACCAGCACAGATCCCGCTACAGTAGTCTATATGGGATAGGACCAGCCAATGAACGAGGGAACGGAATAGCTCTTTCGTTATGAAATGCCTGATATGCTTCAGCCTCCACATTGCATGGAACATTCTTTTTGTGATGATATTCACTTGATTGTCCAGTTGTAAGTGGGTATCCAACTCTACTCCAAGGATTCTCAGGCTATTTGAGATCAAAAGTTTGAAGTCGTTAATAATGAGTGTATTTTGGACTACTTTATTGAACTGTGACGAAAGGATGAAACATTGTGTTTTGTCTTGATTAAGTTTAAACAAAAATGCCTTTGCCCAGGAATCCATGATGGAAAAACTTGCATCTATCTTTTCAGAGATTTCGGCTAGAGTTGACTTGAAAGGGATGTAGATGGTCACATCGTCTGCATAAATGAATGGGTTAAGGCCGTGCTTTGACAGTGCTTTAGCTAGTGGAATCAGCATAACATTGAAAAGGGATGGAGATAGGGGAGAACCTTGAGGTACCCCACAATAGGCTTTCCAAGGTGTGGGAATGATGGAATTAGCTTTTACTTGGTATGTACGAGAGGATAGGAAACCCTTGATCCAATTTAGCACGTCTCCACTTATTCCGAATGTGTCTAGCAGGTAGATTAAAAGCTCATGATCCACCATGTCGCAACTGAGTATGTAATGATCTGTGTAAGGATGATACTCATACAACAAGCTTATTAACTCGCTCTATAACGAAAGTTAGGAATAAGCTTTGCAACATTGGAGATAATGAAAAATCAAGTACTTACTATGCTTGTCTCACTGCTTAGCTTCCAACTCTGTAATGCTGTGTGTCAGCGTTACCGTGTGTTCTACGTCACAAAATTTAAAGCCTCATCATCAGGTCATAGGTAACCAACCGTCATAGGTTATAAGCTTACCGTGTGTTCTACGTCACAAAATTTAAAGCCTCATCATCAGGTCATAGGTAACCAACCGTCATAGGTTATAAGCTTAAACAAATTAACCTCATAGCATGATGTTGAAAGTAATCTTTCAAGAAACTCTTTTGTGTCGGTAGCAATCAAAAAAAGATTAATTTTGAACAAGTACAATTGACAATGTCATGACATCATGATGCTCAACGTAATGTCACACTCAACTCCGTTTTCCTATCAGGTGAAAGGGATGGCTATAGGGGCAACGGTAGCCCCTTCATTAGCCAACCTTTTTATGGCACATTTTGAACAACGATATATAAAGAATAATCCTTATAAGGAACATATCGTAATATGGAAGAGATTTATTGACGGTATCCTGATGATATGGGAAGGCGGTGAAGTTGCATTAATAAAATTCTTTGAATGGTTGAATGCAAGGGACAAGAATCTGAAGTTCCAAATGAACTATAATAAGAAAGAAATACCCTTTTTAGATATAAAAATCCAATTTAGACATGGTAAATTTATAATCACATTATATTGAAAACCAACAGACAGGAACAAACTGCTTCAATATAATAGCTGTCATAGCCAACCACTTAAGCCCAATCTTCCCTTCAGCCAGTTTCTGAGAGTGAAGAACCTGTGTTCAGATAACAAAGAATGTAGAAGACAGATGAAGATAACGGCTAATAGATTTATACAAAGAGGGTATCCAAAAAAATATATAAAAGAAGGAATGCTTAGAACGTCGCAACAACATAGACACGACCTTCTCCATACCGGCACTGATATCAATATTAGAAAATAAAATAAAATTATATGCACTTTATATTTTGACCATATGTCATCAGATTTAATTAGAAAATACTGGTCACTGGTTCAGAGTATACCACATTTTTCTAATAAAGAATTGCTGATAGCATTTAAAAGAAACAAATATCTAAAAGATTTTCTTGCACCGTCTGCTTTGCCAGTACCAATAAGAGATGACCCAGGGTGGGGACACTACCCATGTTTAAGTTGTTCCTACTGTTCTGTGAATTTGAAGTCAAAATTCTTTATCCATCCTAGGACAGGAGAAAGATATGAACTAAAACAATATTCTAATTGCAAGACCTCACAGGTAGTTTATGCAGTGATCTGTCCATGTGGACTGGTATATATTGGGAAAATGATAAGGGCATTTAATAAACATATTGCTGAACTCAAAAGTGCTATAAAAAGAAATATACAGAAAAACCATTAGTGGAACACATGTATGTTTTTAAGCATGTTTTTGAGGAATTGAAGTTTCTTGTACTGTTAAAAATTAAAACATATTGGAGAGGAGGAAATATCAACAGGCAATTATTACAAGCATAACAAAGATTAATATTTACATTTAATACAGTATATTAGGGATTGGGTATTAGCATGGTACTGATTGGATACCAGTATATCACTGATAGGAAAACAGACTTGAGTGTGACGTTACGTTCAGCATCATGATGTCATGATGTTGTCAATTGTACTTGTTCAAAATTAAATTTTTTTTGATTGTTACCGCTACCAACACAAAAGAGTTTCCTGAAAGATTACTTTCGACATCATGCTATGAGGTTAATTTGTTTAAGCTGTGACGGTTGGTTACCTATGACCTGATGGCAAGGCTTTAAATTGTGTCTCTGTCAGGGCTGAGAAGGGGTGTGTGTGTGGAATGGCTGCAGGTAGGATGGGGTGTGTTGGGGGTGTGTGGATCTGAATGTATGCTTGTGTGTGTGTGTGTGTGTGTGTGTATGTATGTTTGTCCCTCTCTGGTTTTAAATATAGATGCCCTCTCCACATGCATAGCACTATTGTAACTCCACCAAAATGTAAATTGTAAGCCACTTTGAACTGAAATTTGTTTTTGGATAATAGTGGGATACAAGAATGCATAAATAAAATAAAATAAATATCTGAATTCTTTTCCCAGCACCAGTACCCGCCTGTCACATAATTTGGTTTGTTTTACCAAGGAGGTGTGAATTCCTATGCAGGCACAGTTTATGGAGACAGTGTTCTCTTTCCCATTGTTCTCCTGAGCACTGGTTTGATCTCGTTTATTGCTCGGGAAGTACAGGTGTTAAAACATGAATACTATGCCCAATCTGGTCTATTTACCCTGACATTCCCAGGGATCAGACTAGGTAGAGGAGAAATGTCAATGCTGCTTGAATTCTCTCCCAGAGGCCATTGGCTGAATAGGCCCTGAAGTCTCAGTTAGGCTAACTTTGAGGGGTTAAGGCCTTGCACAGCATAAGGTAATGCTGACAACTAGTATAAGACCTTCACTGAATGTATATGCTAAAGTGAACACAGAATGTAATCCCTGAACACTGCCGTTTCATGCACTGATGCTACCCAATTCATAGAAGTGCTCAACGAATTAAATGACAATCCTTAACACTATCCTATATCTCATAAGCCTATTAGTAGAATGGGATGCAAACCTTGAATAAAGCCAGCTGTTCTGAGGGGAATACACAACCCCTGGAGGTGTAATCCTTCGATGTATACTACACAGAGAACACTGAAAACTCAGCTGTGCTGAGGAAACAAATATTACTCTAGCTCCATGTTTAGTTCTGTAAGTGAATATTCGACTGCTAAATGGTTTACTATCACTATACCCATACCTTAACTCTATTGTTACAATTGTTTTCTTCAAATTGCAATTAAATAGAAAACTGTGTGACTACCTTACAGATGATAATTTCTGATGAGTACTTGAGTAATTTAATTACTAATATTTAATTATAATTATTAATTATTAAAATTATTCCATATTTTGATGACTATAACATTGTTTTGGAGATTATTTGCTATTTTTATATGCATTCCAAGTTGTACAAAATGCAGCAGTAAGGTTGGTATCAGAATGCAGTAGGAAAGAACATATTACATCAGTTTTATATAAACTTCATTGGCTCCCTATAATGTGGCAAATATAATTCAGGATTTTACTGCTGATTTATAAAGCTTTGAATAATGACATCCCCTTGGTTATTATATCTACATTAACAATTTACCCACCTACCCCCACCCTCAAGAACTTTACAATAAACAGAACAAAGCTTGCTGGATGTATTATCTTTTCACACAGACCCTCAGATTCTCTATGTGGTACCTAGATTTGCGTGCCAAAACCTGGATACACTCCCAAGATGCACATGCAAATTGATTGGCTAACAAGTCACTTAACATCAGTAATTGGGTGCTAACAACGAATTCTTGTTAATTGGCACCCATTAAAATTTGCACGCATCTGTCTGTGCGCTATTCTATTAGGCATGGCACTTGTGCCAGAGCCGGTGGTGGGAGGCAGGGATAGTGCTGGGCAGACTTATACGGTCTGTGCCAGAGCCGGTGGCAGGAGGCGGGGCTGGTGGTTGGGAGGCGGCGATAGTGCTGGGCAGACTTATACAGTCTGTGCCAGAGCCGGTGGTTGGGAGGCGGGGCTGGTGGTTGGGAGATGGGTTTAGTGCTGGGCAGACTTATACGATCTGTGCCCTGAAGAGCACAGGTACAAATCAAAGTAGGGTATACACAAAAAGTAGCACATATGAGTTATCTTGTTGGGCAGACTGGATGGACCGCGCAGGTCTTTTTCTGCCATCATCTACCATGTTACCACGTTACCTAACTCAAAAGGGACATGGCCATGGGAAGGGTGTGGGCATGTCAGAGGCATTCTGAAAAGATACACATATTCTTACAGAATACTGCCTCCTAACTTGGTATGTACACCAGGTTTCAGCAGGTGTAAGTCTGGCAGCAAAAGTTAGGCACAGGAATTGGTAATAAGTGTGATTCTATAAAGGGTGCATACCCTTTATAGAACTGTGCTTAGCCCAATTTTTTCCTGTGCTGATTTTTGAGCACCTTTTATAGAATTCAATCCAATGAGTCTATTAGAATTGAGAAATAGTACTTTCCAGGTTATGGAACCTCAACTGGAATTCATTGCCAATTGACCGAAGAAAATTGGAACACGTAGAGGGGCATAATCAAAGGGGATGCCCAAGTTTTGCTGAGGACGTCCTCGCAAAATGTCCCGGTGAAGGGGTGGAGAAACCCGTATTATCTAAAAATAAATGGACGTCCATCATTCATTTCGATAATACAGTCAGGGATGCCCAAATCCTGAAATGTAGGTCGTCCTTAGAGATGGTCTACCTAGACTTGGTCATATCTGATTTTCAGCGATAATAAAAACCAAGGACGCCCATCTCAGAAATGACCAAATGCAAGCCTTTTGGTCATGGGAGGAGCCAGCATTCGTAGTGCACTGGTCACCCTGACATGCCAGACACCAACCGGGCATCCTAGGGGGTACTGCAGTGGACTTCAGAAATTGCTCCCAGGTACATAGCTCCCTTACCTTGTGTGCTGAGCCCCCCAAACCCCCCAAAACCCACTACCCACAACTGTACACCACTACCATAGCCTTAAGGGTGAAGGGGGGCACCTAGATGTGGGTACAGTGGGTTTTTGGTGGGTTTTGGAGGGCTCACATTTACCACCACAAGTGTAACAGGTAAGGGGGGATGGGCCTGGGTCCGCCTGCCTGAAGTGCATTGCACTACCTAAAACTGCTCCAGGGACCTCCATACTGCTGCGATGGACCTGAGTATGACATTTGAGGCTGGCATAGAGCCTGGCACAAAAAAATTGTAAAGATATTTTTTGAGGGTGGGAGGGGATTAGTGACCACTGGGGGAGTAACGGGAGGTCATCCCCGATTCCCTCCAGTGGTCATCTGGTCAGTTTGGGCACCTTTTTGTGGCTTGGTCGTAAGAAAAACAGGACCTGGTAAAGTCATCCAAGTGCTCGTCAGAGACGCCCTTTTTATTTCCAGTATGGGTCAAGGACGCCCATGTGTTAGGCACGCCCAAGTCCGACCTTCGCTATGCCTCCGACACCCCCCCCCCCCCCCCATGAACTTTGGTCGTCCCCGTGACGGAAAGCAGTTGGGGATGCCCAAAATCGGCTTTCGATTATGCTAATTTGGGCGACCCTGTGAGAAGGACGCCCATCTTCCGATTTGTCGAAAGATGGGCGTCCTTCTCTTTCAAAAATAAGCCTGATACAGTACTATTCTTTTGGAATACACTTAAAGTCTCATCTGTTTAGAAAAGCAGTTCCTAACAACTGACTAATTCCTTTAAAAATATGAATGATATATTGTAAATATATATTTTTAATTTTTGCTTAATTGTTTATTTTATGTTTTGATAGATTATGCATGTTTTAGTTTCTGATCCAGCTAGAATTTCAGATAGATCAAAATAGAAATTATTTAAATAAATAAATAAATAAATAGATAACTGATTAGTGGGAAGTCTTTTCATATTTATATAGTCATGTCACTTACTCTCTGTATAGCACTCATAAATATACAAATACATAATTTTAAATGTATAGTTTAGACAGTTCCTATTATTCCCTAGAAACCCTAATGAAAATTGACAACATTATTTATGAAACAGTACATCAAATCAATAAACTAAATTAAACTAAACCAGCTACTTTGCCAAAGGTACTTTTATACAAGTAGAGAGTGTGCAGGTTATACAGGTGAAGACAGCAAGATTACAGTTGCTTCAGAAAAATATCACATTGCATTAGGAACTCTTTCTACCAAAACCGATCAGGAGGTATGCAAGCATGGCAAATATGGAAGCTGAGGCAGAACCTGAGCTTCCTCTTCACATCCTTACAAGTAACACTGAGGTGGTGTAATGTTTGGTCAACCTCTATCCTGGGAGTGCTAAAACATTAAACTAGACATCATAGGGAGATTAGTGTCAGCACAGCAGCCTACATTGCATCAAAAATACAATAGGACTACTCCTTTATTGTCCAATGAACATGGAGGGGCATTTTAGAAAGAATGTGCAAGTCAGAACTGGGATGTCCTGCTCATAACATTTTTAAAAAATGTCCATCTCACAGCCATTTTCAAACAGGAAAAATGTTGGGATTTCCTGTTTGAAAATATACAAGAAGGGCGTTCTCACATGAAAATGTCCAAAACGAACAGCTCTTTTCCAACATGAAATGTCCAAAATATGAATTCCAAAAAATTCAGGAAAGTTGTATTCTGATTTTATGTATCTGCGCTGAATAAATGTTGTTTTATTTCACTATGTGGGTCTGCTTTTCTTTTCGGTTGTTCTTGATCTTGCAGACTAGTTGCCTGTGTGCTTTCTGGGAACTTCTTCGTAAGGCATGATGTCATTATCTCCATAGAAAGACATTCTTAGTTTTACTGATCAACAGTTGAATGATTTGTTTCCCCCAGAACCTTTCTTTTAAGAAAAGTGAGGAACTTGAGGATTATATCCTGCACCGGCAGGAAGCTATCATGCTGAATAAACATCTCACTCGTATGCAGTTCCATGGATCCATGCTGCTTGATTATTGTAGATACAAGAGAATCCAAACAGGACTATGAATGAACAAATCCTCAACAATGTAAACATTTCCACCTAAGCATATTCTATAAGCAGTGCCTAGATTTAGGTGTGTTATATAGAATATGTATTTAGGCCAGCATAAATGTGCTTTAAATCCCTGGCTGTAGATTTGTACGCACTTGGCCATATTCTATAACTGTGTATGTAAATTGTAGAATGCCCAAAAAATTCCCATTTCTCAGCCCATAGCCACGCCCCTTTTGAACAGAGCACATTAGAATTTAAGTGCAGTTCATTACAGAATATGCTTAGTGAGTTGTGCACATGAATTGCCAATTAGTGCATTGCTCATTCTGCTTAAGTGCTGTTATCAATGCTGATTATCTTGTTAAGCCAATTAAGTTACATGCATTGTTATAGGATAGGCCTGGATTTTGGCATGGATCTCTAAGCATGCTATTTAAAATCTGGGGTATTGTCAATCCCCTCAATATTCAGCCAGCAGTGGTCAGCATTTTTTTAAATGCTGATTGTCGCCAGCTAAATTATCCCCCAATATTCAGTGCCGGGCTCTGTCCAGGCACCAGCACTGAATATTGTGGATAAATTGTGGTGTACAGGCTGCCAGAGGTTATGCGGGCCTAGCCAATATTCAGCCAGGGCCACATAAGAGTTAAGCAGCCCTGTCTGAATATTGGGCTGCTCTGGCCCACATAACTTTCTTTTTTGTTTGTTTCTTTTTAAACAAGCCCCTGAGTCCTCTCCTACCAATGTCCCCTCTTTCCCTCTTGCAAGACCCCCACCCCTGCCTCCCCTCAGATGTGAAGGTAAGCCCCCGGGATTACCTACGTCCATGGTGGTCCTGCAGTGTTGATTGGGGGCAGGAGTGCAGCGCCTTGGTAAAATGGCTGCCATGACCTCTCATGACTGCCTGCTTAAATAACTTTGAATATCGGCCTCAATATTTACAGATCAATTTTTGAGGCCATTGTTGAAAAGATTCCATCATATATGAGAGATTCCACAGATATAATAAATACTTTAAAATATATTATATATACGGATGATGTTGTTTTAGCTACTTTTGATGTGGAATCTCTGTATAATAATATCCCTCAATGAGAAGTGATACAGATTATTAGTGAGGTTAAAGCAGAGAGATTTTCATTTAAGAGTACCTACAGAATTCATTATGGAGACTTCCACATTAGCATTGATAAAGAACTATTTTCCTTTTAATGGTATTTTTTTTTATTAGCAAGTGAAGGGAACACCCATGGGGGCCACAATGGCACCCTTAGTGGCTGATCACATGTGGACAATTTTGAAAAATTGCATTTAGTAGAACACCAGTACAAAGAAAAAAATCATATTTTGGAAACATTATATAGATGATATTATTGTGATTTGGAGGGATACTGTAGATGAGATTTTGGAATTTATAAGCTGGCTGAACCACTTAGATGGGAATCTTCAATTCCAAATGAATTATGACTCTACTAGTATTCCTTTTTTTGGATATTCAGATTTCCATTAGTAATGGAATATTTGTTACTGACATATACAGAAAGGATGCAGATGCAAATAAGCTTTTGGACTACTGCAGTTGTCATAGTAGGCCATTAAAAACTAATCTCCCCAGTAGTCTGTTTTTGAGACTTCAGAGACTGTGCACTGAACCAGAGGTATATAAGAAAAGATCCTGAGAAATGAGGTATAGTTTTAAAGATAAATATTTCTCTGATAAGGTAGTCAAGATTGCTACCAGAGGGCAATGAATAAAAATAGGGAAGAACTGTTAAAGCCCCAAGAGAAGATGAAAAATGATAGAGTAGTTTGTGCACTATCTCAAAGGATATAGTAAAAATTTTAAAGAACCACTGGCATTTAGTACAAAGTTTAGAACATTTTTCAGAGAAAACCTGTTGATAGTATTTAAGAAAGAAAGGAATCTGAGAGACATGTAGTGCCATCAGCCCTACCATGCAGCATTGATTTAAGGAAGAATTTACTTAAGGAGGACACTACCAATGTGGTACATGTTCAGAGTGTGCTGTTAATACAAATATTCAGACATTCACTCATCACACTACTGGGGACAAACTTGAACTTAGGCAATTCTCAAACTGTAAGAGAGAGGGTTTTTTAATGTTTCCATCTGCACATGTGGAACGATATATGTTGGTAAAACTAAAAGGAAGCTTAATGTGCGTATTATTGAACATAGAAGTGCCCATAAAAGGTTGCTGAAAGGCAAACCATTGGTTGAATATTCTATTCAGGTAGGCCATTCTTTTGATGATTATCGGTTCTATATTTTGGCAAAACCATGATCCTTTTGGAGGGGTGGAGATGTAGATCAACTACTATGGTATACTGAGCAAAGACTTATTATTAGGTTTAATTCCATGTCTCCTCATGGATTGAATCTAAAACGTGATTTTTCTGTGTTCTTTTAATTTATATATCTATTCTATAATTCATTATTGTGTTCTCTGTATTATTTATGTATTTATTGTTACAAAAAAAAAGGGGAACAATCGTGTTCCAGGAAATCAGTCCAAAGATTCTTAAAATTCTTTATTCTCCAATAATTCTCCAATGTGCATACAATCTTGACCCATCAAAAGCTTGTAAAATCTTGACCCTACACTGGCCGTGTTTTAGCACAAAAGGCTTTTCTCAGGGGTCTTTCATAGATGCTTGAAGGGAAACAAATAAATTAGAGAGTTGGGTTTATACTTTGGATGTTTGGTGTCCTGTAGAATTCACATTTTATTTTGATTTTCTTTGCACACCAGAGTTTAATTGGTGTTAGGAGCACAACTTTCCAATTTATTTGCTTCCCTTCAAGCACCTATGAAAGACCCCTGAGGAAGGCCTTTTGTGTACATTAGAGAATTGTTGGAGAATAATGACTTTTAAGAAGCTTTGCATTTCACATTCCTGGAACACTACCCTTCCACTTTTTTTGTTTCTCTTTGAGCAATGTGGAAGCTTGTTGTTTCTTCTGTTTGCTTTTATATTTATTGTTACATAATTCATGTTTTAAATAATAAATATATATATATATATATATATATATATATATATATATATATATATATATATATATATATATATATATATATATATATATATATATATAATTTTAGTTTAAGCTCCATTTGCATATATATATACCTACACGTCACATAAGAACATAAGAATAGCTATACTGGGTCAAACCGATGATCCACCTGGCCCAGTATCCCATTTCTAACAGTGGCCAATCCAGGTCACAAGTACCTGGCAGAAACCCAAATAGTAGTAACATTCCATGCTATCAATATCATGGCAGCAATGGCTTCCCCAATGTCTATCTCAATAGCAGACTATAGACGTTTCCTCCAAGAACTTGGCCAAACCTTTTTTAAAACCAGATTACCTCACTGCTGTTACCACATCCTCCAACAATGAGTTCCAGAATGTAACTGTTCGTTGAGTGATAAAAAAATTTCCTCCTATTTGTATACTCTATGTAACTTCATTGAATATCCCCTAGTCTTTGTACTTTTTGAAAGGGTAAAAAATTGATTCACTTCTACTCGTTCTACTCCACTCAGAATTTTGTAGACCTCAATCATATTTCCCCTCAACCATCTCTTTTCCAAACTGAAAAGCCCTAACCTCTTTATCCTTTCCTCATATGAGAATAGACCCATCACCTTTGTCATTTTGGTTGCTCTTCTTTGAACCTTTTCTAATTTTGCTATATCTTTTTTTGAGATACGGTGAACAGAATTGAATGCAATTCTCAAGGTGAGGTCACACCATGGAGCAATGCAGAGGCTTGGTCTTATTTACCATCTGTTTCCTAGCATCCTGTTTGTTTGTTTTTTACCACTGCCTCATACTGAGCAGAAAAATTCATGTATTGTCTACAATGACATCTAGTTCTTTTTCTTGGGTGCTAACTCCCATGCGGACCCTAACATCAGGTAACTATGATTCAGATTTTTCTTCCCAATGTGCATCACTTTTCATTATTCCACATTAAATTTCATCTGCCATTTGGATGCACAGTCTTCCAGTTTCCTAAGGTCTCCCTGAAATTGTATTGTTTATCACATGCAAAAATGCCTTAGAAAATTACTCTAGAAATGATAAATCATAGATAAGAACATAAGAACATAAGTGTTACCATACTGGGACAGACCAAAGGTCTATCCAGTCCAGAATCCTGTTTCCAACAGTGGCCAATCCAAGTCTCAAGTACCTGACAAGATCCCAAAGGGGATCTCAACAAAATTACCTTACATTGGTTTGAAGTTTATTGTTCATAAGCCCCGAATCTGCAAACATGAAAATTTCCTGTTGAGTGCCCTGATCACTGCATCAACCAAGTGAACTGATGCAAGGACACAAGTACTTTAGATGAGTGATGCTTTTATAAGGATCCTCCTTTCTGCAACTTCTCTTACCAGGAGTCATATGAGCCTAAAAAAGGGAATGATGAAATATCATCTGTTCCCTAAAGTGCTATCACAAATGATATACTCACAGCTTCTCCAAACATATAATGAGGAGGCAGAAATTGCCTGTCCCTTTATATGCCATAGTCATCTCATCTTTTTGCAGATACATTACTATGTTACTACCATGACTTTTATTATCTTTGTCAGCTATTATTTCTTATGAACAATGACATGATATATTTGCAGCGTTCTAACAGAGACTGAAATGGGACTGAGAGATGACTAAGGGAGGATATGAAAGTTGCTTATAAAATCATGAGTGGGGTGAAATGGTTGCATAGAGGATTGCTGTTTAACCTTTCAACCTACTCTAAAACACCCCGAGAGGACACCCCAATAAACTAACAGCTAGAAGACTGAAAAAAAGTTTTAAGAAGATTTTATTTTTTTAATTTTTTTGTCTCATATAGTGCACAATTAAGCAGTGGAATCTATTGCTGGTAGGTGGCTAAAGTAGCAGGGTTCAAAACAGGTTTGGACAAGGTCCTGGAGTAAAAATACATTAAAAATGTATTAACCAAGTGGACTTGGGAAACCTATAAGAAATATTTATTTATGCATTTATTTGTGACATTTATATCCTACATTATTCCAAACAAGTTTGAGTTCAATGTGGCATACAATAAACAGTATAGGACACATAAAGAAGAAGAATGCATAAGAAAGTAATTTGTTGTAAGAATCCAATTTTACAATACAGCATCATAAACATACTGGGATAGCTATGGATGTTTAACATTTAGAAAATCTATTATGAATGAGAAATTGTACATGAAACAAAGAAAACGTTAACGATAGAGTAATAACTAATTCAGGTAATAATTAATTGTTTGAGATATGGTTGTTCTTTGTGAGGGTTTGTTTGAATAGGAACGATTTGAGGATTTTGTGGAATCTAGTATATTCCTGTACATTTCTTATTTTGGTTGGTAAGGAGTTCCATCATTTGGTTCCTAGGTAAGCAAAGCCTGAAGAGTGACCAGTTTTGTAGATCACTTTTTTGCAATTTGGGCGGTGTTTCTTTGAGGTAAGTTTATTAATGGTACCATATAGTCTTGAGCTATGCCATTTAGGATTTGAAAGATAAAGGTACATAATTTGAAGGTGATTCTCGCTTTGATGGGAAGCCAGTGTAATTTGATTAATAAATGAGAGATTTTATATTTGAACCTGGCTGCAGTGTTTTGAGCTGTTTGGAGTTTGTTTTCAACAGGTACCCCTTAAAGCCAGCATATATGGCATTACAATAATCAAATTAGGATAATGTTAATGATTGTACCAATAGTCTGCTGATGAGAAATAGGGTCTGATCCTTTTTAGTTTCCAAAGAGACCTGAAAGATTTTGTGATTACTGAGGAAACTTAACAATCAAAAATTAAATGTTTATCTATTATTATACCTAGAATTTCAGATTATTGTCAATTGCGAATGAAGTATTGTCAATTGTGAAACAGTTGTAGTCGTTTTATTATTTATTTATTTGTTACATTTGTATCCCACATTTCCCCACCTATTTGCAGGCTCGATGTGGCTTACATAATACCGGAGAGGCATTTGCAGACTCCGGTGTGAACAAATACAATGTGATGTTGTGGTAAGATAAAGTTTGTGTAGCATTGTCATATTAAAGAATTGTGCAACGGTAGAGTTGAGTTATGTTCATACATACTTTAGTTTTGTTGTGTTGCAGAGATCAGGTATTTAAGTTGGATCAGTACGGTATGCTTTTTTAAACAGGTTGGTTAAATATGTTGGTAATGACCATGAATTTCATTTTTTCTTTATTTAGATTTAGTTTGGATTCTGAGGCCCAGGTTTCTATCAAACTTAAGCCCAGTTTTGCCTTTTGTAAGATGTAAAATAAGGGAAGAGGGGTATGATTTGATATACTGCTTTTCTGTAATTACTATCAAAGCAGTTTACATATATTATATGCAGGTGCTTGTTTTGTACCTGGGGCAATGGATGGTTAAGTGACTTGCCCAGAGTTACAAGGAGCTGCATTGGGAATCTAATCTGGTTCTCAGGCCATTGCACTAACCATTAGGCTACTCCTCCTAAAATTTGGGATGCCAGGTGCTTGTGACCTGTAGTAACCATTGTTGGAGATACAATGTTAGACTTGATAGGTCTTGCATAGAAATATATTGAACAAGTTCTGCCAAGTTAACATCTCATTTTTTAGGCTTGATCTTTTAGCTGTCAACTTATCTCCTCCAGTCAAACCGTTGTCAATACTGCAATTTTGTATGTTCTTTTCCCTGTAGCTGCTTGAGCATATGCCTATTTAGGCATACTCATAGACTACAAACTTCCCTTAGTTTTCCCTCTAAGTATCCAGACCTGATGAGTACCACACAACTGACAAGGAACAGTCATAACAAACAGATATTACCTGCCCCACCATCTCTCCTCCAGCCATTTTCCACCATGTTTCTCCTTTATTCTCTTTCCCACATTGATTCAAATTTCTCTGTTATTCTTTCATATGAGGATTACCAGAACCACAGGAGTGGTTGGAGTCCCAGCCCTCTTTCTCCTTACAGCTTTACTCCTATACTCTCATTCACTCCCATGAGGTGGAGCATGCTGACATTTGTAGACTGATTCATCTCCTTTTTTGCATATATGGAATATATACTCCATCACATCAACTAGATTATTAATTATGATATCATCTAGATTACGTGTTCAACTTGTAAAATACATTTTTTTAATGAATACAAATTTGGTGAAAATATTTCAAAAATAAGATCCTTTGGGGCCCTTTTCCTAAAACGTGCTAAAATATGGGCTTAGAGCATTTTAACATGGGACTTTCCTGCACACTAAGCCCATATTTTATTCAATAGTTTGTTAAAAAGTTAAAATTCTTTTTTATTTGTAGGTCTCATGGTAGTTTTTCCATTAGCATGTGAGACTTGCAAAAAAAAGAAAATGCGGGAACACTTACCTGCTCTTATTTAGATGGTTCTAAATCAGGGATGTCCAATCTTGGCCCTCGCCAGATCGAGTTTTCTGGATTTCTCCAATGAATATGCATGGAATCTGTCTCCCTGGAGGCAGAACATTTCAATAGATCTAATGCATATTGATTGGGGAAATCCTGAAAACTTGACTGGATTGTAGCCCTGAAGACCAAGGTTTAAATCCACTTTAAATCCACATTGTCCAATTAGCACATGATAATCACTGTAGCTAGATAATGCTTCCACACCTTTTCCATACCCTTGGCATACCCCCTCCAGAAAAAAATATTAGAAAAAATAGATAACCAGCAATTTTGGCTGCAGTACAGTCACATTGATTATCAATACATGATTAAAACCAGTAAAAAATGTTGCTAACTGATAACATTTTACTTGGTATCAACCTTAAGATATCTTCCTCTCCCTCTCTGAAATACACTTATAACATATGATATCAAGTGATGTGATATAAAATATCTTGATCTGTCCTTGCCATTTTCAGGACACAGATGATAGATTTCTGCCCAGCAATGGTCTTACTCCCCAACTACTGGAGTTGCTGTCGAAGCCCACTCCAGCCCATCCAGATCTGTCTTTCCATTATTGGAATACAGACTGTAGAAAACTGTCCAGAATTGGCCTTAATTCCCAACTACTGGAGTTGCTGTCTACCCACTTTTAACTTTTGATTCCGTTCTTTTTCTACTTATGGGTCCTCAGTGTTTAGCCCATGCATGTTTTAATTCTGTCACAGTTTTTGTCTCCATCATTTCCCCTGGAAGGGCATTCCAGGCATCCACCACTCTCCCCATAAAAAGTACTTCCTGACATTATTCCTACGTCACCCCCGCACAACCTCAAATCACGTGCTCTAGTTCTACCATTTCCTCATCTCTAGAAAAGATTTGTTGGTATATTAATACCTTCTAATTAATTAAACATCTGTATCATATCAATGATTCAAACCAAATAAACATTATTGCTTTTTAAGTCCCCACATTTTAATGAATATGTGTAATGGTTTTGCTATAAAAGCACAATTTTTAATGCCAGAAAATAAAGGGTAAT
This sequence comes from Microcaecilia unicolor, assembly GCF_901765095.1. Classification (NCBI taxonomy): domain Eukaryota; kingdom Metazoa; phylum Chordata; class Amphibia; order Gymnophiona; family Siphonopidae; genus Microcaecilia; species Microcaecilia unicolor. Next base: position 68,090,732 of record NC_044035.1, on the reverse strand, counting down.
CTTGTAAGAGATCATCCATTTGTTTTGCTCACAATGAAGGTGAGTTACATTCAGATACACTGGGTATTTCCTGCCCCTGGAGAGCTCACAATCTAAGTCTGCACCTGAGACAATAGAGGGTTAAGTGACTTGCCCAAGGTCACAAGGAGCAGTAGCTGGATTTGACCCTGCCACCTCGGGATGTCAAGACCAGTGCTCTAACCACTGGACTACTCCTCTGCTTCTCCACTCTGCCATACATACATATTTTATAAACAACCCATTTAATTCCTACTTCACCTAAACTCTGCCTCTGAACGCACCTGTGTGCAAGTCACTTAAAAGCACATGCCTTGTTGGCATCACACACAAATTTTCCCCTGAATTCTATATATGGCACTCAAAGTTGCCCATGCAAATTTGGACACAAACCCAATTTGCATGTGCAATTTAATTGAATAATGAGACAAGTAGCGCCAATGATTGGGTGCTAACAATCAATTATTGGCACTAATTGGCAACAATTTGGATTTACGTACACATCTTGCTAAGTGCTGTTCTATAAAGGTGCATGCATAAATATTTCAGCATGCAACTGAAAAGGAAGCATGGTTATAGAGGGGCATGGGCAGGTCAAAGACACTCACTATTATAGAATTCAGGAGATCTGCACCTAATTTATGCATGAGGATTTACACTAGGTTTCATTTGGTTTAAATCCTCATGCCCAAAGTTGGGCATGGATCCTGGCACTATACGCTATTCTATAAACAGCACCCATCTCAGAGAATCATTTAAAGAATAATGCTCAGTGCTCACTTTTTGAGCGCCCAATTTTGGGTGCCATTTACTGAATCTTGTTCTTTATGTATATAACACTGGGTTAATTTTATAACTGCCCATTTATACTCATAGAAAGGATTTTCTACATGAAAAATCCTTTAAAAAATAACCCCTAAGTGTTAATTCTATAAGGAGCCATATAGATGTATGCAGCAAGTACATATGTAAATGCTAGTGTCCTAGCCATTATGCATATATGTGAACACACGCAAGCATAAATGAAAAAAACATCCAGCTATGCACTATTCTGGAAGTACATGCCCATCTTTGATGGCTCATTCTTTGCAGGTGGACCTTCGCAAGGGCAGATCCCCAATCTGGCCACAATTATCTACATAAGCTCTATGGCTGACATAAGTGCACATACTTATGTGCAAATGTTATGCTAGTATTCTATAACAAATATAATTGGCTTAAGATAGGTGCCTCTTTATAGATTTGTCCTCCATATGTTGTTTTTACTACTCCTTCTGAAATAGGCCTTTATGTCACAAATGGTATATGAAATTTTTAATTTAAAATGAAACTATTAGTTGGCCTCAGTAGGAAGACATGCTTTTGAAAAGGTATATTAATTATTAGCATCCTATTTGCATTTATCATGCTCTTTGTTACGTCTAAATATTTATGGAGAAAACACAGGGTCATTCTGAGGTCTTTTTTGTTAGCTGCACTGCAAGAAAAGGTGAAAATCAAGATTTATTTCTTGCAGCTAGCTTGAAAAGTCTTTTAAAAATATAAACAGGGTTGAAATATTAATTTTCATCTAGGCAAACTATTTCATTACCTGGTACACTTACAGTAAATCATCAATTTTACAAAGCATCCTGCTAAAATTAGTTATACCAGCCCATAAATTTGATTTAATGTACAGCATAAGAATGGATAAACTGCAGAAAATGACTAAAGATTAAGCAGATCTGGAAGATCAAGTTTTAACTGCCTAAGAGCAATGTACTACTACTACTACTACTTATCATTTCTATAGCGCTACTAGACGTACGCAGCACTGTACCCATAGATCTTATGCCTAATTATCAAAGGGAAAATACATGCATGGGGGGTCTACTATAAAAGTGTGGTAAGTTTTAGATTACCACTAGAAGCCATCCTTTAAGGAGTATTTCTTCTTATTTGGTAGGATGATCCTTAGTGGTAGTACCATAAGATCACCGCCAGACATCATCAGTGCCATTCTGAACCTGGTACAGTCTGACAGTAGGATTGTAGAGGAGCTAGACTTGTACTTCAGGGGAGGGCTTTGGGACTTGGGTGGAATCAGACCGAAAGGAGATGTCAGGAGGGTTGTGATGGTGGAAATCTGATGAGGTGGGGGGTTGTAACCTGGGGGAATGGGGAATTGGACTGGGAAAGAGATGGTAGGGGATTGTGACTTTGGAGGGGATCAGATTAGGGAGGATATGGCAGGCCAAATATAATTTAAACCTATCCCTGTCCCCCACCCAGGGCAAACCTTTGCTGGATGGCATGCACAAATTTGAAGATAAAATCTGAGGTTAATGTTAAAATGTCTGTCAATTTCCAATTTAAAATCAGATGGATTCTGTTGTAATGGTAAGAACGATAGATAAAAGTTTCAATAGTAGGGATGTACACACTAAAACTATTTGTTTCAGTTTATTTGTAGACCAATTGCTCATTCAATTCATTTCAGATATTAAGGGCCCGATGCACAAAACTCTGGCACCGTAAGGAACAGTGCCGGAGAAACATCAGCTCAACAGCAAGCTAGAATTACCGACCAATGCTCAACACTAGCAGCATGCAAATTACAGTGGAACCCCATTATAATGCGATGTTTGGGATCCATAAAATATCATCATGTTAAATGTGGGGTTGCGTTATATCTAAGTCAATGGAATATAAACACAAATAAAACAAAAACTGATCTATTGCAAAAAAGTTATTTGCTACAAACTAAGGCATTCACACAGCATTGAGCATTATAGCTGAACTACTGTATGTATACAACATTATTGAAACATACATTGCTATACAGTACTGTACTAGTACAGGATCTTATCTAGCGTGGTTTGTTTTCTTAATGCAAACTTTTGGACTTCTTGCAAAATCAAGAATGTTTTATAGCTGTAAAATTTTGATGCTGTCCACATCCTAAGTTTCTAGCCTTCTCAAACTTGTCTCAAAATGTTCAATGGCCTCTGACAGTTTTGGTGAAAGAGCAGGAGGAATATTGTCATCATCTTCCTCATTGTCAGCATTGTCCAGTGGCATGGCTGTGACTTTTCACTGCACATTTGCCACAATTTTTTCAGCAGTCACATTCTAGTAAATGACTCATTATCAATCAAAACCCAGTTCAGGCTATAATTATGCACATGTTCAAATTTTCAGCTAACTAGAGTAAAGCCAAAACAAATGTCACCTTGGGCATCATCATCCTCATCAATTGTCAATGAAGGGAATATAGATCCAAACCCCTTTATCCAGCATCGCTCAATGCAAGTTGCTGAGATAGCATCCCAGGCCTTTCTACCAAGATCACAAATCTCATTCAGGTTGCATGATGCCAGCACTTCATCAACTGTGGCAGTGTTATCTGCCACCATTCTCTTTGGTAGCTTGTTTTAAACACTGAAATAATGACCTGGTCCGGGGGTAGGATCTCCAAAGTTGTATTCTTTGGTAGATAAGACACTTTTATTTGAAGATCATGGCTCACAAACTTTTCTGCTGGAAGGTGTGCTGGGTAGTTATCCAGAAGAAGTAGGAACTTTTTCTCTTGTTTAAGTTTACATAGATGAGTTCTAAACCCTTCCCATCTGTGTACATCAACTTTGGCTGCTAGTGTACAATCTGGTATCATTTTGAAAGGCAGTCCTGTGTCATCACAATTGTACACTTCTCAGTGTACCCTCCTTCTTCCAGCAGTTTTTTTTTAAGTTCTCTTGGGTGAGAATGTGTTGTATCCTTTTCTGATGGTAATGCCTTTTCTTAAATCTGTCAAGCCATCTGTTTACTGGCTTTGAACATTGACTCTTGGCCATTTAGCTGTCGGTCACATTTTTCCACCTACTCTTTAATGATGGGGCCAGAATGTGGACTCGCTGTGACTGAGCTTGGACAAGTCATTATTATATCATGGAATACAAGTTTTCATTACTAGCAGCTTTAATGTTTTTCCTATGTAACCCAGAATACAGGGAAAACCACTCAGCTTTTCTTCTTGTTTCCTCCACCCTCTTAGAGTAGATTCATTGATACCTAGCTCTTTGGCTACCTGAGTTTGTTGCTTAAAAGACTTTAGTTGATCGAGTGCAGAAAACGTTTCTTGAGCAGTGAAAGACATTTGCTTATGAGATGGTTTCTCCATGGACAGAGCTCGCCCAAGTTGTAGATAGAGTCCACCCAAACTTGTTTTCACACTGACACTGGGAGCAGCCTAATCTGCATACACAGAGTCCTCCTGTGGTTGTTTTCAAACCAGCACTGGTTGTGGCCAAAGCTACATTGAAAGAGTCCACCCATGGTTGTTTTCACATAGGTACTAGGTGTGGCCAAAGCAACAATGAAAGAGCCCACCCAAAGTTGTTTTCACATCAGCACCGGGAGCAGTCAAAGCCACATTGAAAGAGTTCACCCAAGGTTGTTTTCACACCAGCACTGGGAGCAACATAAGCATCATATACAGAGTTCACCTGAACTTGTTTTCACATGGAACAGACAAAGCTCACCTTAAAGTTTTTCAACACACTTGTTTTTGATTTTCAGACCACAGTAGTGAATCCAAATCCCTGGAGCAGAAGCTTTCAAAATCGGCAGCGTTGGGCGTTTACTAGGGAAGCTGCATGCTGGTTTTCCAAGTGAAAAAAGAAGTGTTGTATGACAGCGCTGCTGGGTCACAGTGTACTAACCAGCAGCATGGAGATAAGTGGTTGAATTACAATAACCTAAACTATATTTCTAAGAGTATTACACTTGTTAATATGAAAGTTGAATGTATCACGGTGTACTTATAGGAAACAAGACAGCATAAAACATGATAGCATTTGTAACAAGTATAACATTTCCAGATTGATGTCATTGCTATTAGAGTTGTATTGATGTCATGGTTATTAAAGTGTTCTGCATTAGTTTATCCAATAGGAGCTTCTGTTACACCTGTGGCAGAGCCACATGGTGACTAAGGTAAATTGGGGGACCCAGTGAATGAAAAACTTGTCCACCCTCTCTAGTAGTGCTAGAAGTTCCAGATTGCTGCATGGGTGAGTTATATATTTCTGAGGGTCTTTCCTTTTTTTATCCTACTTACACACTGTGGATTACATTAAGACTTAGGAATGTATAGATTTAAGGTTTTGTTTTGATTATTTTCTCCCCAGTTTGTGTTTAGCAAAAGATACTTATGGCACGGGAGTACTGTAATAATAAAAACCCGGAGGCTCCAAATATTAGTTGTGAAGCTGAAAAGGCCTTTGCCTAGGTCTCCTAGTCCTTTCTTTCTGCTAAGCTAACTGCTTTTACCATATTCTCTGGCAACGAATTCCAGAGCTTAATTACACATTGAGTGAAGAAATATTTTAACATATAAGTGACAGCAGTCTATAATCTAACCTCTATATTCTATATACGGTGCCCAACTTTGGGCACAATCCTAAGATTCAAGCAATAATCGGCCACTAACAAGCAATTATTGATGCTAATTGGCACCAATTAGGATTTGTGCATGCAAGTGGATCAACACTATTCTATAATGCAAGGACGATTGATAATAGATGCATTTTAGTGTGTCATTGTTTCCTGGGATACGTTGGCAATACCTCCAGAAATGTAGTTATCTTTCCTTGAATAACGTGGCTATCAAAGTTTATTGCAAGCCTCTTTATTCAATTTCCATATTCATGTGCTAATCTGCATGTATTTGAAGGTGATATAGTTCTTTTTTTTCTTACCATGCACCACTCCAGATATATGGGTGAGAGTACTGAGTTACAATAGAATTATGTAAGTTACCTTCAATTAACAAACTATCACAACACAAATATAAATTAGTCAATAATATATTCTGAAGTAATTCAGCTTAGTAAATAAGTCCCTGTATATATTAGTTGTCATGGGAAAGCTAATCTCAGAAAATTCAGATGCATGTGCCCTCCATGGCAAATTTCCAAAAGGAAACATGATTTAAAACTTTTTCTTTGAAAATTGATGCAAAATCTGGGATTTAAAACTACTGATGGACGCCATTGCACTGCAGACCATTGAAATTACCCCTTAAAGGCCATGAAATTGATATTGTAAGCTTTAAAATATTTTTAATATCCATTTATCAGTCTTCAACATAGAATGTCCAAAAATCTGAATCCTCCATTTTGATAAGGGAGATGGATTCTCAAGACCATTAATCTTTTCCTTATTTCTGCTTTTATATTACAGTTTTGTGCTTCACAAAGGAAAGGGATCAAAGTGTCAGTTTCAGTGAGGAAGATGGCAATCATTTTAATTCTTTTTTTTGAGACTGATTAAATCTTCTTGATCGGGTTTCTTGCTTATTATTTATTTGCCTTGCAGTCAATGTATCACTTATGATGACTTGTCATTATAAGACCAATTTTCAAAGAAATTTCGCTAGGATACTAACATTATCCAGCTAGATTCCCTACACTGCACCTCATAAAGCTGCTAAACAGATATATACCTCCTTTTACCTGCAGTAAAAAGGCACATAACTGGGGGAGGGAGAGGGGAGGTGGTAGTCTATCAAGGGAGAAAATTACATTGCCAAGATATATTTTCAAATGAATGCAGATGGGTTCTTTTTAGTACAGTGCGGTGTAGCCATTGAAAGGTAGCATATATCAAGTATTTTTAAACATGAACATAAAGTTTTACAGTTACTGTTCAATAATTACCCAACTTACCGTGCACTAACTGCCGAGCCTTTATTCTAATTATTAGGGGTATTCTCAGCATCTGGCAATGCAATCAACACAGAGAAAATACATTTATCCCCAAATTAAATAAATAATGGTAAAAGTTGGGCATGTAAATGCATGCTCTGTTACAGAATAGAGTCAGTTATGTGCACAGCATAATTAACAAATTGACGTTAAATTGGCATTTAATTGAAGATAAGCACCAGTAATTGGTCTTAACAAGAACTAATTGGTACTAATTAGCAGTTGCACATGTAACTGACTTATAACTCTATTTTGTAAACTGAGCACCTAACTGCTCTCGCGTGCCAGTCCAATAAGGGCATGGCCAAGGGAGGGGCATGGGCGGGTCATAGGCATTCGCAAAGTTATAAAATACTCACAGAGTTATAGAATAGTAGCTGAGTTATAGAATACTTCCATTTCAACACCTAACTGACAGTAGTTACACACGAGCATTTACATCAGCCTTTGAGCATATCTACAAACTTATCTCCAAAAGAAATCCATGTTCACACCTAAAACCTAAATGTCCATTCTATATGATCCAATACCTTTTCGACACACCTTGCTTCTGATTCATTTAGGGGAGAAATGACATTTGTACCATTAAAGAATTGCATTTTATGTGGCAAATGAAACGAGACTTAGTAGCTGCACACTTTTATTTTCCTTATATGCCCATTTAATATGGTCTCAAATTATCCCCAGGCAGGTTTGGAGGAATACAATTGAGAAACTTTTTAAGTGAGTGAACAGTGAGGTTTCTCACTTTGTCAGTTTGCTGGTGGGTTGATGCTGGTAGTTGTTTTGTTGATTACTGATTGTCCTGGCTTACATTGTCCTGATGGGGTTCACTTCTCGGACATTGACTTGAGTATCTTTTGTTCTCCATTCAAGATCTGTTAGAAGGCATGTCTGCAGCATAAAAATTCAGCAGCTCCTTTTCTTTAGGGGGGGGGAGTGACAAGCAATGATATCACTGTTAATAGTGGTGTGTTGAAAGTGTTTATCTCACTAATTTGTTTATCTCCCACTTAGCCATCTATCCCCCCTTCAGTCTGTTCAGAACTCTGCTGCACGTCTCATATTCCGCCAGAACCAATATACTCATATCACCCCTCTCCTCAGGTCACTTCAGTGGCTTCCGATCAGATACCGCATTCAATTCAAGCCTATCATCAGGGTACTTTGTTCACCTTATCCACAGTTAGATTATAACTGACTAATCAGGTGTGTCCTAATATGGATGTGGATGGGAGAGAAAAAGGATTTTATGACCTTGGGGGTTAAATCTGGGAAATATTATTTCAAGTATGGGGCAAACTGGGAGATAACATTATTAAATTGTATAGTTTGGAGTTAATGCATTTTTTATGAAGGTGTTAATAAAGTTGTAGGTATTTTTCATTGTGTTCTGTTAGAAAATTGGGGAGGAGAGAGTACAAATGCCTATGTTATGTTTTAAGCAGTTGTATTTTTTCCATACCTTTGAATTTTACAGAAAAGAGGAGGCTTAAAATGGCCGTTTTGATGAGCATATCCAATCAAGTCAGATTCAAGAATGATTGCAATAGAAGAAAAAATGTTAATAAAAATAACTAGCATTTTGTGAATATTACAATAGAAAAACAAATCACTTTGCATTAGTAATAACCTGCATTATGATCATTTATTTTGTAACTGAAAGGAATGCTTTTAGAATTGATTATTAAATCTAGTATTCAGTTTAATCAAAGGTAAGTGAACCAAGACTTTACACTTCCTTTGTAAATTATTGGGCCATTTTGTATATGTGATTATTTTTAACAAGAGTAATTAAACCATGTACTGAGACTGTCACCATGATGCAGATTACACCATGTACAGTTGGTCATTTTCTGTGAAATACTACCTTTTCTAATGTACCATTATCATTTATTTGTACTGAGATGAAAGACAAGTTTGATGAAGTGAATGTATCTGACATGCTAATAGCACCCAAATGGTATCTTTGTGGAATTCAAACTTTCAGAATTCAAATTCTGAGAAAGATATATGTTTTTTACGGCAGCTAGAAAGCATAGAAGGATACTGTATCTCATGTAGTGAATACAAGAGCTAAAAAACATGAATTCCTTTATATGACTCAACCTATAGCTCAGAGTTGTTCTATTATTGTACACTTAGAGGATACATTTTTAACTTCTTCCTATCCAACATGATGTATCTTGCAGGTGTATCCCTGGCCTTCAACTGGTTTTCTAGGGGACACTTCTTGGGGCTTGTCTGTTCAAAATCCATAGTGGTCAGTGTAGTTGTGATTTTTTTTTTTATTTGCATGCTTTGCAGATACAAAATATGTGGGTCAATTAACACATGAGAAGTTCAAAAGGAAGTCTTTGCATATACTACAACCAGAATGCCCCATGCTCTACCATTTATCTTGTAGGGGAAAATCCACAAGCTGTTGACGGATGAACACCCACTTAGCATAGAAATTCCTTTGAAAATTGTCCCTTCACTGTATAAGCAATTATAGGGCTCATTTACAAAACAGAAAAATGTCCAAAGTGGCACATGGATGTTTTTTGCTAAAACATCCAAATCGCTATTTTCAAAATCCATTTTAAGACAATTTTTCTATTCAGTTTCTATTCAGTGCATCCAAATTGCAAGGGGGCATGTCAGGGGTGGGACTTGGGTGTTCCCAAAACGTGGACATTTTTCTGCCATAATGGAACAAAGCAAAAATGTCCAGGGCTAAAAGATCTTTGGTCTAACTCACAAAAAGGTGCCATAAATGAACAAATGACCACTGAAGGGATTAAGGCATGGCCCTCTCCTTACTCCCCCAGTGGTCACTGACTACCTCCTACCCCCCCCCCCCCCCCACAAAACAAAAGTACAAACTAGACTGTATGACAGCCTCAGATATTATGGCCAGTCCTATTAGATCAGCACGCAGGTCCCAGGAGTAACCTAGGGATCAGTGCAGTACACTTTAGAGAAGGGAACACAGGCCCATATCCCATTCTGTTACACTTGAAGTGGAAAGTGTGAGCCATCCAGGACTCTCTACATTCCTGTTGTTCACATGTATAGGTAGCACCTACAGACATAAGGGCTATTGTGGTGTACAGTTGGGAATAGTAGGTTTTTGGTGGACTTTGTAGGGCTCACCATACAATATAAAGGAGTAACAGATGTGTACCTGGGACCTTTAATGAAGTCCACTGCAGTTCCTCCTAGTTTGCTCCACTGCTCTGCTAGGATGTCTGTGTGGCCAGTCTACTAAGAATGCTGGACATCCCAATGGCTTGTTTTTATGTGTTTTTCCCTTGGACCTTTTTTTTTAATGGTCCAAAAAGATAGATGCACTGATCCCAAAAACGTCTAGTAAATGACAATTTTCAAAACAAAAAGATAGACATTTTTCTGTGTTCGCCACTTAATTTTTGGATGTTTTCAGCAACACATCAAAAAACAGATTTAGATGTCATGTTGAAAATACACCTCCATATATTCAAGTATGAAAAATCATCAGATACTGTACTTTTTTTTTGGGGGGGGGGGGGGGGTAGGGTAACACCCAGTTTCCATAGACACTTCCAGATCCGGAGATACTTTATTCTCTCAAACTTGCAACCATATTTTTGAAGGGAAAGTCCTCAGGGAGCTTCACTTTGAAGATGTGTATCAGTGAATAAGCTGCAAGAATGAAGAGACCTATTGATTCTACACCACAAAAAAATATATCAAATTACAATCAGATTTTGCTAATCAAGAAAGGTTCAATATCTGGTTAAAGATAACCAGGGAAAATTACCCAGTTAAATCTGATTGCTCTGCAACCACTGAATGTTGACCCCTTTGATATTCTAAAGTTTCATTGAGATTTAGAATATTTTTAGAATTCTCTGTATAGTAATAAAATTATTTGAAAATGCTGATAATTCAGCCTTTCGGACAGCATCTGGAAAACACATGCATTTTCTACACTGTAATCAATGACAGTGGTCCTCAACTTAGTCCTCGGAGAAAACCCAGCCCATCGGGTTTTCAGGATATCCATAATAAATATGCATGAAATAGATTTTCATACACTGCTTCCTTGCTATGCAAATCTATCCCATGTATATTCACTGTGAATATCCTGAAAACCTAACTGGCTGGATGTGCCCTGAGGACTGGGTTGAGAAGCATTACTCTATGAGAGATTATGGACCCTCTTTTGGGACTGGGGCTTGATATACCTCCTTTCTGTGGTTTTTTTCACCTACATTCAAAGCAGTTTACATAGTAAATACAGGTACTTATTTGTACCCAGGGCAATGGAGGGTTAGGTGACTTGCCCAGAGTCACAAGGATCTGCAGTGGAAATTAAACCCAGTTCCCCAGGATCAAAGTCCACTGCACTGACCACTAGGCTACTCCTCCATTCTACAGTACTGATTCCAGTGCAGCAATGCCAATGAAGTCCATTCAAAGTGAATGGGCTTTGTTGGCATTGCCACACCAGGAATCGCTAACGTGGTTTAGTAAAAGAGGCCCCATATTTGTTCTAGAATTAATTTAATGCAAAGGAAGAACTATTAATTTGGTGCAGTTATTTATTTCACTTTACCAATTTCTCTATTACTTTTTTCTTTACAATCATACAGTACCCAATGAAAAAAATATTCCTCCAGTAGTAAACCATTACAGTCTAATGTGATAATGTATCCCGATATCAATTAAATGAGATAAGCCAAGTCCCTAGTTTAATATTAAAGTTGCAAATAAAGTTATATTTTTTCTTCACAGCAGAAGCCAGCTACTGGTTAGTTTGATACAGATTGCAATTATCAGATAAATGCAATACATTTATGCATGTGCAGCTGGGTGAGAGGTTTCAAAGTGCCAACTTATTGCTCTCTATCTTTTGAGAAAATGCATGAGATCAGAATCTTATTAATTTTAACACTGTATAGCATTGTACTATCTATTCACTGCCTAGCTGAATTCTGCATAACAATGCATAAACTGTTAATTGTAACATATGGAGGGGCATAATTGAACGGCGCCAGCCAAATCGATGGGTGGCCATCTTCGGGGCTGCCTCTGCGAATGGGTGGAGCCAAGCGTATTTTCAAAATACGCTTGGCGCCAACCAAATCGCTCGCCGGGGTTAGATGAGATGGCCGACTCCGATTTTCAGCCATAATGGAAACCGGAGCCGGCCATCTCAAATCCGGCAAAATGTAAGGCATTTGGGCATAGGAGGAGCCAGCATTTCTAGTGCACTGGCCCCCCTGACATGCCAGAACACCAACCGGGCAGCCTAGGGGGCACTTAAAAAAATTAACAAAAAAACAAAATTAGTTCCAGGTGAATAGCACCCTTCCCTTGTGTGCTGAGCCCCCCAAATCCCCCCAAAACCCACTGCCCACAACTCTACACTATTACCATAGCCCTAAGGGGTGAAGGGGGGCACCTACATGTGGGTACAGTGGGTTTTGGGGGACTCCCATTTACCAGCACAAGTGTAATGGGTGGGGGGGATGGGCCTGGGTCCACCTGCCTCAAGTGCACTGCACCCACTAAAAACTGCTCCAGGGACCTGCATATTGCTGTCAGGGAGCTAGGTATGATATTTGAGGCTGGCATACAGGCTGGCAACAAATGTCAGATTTTTTTTTGTGTGTGTGTGGGAGGGGGGTGGTGACCACTGGGGGAGTAAGGGGAGGTGATCCCCGCTTTCCTCCGGTGGTCATCTGGTCAGTTGGGGCACTTTTTTGGGACTTGGACCTAAAAAAAGGGTCCAAATAAAACGGACCAAATTCTCCTGACGGCCAGCTTTCTTTTTTCCATTATCGGGCGAAGCCGGCTATCTCAATGCACGCCCCCGCCCTGCCCATGTCCCGCCTTCGCTACCATGCCAACACGCCCCCTTTCAACTTTCGCCAGCCCCGCGACGGAACACAGTTGAAGCCGCCCAAAATCAACTTTCGATTATGCCGATTTGGGCGGATTCAGGAGATCGCCGGCCATCTCCCGATTTGTGTCGGAAGATGGGCGGCGATCAGTTTCAAAAATCAGCTGGATGGTATTCCTGTATCTTTCATGGACTTATTCTTTTAAGATAGTTAGAAATATGTAAAGTAGTCTATGGCTAATAATCTCATTGCTAGGCAAAAAAAAAATCATAGAAACTGAGAAAAACGAAAAATGTATTAATAGGACAAGTGAAACATATGCTGACTGTCCAGTTTTATTTGTTTTGCATGCAAGCAGCTATTAAAAAACTATAAACTGTTCAAAACACAGCTGCCTGTCTAATTTGTAAATCATCGCACTTTGCTAAAGCTACCCCACTCCTTCATAATCTACATTGGTTACATATAAATAGCAAAATTTTATTCAAGCTATGTACATTGGTATATCAAAATTTGTTTGCGATATCATCATCCTATATGAATGAAAAAAAAATCTACAATGCTAACTTTTCTTATCAATGCACCAAAATCTGGAATTCTCTTCCTAAACAAATTTGATATACTAGGGATTAAATGTTATTTTGTAATTTATTGATTTGCCCATATCACTTCCCATATAATATTTTTATGATGTATTCTTTAAATGTAAGTCTAATTTATTTCTTTTCTTTTATATTTATATTGTAAGCCACTCAGATAGTTTTTTCTGTTTTCTACCATGGGAGGCATTAACAGCAGTAATTGGCAGCACGGCCATGTTGGCACACACTGCATGGTTACCACATGAGTAGCACGTGAGCCTTTACCGCAAAGTCAATGCTTGACAGTAAGGGCTCAGGCTGGTTTTAATTTTTGCCCACGTCCATTTCCCGGTCCATTAAAAAATGGTCTATTTCCCAGCTAGTGTGGCTTTGTAAAAGACCCCCATAAATATTTTATACTCTCATATATGTTAGTGCATAGCTGAGTTTTACAAAACAGAGGCTAAAACAATTATCTATATTCTTATCTAATAATTCAGGACAATATAAAATAGCAGACAATCTATCTATCTTCTCTACCATGGGATTTGGTGCACGCCAAGCTTGGAATTATCTCCGGGTGCATGCGCTACCCCAGCGGTAGTGCCGATTTGGTGTGTACTACCTGTGAATAACCCTCACATACCTTTGTAAAAGGGCCTTTGAGTGCATAATGAAACATTATTTGATGTTTCAAAGCTTCCATTGGTCAGGATGCTGAAGCCTTACTTGGGGCAGTCTCATCTAGCTATTTTTCTACATGCCACAGTGCCAAGATACTTGGATTACAGTAACTGTTGGTCTACCAGGGAATCTTTTATAATGGCATAGTAAATGATGGCAGATAAAGACCAGAATGGTCTATCCTGTCTGCCCAACACTCACACTCACTATCAATTCATGATTAAACCAACAATAAATGTGATATAAAGTATTTAATCACTGTCTTTCTTTGGCATTTCTGGGACCTAAACCATAGAAATTCACCCAGCAGTATCTATGCTCAAAATATTGGCATTGCCGTCGAAGTCCACTCCAGCCTACCCAAATCCATCTTATCATTTGTGAAACCAGATTGCATTATATGGGCACAAGCCATACAAGTCTGCCCGGCAGTTTCCATCTAAGCACCAGTGAACACATCAACACACATACCATCCATTTTCTAATTAGAGATCCTCTATGTTCATCCCACACCTTTTTGAATTCCGTCATCATTTTTGTCTCTACCACCAGGCATTGACCACCCACTTCCTGAAAATGAATTTCCTGACATTACTCCTAAGTCTATCACCCCACAACCTCAATTAATATCCTCTAGTTTTACCGCTTCCCCTTCTTTGGAAAATATTTGTTTATATATTAATACCTGTCAAGTATTTATAGCAAATTGAATTGGCAGGCTTGGTGAGAACACTTCAGGAAACCACTGCCCCTCCAGGGAATTAAGGATCCTCTTGCAAAGGGGGGTGGGGTGATACAGCCCTTTTAAGGCCTGTTCACGATGCAAAATATATTCTCCAGCATTTCCACATTAACAAACTGATTTGAATGAATTTGAATCACAGACACTGATGTGAAATTTATATAAACTTTCATGCTCAAAAGTCAACTACAAAGATGGCTCTTTTTGCAAAATGTTTTCACACTATGGGGTTTGTGTGGCAATAAAAAAAGTCTCACTTCAGCATATCATAATAATAAAGTAAATGATAGGAGATAGAAACCAGCATGGACCATTCATTTTACCCTGCAAGATGGCTAGAGTTGTACCTGCCACGCCATTCAAATTACACCTTTTATCCCTTTAAGTCTATGTTTAGGGTTGTACATGTCACTCAATGAAGGTTACATCCCTCTCTGCTGTTGTCCAGGGTTATACCTGCCACTCCATGCAAGTTACACCCCTCTGTTTTTTTGTTTTGTTTTTTTAAAGTATGAAAGCCATTTAAGGGGCCGTTTCATTAAAGGGTATTAAGCAGATCTCACAGTTAGAATACATGAAGGGGTTTTGTGGTAATTTGCCTGTTTCCACCCATTAAACTGTGCATTACTGAATTTTTCTGAATTATCCTGTTGGGGGGGGGGGGGGGTGTCATGGGTAGAGAGTGGGCATGAAAACATTAGCTAGCTAGTGTGTTGCAGTGTGCTTACTGGCTTATGCAGAGTTAACCCAGGACTTACTGAATACGAGGTTCTCCGAGCTTCCGCATTAACTGGGAGCAGGTACCACACATTAATCTGAATGTTAATGCACAATCTACAATAAAAAATACTGTGAATGCCCCCTTTTGATACAGCATTAGTTTTGGGCCTGTGCATTAAAACCCTGGGTTATAGTGCATTAAGGGCCTCTTTTATCAAGCCGCGTTAGCAGTTCCTGCATGGCAATGCCGACGGATCCCATTCAAAGCGAATGGGCTCTGTTGGCATTACCGCACCGAGAGCTGCTAGCACAGTTTGATAAAAAAAAGGCCCTTAGCCCAAAACAACACACTTTAGTAAAAGAGCCCCTAAGTTTTGCTTTGATTCTATCATCTCATTGTGTTTATCACATGTAATTGTATTCTGTCACTGATTTTCTTCCCACCACTTTCACTGGGAAGGTGTTCCAGGCATCCACAACCCTTTCTGTGAAAACTATTTTGTGATGTTATTTTTACATTTATGTACTTGTATCTTCATTTCATGTTAGCCAGTTCCATAGCTTTCTCTTCTTTGAAAAGAAAAATTGTTCATTAGTACTTTCAAGGACTTAAATATCTGTATCATATCTCCTCTATCTCCCATATCCTCTAGGGTATACATATTCAGGTCTTCAAGCCTCTTCTCATACGTTATGATATGTTATGTTACACCAGTTCTTTTATTCCGCCTATACAGTTCAAGAAAAGATTACATAAAACAAGAACCAGATCATGTTGTCTGGGAATTACAAAAAAAGAATAATCACATATAACAAGTCCAATTAATTATGCAGCAGACAACCCGGCTTTACAACAAAAAAAAAATGAAGCTTTCAAATTCTTTCTAAACCTAAGATAATGAGAACATGATCTTAAACAGCCCCTATACCATGTTGTTCACCTTCAAGTATTTTGTTTTTTTCCTTAGCCAGATATGGCCTCCAAAACTGAAGCCAGTACTACAAATGGGGTCTCCACCATGACTTGTACAAGGTCATTTTCATCTTCCTTCATGCTTCTCTCTATGTAGCCTAGCATCCTTCTTGCTTTAGCCACTGCCTTGTCACATTGCTTCATCACCTTGGGATCTTCATACACTGTCAAATCAAGGTCCTTTTCTTGATCCGTGCACATCAGCTTCTTTCCTTCTATCACATACAGCTGTTTTGGATTCCTCCATACAAAATGTATCACTCTGCATTTCTTCACATTAATGCTTAACTGTCAAGTAGCCCATGCTTCTAATTTCTGTAGATCTTGTCTCATAATGTCCGCTTCCTCTAGTGTGTGAGCCCTTGCTGACATCTATTTAGTAGACAGAATGACTCATGTGCTAACCATGCACTAATTGGTTGACGTGCGGCAATGTATCTGTGCTAACCGCTTTGTGCTGGACATGCCCACTCTCATCCCCCAAACATGTCTCTGGTGCTGGTAAAGCATGCACAGATGCCTGATCTACCACCAGGCCCCGGAACACACTCTGCAGTAATGTATTTTGGCATGCAGAAAGCACATGGGTTAGTGCTTACTGCTGCTTACTAAAAGGACCCTTTAATTTGTAATTTATTGAAAAATTTTGGTTCAAAAAAGAAAAGAGCCATGAAATGAAAATGAGCAACAGTTTATATAACCCTATGAGAAACAACTTACAGTCGAAACACAAAAAAGGAAAACATTCTTCTGCAAAATTAAAATTGCTACATGGTCAAAATAAAGCCATGGTGAGGGCCATTGCAGTAATTTTGCAGTTACCACGTGGTAAACCACATTTTAAGAACTTTTTGTATCAGGGAGTGTGATATGGGCAGAGAGTGAGTGTGGAAGGCATTAACTTCCGGATTCTATATAGTGCACCTAGAAATTCGCGCCAAAATCCAGGTGTATTCTATAACAATGCACGTAACTTAGGGGTCCTTTTACTAAGGCATGGCAAAAAGTGGCTTGTGGTAGTGTGGGTGTGTGTATTTGACTCATGCTGGGCCAGTTTAACCGCATCTGGGAGAAAGGGCATTTTTTTCAAAGGGCCGGGAAAAGGGCCTGTGGTAAAATTGAAACCAGAGCACACCTATTTACAGACTGAACCTTTAATGCCACCCATTGATCTACCAGTAAGGGCTCATGCGCTACAAGCGTGGTGACAAGTTAGTGCTTGCCAACTGCCGATTAATGCTGGAAATGCTGCGCACGGTAGGAAATAAAAAATATAATTTGTCACGGCATTATGGGTGCACACCAAATCTGAAATTACCTCCAGGGCGGCAGGCTAGCTTGGTGGTAGTCTCATTTTGGCGCATGCTACATGCTTAGAGCCTACCACACCTTTGTAAAAGGTCCCCTTAATTGCCTTAATAAGCCAATCGGCGTATTTAACAGTGCTTAACAAGCAACAATGAGTACTAATTGGCAATAATTAGAATTTAGGTACATAACTCACAAAGTTATGAGTAATGAACTGTGGCTTAGGGGCCCTTTTACTAAGCTGCGTAGGTGCCAACGCGCATCCTACGTGTGTCAGTTTTGAACTACCGGCGGTAATCAGGCAGTAATCGGAATTGTACGCGCATAGACCATTGCCGCCCAGTTAATTTTGTCGCATGTCTATTTTCAGCCAAACAAAAGGAACTTTTTGGCAGGTGCGCTGAAAAATAGACCTTTGTGCATCCAATACATGCATCTACACCAGCGCAGGCCATTTTTCGGCACACCTCAGTAAATGGACCCCTAAATTCTAAAATACATAGTTCAAAAGAGGTGTGTCTATGGGAAGGGAAATGGGCATTTCATGGGCATTCTAAAATGTATGCACATTGTTATAGAATATGGCCCAGTGTGCATAAATCTATACGCAGGCATTGACACCACATTTTCATTGGTGTAAATGGACGCGGGTAGTTTTAAGCGCTGGGATATCAACTAAGCATATACTATATACCACGCATAATCTAGGCATCACTTATAGAATATGCTTAGGTAGAAATGTTTACCACACAGATTTTTTAGGAGCCTTATATAGAATCTGGCCCTAAGTAGTTAATGCACTACATTTACCAAATGTTCACTAACGGAGTTAATGCAGGACCACTTATTGCCTCCTAAGTAGAAAGTGTTAAGTGCTTTCACATTAACCATGAGCAGATACCACATGTTAATGTAAATGTTAATGCGTAACTTCCAATAGAAAATACTGTGAATGCCCCCAATAGGCTCTATGTTTACCATGCAGTAGCTGCAAATTTAAGTCCAATGTTAATCCATGGTAACTGTACATTTTACTGTGGCTTAGTAAAAGGGCCCCTTTGTTAGTATGCGATCTGTGAAATATATTACATTGTACTAGAAAATGTAGTTTAACTTCTCTTATTTTAAAACAACCTGATGCTAAAAAATAGAATTTACTTTTAGAAAATAATCCACCATAGTACAATTTTATGACACCTGGAGAGAGATACATCTCATTTTCTGTACTCTTCAATCATAAAACATGACTCTTGACTACATGTCCGGTCACCCAATCAAAGAATTGTTCAGTGATGTATAAAACCCTCTGCCTCAGTTCTTGTAATTGTCTAAAATCAAGGAACTGTATCTCACTTCATAAATTTAGCTACCATCCACTTCCTGGTTATCAATTTTATGAAGTGATAATGTGCTATTTTCTAGTCATCTGGCATCTCTACAGTTTCCAAAGAGTGGATTAAATAGGACAGTTAGGGGTCCTTTTACTAAGATGTGCCAAAAAGTGGCCTGCGCTGGTATAGACGCTTGTATTGGATGCGTGCAGGTCCATTTTTCAGTGCACCTGCAAAAAAGACTTTTTTTTTAACCCGAAAATGGACGTGCAGCAAAATGAAAATTGGTGCGCGTCCATTTTGGGCCTGAGATCTTACTGCCACCCATTCACTTAGCAGTAAGGTCTCACACGTTAACTGGGCAATAATCATCAGTGCGCTTACAATGCCAATTACCACCCGGTTAGCGCCACGCACCAGAAAATAAAATATATTTTCTGGCGCAAATACTGGACGTGCGTAAAAAATGAAATTACCGCCCGGGCCACGTGGTATCCGGACAGTAGTTCCAAATTGGCACGCGTTTACTATGGCTTAGCAAAATGACTCCCCTTAGTGGATCCACTAAAGCAGGGGTAGGCAATTCAATCAGGGACCCTTTTACAGAGTCGCTTACCACTCACTCTTCTGGGACTACTTTCAGCAGTAGTCCTGCCCCAAGTATGCACCATTTCCAAGGGAAAAAGAAAACCCCCCAGAAATTGCTTGCACAGCATTAACCCTGTGGTAATCGGGCTTCATCGCAGGGGCGTATATGAGGTTCGGCGGTAGGGAGGGCAGGGGCTAGAGTGAGGGGGCACATTATAGCCCACCCCTGGCCGCCGCCCCCCTACTGCCGTCAACCCTCCCCCGCCTACCGCCGTCACCTACCCCCGCCAAGGTCCGCTTCCTCCTGCCGGTGCCTTTAAAAATATTACTTCAGCTGGCAGGGGACCCCAACCCCCGCCAGCCCAGCCAAGGTCTTGTTTTAAGTTCTTCTTCCTCATGCTGTTGAAAGCTGCAGCCTACATCCCTTCCAGTTTCGGATGGAGTCTGACGTCGCAGCATGTTGACGTCCTGCACGTACAACGTGCATCACTGCATCACTTTAATTATTTCTTTGTCCTTAGCAAAATAAGGCATTAAAAACTAAACATAATACTCTAAGTGGGACCTCATCAGTGACATGAATAAGGGCATTAATACCTCCTTTCTTCTATTGGTTAAGCCTGGTTCTAGGCAGCCTAGAATCCTCCTTGTTTTGGCCACTGCGTTGTCACATTGTCTCACCAGCTTGAGATCCTCAGACACTATCACCTCATGGTTCTTCTCCTGATTTGTGCATACTAGTCCCTATCACATATAGCTTCTTTGGATTTTTACACCCCAGATGCATCACTCTGCATTTCTTTGCATTACATTTTAACTTCCATTCAACCATTCTTCTAATTTTTTGTACATGTCTTCTCATGTTGTACCCCCCCCCCCCCCCCCCAACTGGGGTGTCTACTCTGTTTCATATCTTGGTATCATCCACAAAAAATACATTTTCCTAATAATCCTTCAGCAATGTCACTCATAAATAATATGTTTTCCTAATAATCCTTAAGCAATGTCAGTCATAAATGTATTGACTACAATCTGCTTATGAAGAACCATAACAAAGCCTTTGCTGAAATCCAACTAGACTACATCTAGCTCATGTCCTTGAAGCATTCTTTGGTCATCCAGTAAGAAATTCAATCAAATTGGTTTGTAATGATTTTCGTTTGGTAAAACCATGTTGTCTTGGATCCTAAGTAGAGAGGCCAATGCAGTTTCAATGCTGAAGCCTAGCCTTAAGCCAGTCTGCCTAGGATGCAGTACATTGGTATTCAAAAGAAAAGAGAACAGCTGAGAAAAGTCTTACTTTTCTATCACCTCCTAAGAAACCAAGATGGATCAGCATGATATGGAAAGAAAGAAGAGAAGCCACTATTCATGCCAGTCTTCCTCCTGTAACCCTGGGCTCTAAGCCTCTAACATGCTGATACACCATCTTGGTCCTGACTCCACCACTGCCATACTCTCCATTGCCATGATGAGCACTCTAAAAAGAAAATACCAACTGCCATAGAAACTGCATTGCATCCTGTTCCCTTCAAATGGACATTTAATCAGCACACACCACAACTTAATGTAAGTGAGTAGAAATAAAATAGCCCCAGACCCAGTATTGGAAAATATGCTGTAGGTCAGAGGTAAGGTCTTAATGGGCCAGAAATAGCCTGTGAGCTGTATGTCTGACATTTCTGGCCTGAACCCTCTCTTTGGTCCCTTAATATCCTTTCATATTTGTTCCAAGCAAACAGCGATGGATTTATTCACCAGCTGCCCTTGAACATGTGGACAGTTGACTGACTATCCCAGCCAAGATATCATGGCAACACAGCTGATGATATGCAAGAGATTCATATGGCAGGGAAGCTGCACCACTGGGGCAACTGCCTATAGGAACTTACCTACTTTCCACTGGCACACTGGCATGCATAGCCTTTCTTTTATAAATGGTATGGTATCTATTTTGCTGCTTTATAAATAGACTGCCCTATATTCAAAGTGATTTAAATGAACAGGAGAGGCTCCTGCCTGCTTAAATCACTCAGGGCCACCCAACTGCTGATATTCAGCGGCACTTAGCCAGGTAGTACCACTGAATATCGGCTCTGACTATCCATAAAATAAGTGGGCAGGTCAGGGGTGGTACAGGGGGTCATGTTGGGGAGGAGCTGGCAGTCATGCAGGTGCCAGCAATATTCAGTGCCAGCATTTACATAGCTAAGTGGGCAAAGTTAGGAACCATTACTTAAAAAGTTCAAAGTCCTGCTCGAAACTTTTTATTTCTCTAGATGTTCCCCTTTGCTATCCCACCATCTTAGATGAAGTTGTATCCCTTCTACTATTTAAATGCCGTAGTCAGATTGCAATTCTCATGGTGTGTTGTATTCTTTTCACACTCTTCCTCATATTGTATCTTAGCTCTAATTATTACCTTCCCATCCCACTCTACATTATAATAATCAATCGTAATTTAGGTTCCTCTTGTGTCATTTTCCCTTCTACCCCATATACATAATTTATTTTATTGTAAATTGCTTAGCTACTTCTTTAATTTATGGTATATCAAATACAAATGAAATGTGAAATCTATGTTGGGGGAAGGGTGTCAGGAGAGGAGGTCTGATCTCAACAGGGGGGTTTGGATAAAGTTTGATCTATGCAGGAGAGAGGAGTTCAGGAGTGCATCTGATTTCACCAAAGCGGGAGGTCAGGAGGCAACCTGAGGATATTCACCTGGGACCCACATAAGTATCTTATATGAGTCATGGCTGGTTTCAGCTGGGATCCACATTTCAGGTGGCTAAAAGGAGTTTGGTCAGATCCCTGATATTTAATGCTGGTGCCTGGACATAGTCCATCATTAAATATCTAGGTCTAACTTAGCCAGTGATGGTCAGCCAGTCAGCCTTAAAAAAAACCACTGACCACCACCAGCTGATTATTGAACAGTATATATATATATATATATATAATAGTTTTAAGAAAACCATTTAGTTTAGGCCTGTTGAATAAAAGGCCTAATCTAATAATTAGTGCCAGCACAGTGATTGCATTATTAATGTATCCAGGACCTCTACCAATAGAGATAGGGTTACTGAATATATAGATTAAGTTAACCATCATGGATGGTATTTCATTTAATCCAGTCAATGTGCTAAGAGACTACTGGCCACAAAATGTTTTGCTAGTTTTGTGTATACTGATAACTTTTATTTTCCTATAATCATTTCATAAATCTGTTAGTAGTACAGTGATTGTTTTATTTTTAGCAAATGAAAAAGATCATTTGCATTCTGTATTTCTACTAAAGCACTGGCATCAACAATCAAAGAAGCTGACCACTTAAATTATGCTCTTTCTCAATATAGATGGTGTTCCACAAACCTTCCTATCATCCAATCTCATCAAACAATCTTCCAGATATTTTTTATACAGCTTCTTGATTATGAGAAAATCTCATCATCAACATTACCCTGTGCCAGTATTATTTTGGCATCCATTTACATACTACACTCTTATAGATAACAGATATGATTTTGTGGCTGGAACTGATTTTTAATGGAATGTTTAATAGGATTATAACAAATTTAGCAGCCTTTAAAAAGCATCTTCCATTATTGAAAATGGCTGGTTGTCCTGAGCTATCATCTCAAAAATCTAAGTAATTATTTTTCAGCTCCAGGGTGCTGATTATGATGGCACTGTCTAAAATCAGACGCCAGTATAATTCTTAATTGCTTTCTGATTTGCCTTTTTTTACTTGCAGGTCGGGCTAGGTTGATGATGACTGGCTTGATGAGGATTTTAAAATCTAAGTGGCCTGAAGTCATAATGACACTGTGTAATGACACTGGTGCCCCCTACAGTTTGATTAGGAATATTTTATCAAAGGTAGATGTGTTCTGAGATAGATATATCTATGTATACCATTTTGAATCAAATTTAGTTTGGGACAAAGGAGAGCATCTGGTAAACTGATACCATCTGTTGCTTTGCAGCAAGATGGGCAGGGGGTTAGCAAGGGTTGCTTTTGTTCCTAAATCCCTTTCAGCCACTTCAGATGGCACAGACAGGAATGAGGGGAGTTGGAGGGAAAGGTTCTGGAGTGCTGGGAGAGTTACATTAGGTACAAACGCACTTGAATCCATTGAAAATTAAAACAAAAATCATTCAAAAATGAACTGACTACTTTTTTGTTTTTTTTTATTTTGCCTCTAGAAAATATTGAAATGCTGAAAGAATTAAAAATGACGTTTTGGGTATCAAGTATTATAAAACTATAATCAACTGAATATGTATAGCATCACTGCAGAATCTTATGGGGCCTGTGCAATAAATTTTAATGAGCACAATAACAAGCTAAAATATACTACACACGAAAGTCTCTCGGGGCAATATTGAGGGCTGTGCAAGCAGTGTGACTGCTCGGGGTGCAAGGGAGGTGGTGGGCACAAAAATTGATCTCCATCCATTGTCTCCTTTTGCTGTTTGCAGCACAGTGGGAAGGGCCAGGGTGCCAGGGGATGTGTTGTACAGGGCACATTTCTGCCTCGGAACAGTCTTGCACCTTTCCATGCATATTAAACTTGTCTACTACTACTACTACTTAGCATTTCTATAGCGCTGCCAGGGTTACGCAGCGCTGTACAAGTTTAAACACGGGGAGGGACAGTCCCTGCTCAAGAGAGCTTACAATCTAACGGTAACAGACTACGTAGTCAGTGTAGGTAACAGGAATGGGGAAGGTGGTTAGGCGCCAAAAGCAAGGGAGAAGAGATGGGCCTTGAGTAAGGACTTGAAGATGGGCAGGGAGGGCGCATGGCGTATGGGCTCAGGAAGTCTGTTCCAGGCATAAGGTGCTGCGAGGCAGAAGGGGCGGAGTCTGGAGTTAGCGGTGGTGGAGAAGGGTACAGATAGGAGTGATTTGTCCTGAGAGCAGAGGTTACGGGTGGGAACATACGGGGAGAGGAGGGTAGAGAGGTAATGGGGGGCAGCAGATTGAGTGCACTTGAAGGTCAATAGAAGAAGCTTGAACTGTATACGGTAGTGGATTGGGAGCCAGTGAAGCGACTTGAGGAGGGGGGTGATATGAGAGTATCGGTTCACGCGGTAGATAAGACGTGCGGCGGAATTTTGGACAGATTGAAGGGGGGATAGGTGGCTAAGCGGGAGGCCAGCGAGGAGAAGGTTGCAATAGTCAAGACGAGAGGTAACGAGCGAGTGGACGAGGGTGCGGGTGGTCTGTTCAGAGAGGAAAGGGCGAATTTTGCTAATATTATAGAGGAAGAAGCGACAGGTCTTAGCTGTCTGTTGGATATGGGCAGAGAAGGAGAGGGTGGAATCGAAGATGACTCCGAGATTGCGTGCTGAAGAGATGGGGAGGATGAGGGTGTTGTCAACAGAGACGGAAAGTGGGGGAAGAGGAGAAGAGGGTTTGGGTGGAAAGATAAGGAGCTCAGTCTTTGCCATGTTCAGTTTCAGATGCCGGTTGGACATCCAGGCAGCGATGTCGGAAAGGCAGGCTGAAACTTTGGCCTGGGTTTCAACTGTGATGTCGGGAGTGGAGAGGTAAAGCTGGGTGTCATCGGCATATAGATGGTACTGGAAACCATGACATGAGATCAACGAGCCAAGGGAAGAGGTGTATATTGAGAAGAGAAGCGGTCCAAGGACAGATCCTTGGGGAACCCCAACAGAGAGCGGGATGGGGGTGGAAGAGGAGCCATTAGAAGATACTCTGAAGGTGCGTTGGGAAAGATACGAGGAGAACCAGGAGAGGACGGAGCCCTGGAACCCAAATGAGGACAGTGTGTCAAGAAGTAAATTATGATTGACGGTGTCAAAGGCGGCGGATAGGTCGAGGAGGATGAGGATGGAGTAATGGCCTTTGGATTTGGCGAGGAACAGGTCATTGCAGACTTTAGAGAGTGCTGTTTCTGTCGAGTGTAGTGGGCGAAAGCCAGATTGAAGCGGGTCGAGGACAGCCTGAGAGGAGAGGAAGTCAAAGCAACGGCTGTGGACAGCACGTTCAAGTAATTTGGAGAGGAAGGGTAGAAGAGAGATGGGGCGGTAGTTGGAGGGACAGGTGGGGTCAAGTGATGGTTTTTTGAGAAGTGGTGTGACTACTGCGTGCTTGAAGGTGTCAGGGACAGTAGCAGTGGAGAGAGAGAGGTTGAGGATGTGACAGATTGAGGGGATAACTGTAGGAGAGATGTTGGTAAGCAGATTGGTGGGAATGGGATCCGAGGAACAGGTGGTGCACTTGGAGGAAGAAAGAAGGCGAGCAGTTTCCTCTTCGGTGATCTCAGGGAAGGAGGAAAAGGAGGCCGGGTTAGGTTGGTTGAGGGAGTGGGTTAAGAAGTCACAGGGAGGAGAAGGCTTGGAAGTGAATTCAAGGTTGATCTTCTGCACTTTATCGCGGAAGTGGTCAGCTAGTGATTGAGGAGAGAGTGAGGGAGGGGTGGGAGCGGAGGGTACTTTAAGTAGGGAGTTGAGGGTGGCAAAGAGGCGACGAGGGTTGGAGCCAAGAGAATTGGTTAATTGAGAATAATATTCCTGTTTGGCAAGGAATAGGGAGGACTGGAAGGAGGATAGCATGAATTTGTAATGGGTGAAGTCTGATAGGGTGCGAGATTTCCTCCAGAGTCGTTCAGCAGATCGGGTGCAGGAGCGAAGGTAACGGATGCAGGGGGTTAACCAGGGCTGCGGATTAGTGCGCTTAGTGGGGCGAGAGACAGATGGTGCTAGGGTATCCAGAGCGGTGGAGAGAGTTTCATTGTAGGTAGAGACAGCCGTGTCGACAGATTCAGAAGACGAGATGGAAGGGAAGAGATTGGAGATGTGGGAGGATAGGGTAGGGGGGTCGACAGCTTGGAGATTCCTGAAGGCCGTGGTTATAGTTGGGCGAGGTTGAGGGGGAGGGTGATGAAGTGTGAGGGTAATTAGGTGATGATCTGAGATAGGAAGGACTGAGGTGCAGAAATTGGAAGGTGAGCAGGAAGAGACGAGAACGAGGTCGAGACAATGGCCATCACGGTGAGTAGGGGTGGTAGAGCATAGTCGGAGGTTAAAGGAGGATATCAGAGTAAGGAATTTAGAAGCATAGGCATTGGATGGGTTGTCAACGTGAATGTTAAAATCACCAAGAATGAGGGAAGGAGATGCGGGATCAAGAAAGACGGTGAGCCAAGCGTCGAAGTCAGTAAGGAATGAAGAGAGGGGCTTGTCAGGGGGGCGGTAGATGACTGCAACTCTGAGTGGTAATGGATGGAATAGCCAGATGGAGTGAGCTTCGAAGGACGAGAAGCAGTGAGACTGCGGTAGGAGGAGGGGTTGGAAACTACAGGAGGGTGAGAGAAGTAGCCCGACGCCTCCACCGCGGCCATCTGGGCGGGGAGTGTGGGAGAAGAGATAGCCTCCATGACAGAGGGCCGCGACTGAGGCAGAGTCGTCAGGGGAGAGCCAGGTTTCAGTTAGGGCGAGCAGTTGGAGGGAACGAGAGATGAAGAGATCGTGGGTGAAGGGCAGTTTGTTGCCGATCGAGTGGGCATTCCACAAGGCACATGAGAAGGGGAGGGAAGAGGGGGGGAGGAGGGGAATAGGGACGAGGTTGGAGACATCACGGAAGCGTTTGCATGGAAAGGAGGAGGACAGGTGGGGGGGGCCTGGATTAGGGTTAATGTCTCCCGCGGATAGCAGGAGGAGGAGCAAGAGAGTGCGGAGGAGGGTGGGGGAGGTCGGGCGATGAAGGCGACGAAGACGGGGTGCACTTAGGAGGAATGGTGAAGGGTTAATGGTAGGAAGGAGATGTTGGAGATTAAGGGCTAGGAAGGAGGAGGAGGACAGGAGAGATGGTGAGGTGGTGAGGGATGCCGTAGCGGGCAGGATGGGAGGGAACACAGGTGGGCAATGGGTTCCAGCGGTAGACAGCGGTAAGGGGAGGGGAAAAAGATTAGGAAGGGACAGGGCAAGGAAGAAGATGTGGACAGGGGCCATAAGTAGTGGTTACAGTGTGACAGGTGTAATTGTAGTGACAGAGCGAAGAGCCGGAGGCTTGGAATTGGAGGGATTGATGTACTGGAGAGTGGGTAAGTGAGTGGCTGGCAAGTTAGGAGGCAGGCAAGTGTGGCAGTGGCTGCAAGCTTGTAGGCGGGGTGAAGCAAGCTGGTGCGGATGGACAGGAACGAGCAGGGAGAGGCAGGTGGGCTGGAACAAGCAGTGAGGGAGGTAGGTTGACAAGTTAGCAGGTCGTCAGGTAAATCAGTGGGAGACAGGCTAGCAGGCGGGTTGGGGCATGCTGGTGCCGATGGATAGGAATGAGCAGGGAGACGCTGGAGAGCAGGTAAGTTAAGGGCTGACAAGTTAGCAGGCGGGCTGGAGCATACTGATGCAGGAGGACAGGAGTGAGCAGGGAGAAACTGGAGAACAGGTATGTCAATGGCTGGTGAGTTAGCGGGCTAGTAAGCTAGTAGGCAAGTAAGTCAATGGCTGACAAGCTAGCAGGTGGGCTGGAGCAAGCTGGTGCAGATGAATAGGAATGAGCATGGAGAAGCTGGAGCAGGCAGTCTGGAGCAGATGGACTGAGACAGGCAGGGAGAAGCTGGTTCAGGTGGATTGGAACACGCTGGAGCAGATGAGCTGGAGCAGGCAGGCTGGAGCAGGTACTGGAATAAGCAGGGAGAAGCTGGTTCAGGCGGACTGGAACACGCTGGAGCAGATGTACTGGAGTAGGTAGGCTGGAGCAGGTGTGCCGGAGCAAGTAGGCTGAAGCAAGCAAGGAGAAGCTGGAACAGTCGGACTGGAACGCTGGAGCAGGTGTACCGGAGCAAGTAGGCTGAAGCAAGCAAAGAGAAGCTGGAACAGTCGGACTGGAACGCTGGAGCAAACAGGGAAGCTAGATCGGTGGACTGGAACAAGCTGGGATCGGAGCAGGTGTACCAGAGCAAGTAGGCTGAAGCAGATGGGCTGGAACAAGAAGGGAGAAGCTGGAACGCTGGAGCAAACAGGGAAGCTGGATTGGTGGACTGGAGCAAGCAGGGATCGGGCGGACTGGAACAAGATGGGATCATGCAGACTGGAACGAGCTTGGAGCAGGCGGACTGGAACACACTAGAGCGTTTGGACTGGAACAAGCAGGCTGGAGTAGATGGACTGGAACAAACAAGGGGGACGCTGGATCGGCGAACTGGAACAGGATGGGCTCAGGCGGACTGGAACAAGCTGGGATCAGGCGGACTGGAACAAGCTGGGAAACTGGTGGGCCGGAACAATCTGTGAAGATAATAGCAAAAACATTCGAAAATGTGTCTCTATGAATGTAGATATAGGATCATCATATAAAAATGAGGGTTCACCATGTACACAATAAGTAGTGTGGTGTGCTTTCTGGCCATCCTTCTGACTAAAGGGGTGAATAAATAACTGGGAGCCTCCAATTAGACACCCAGGAACCGGATAGCACAGAGTTGGAGCCTAGATTCTGTTATAGAATGCTAATGTAACTGGCTATCAGCACACTTAACATTTAGGTGTTCACACACCAGCCATAGATCTGGTATAAGTGCGTACTCCTAAGTGTGTCAGGAATGTGCTTAATTTATAGTATTCTGTAAGTTACATGTGTAGGTGGGATCCCTGCCCATGTCCTATTTATGCTCTATCCCAGTGTACACCCCTTGCAAATTTGTGCTAGGCAAGCTAAGCAGGTATTAGGCTCCATTCTAGCATGTATGCATTAGTGTGCACATATGTATGCAACTGCTAGTATTCTAAACATTTACATGTATAACCCACATGTAAATGTTATCACCTAGGTTATAAATTGCCCTTTAAGGTCCAGATTCTATAAATAACACTCAATTAAGCAGAGGCATGCTCAAATACGAGCATGGATGTTTATAGGTCCATTCTATAAAGAGCAAGGCAGAACAGGCCACGTTCTTTCTATAATGGTTCCATGTCCTTTGTAATGTTTTTTTTTACTATGTAAGCAGCATTGAGCCTGCTGTGTGTGGGAAAGCGCAGGGTACAAATGTAATAAATAAATAAATAAACATTCATACATAATTACACTGTGGCACTGATTTTCTACGCTCAAAATTTTGGATTCAAACTTCTTCACTCAAACGTGTATCATGCGTGTTGATGAGCATGTTGTTTGTGATGATGTCTTG
The DNA here is from genome assembly GCF_901765095.1 of Microcaecilia unicolor. Classification (NCBI taxonomy): domain Eukaryota; kingdom Metazoa; phylum Chordata; class Amphibia; order Gymnophiona; family Siphonopidae; genus Microcaecilia; species Microcaecilia unicolor. Next base: position 68,061,005 of record NC_044035.1, on the reverse strand, counting down.
TGTGCGGGGACACTGTGAAACATGGTGAGCAGCAGCAGGCAGCCAAATTTAAGCACTGAGGACACCTTGATCCTGGATGAATTAATAATCCTCAGGATTGCCAAATTATTTCAGGCTGAGGGGCACTATCGAATCTACCTAGGCTTCAGAAGGGCTTGGCACAGGCTGCAGCATCAGTATAATGAGAGAGCCTCTATCCCTCCATCAAGCCTCACAGAACAGTAGGTTCACCCAGTATACACTTGGGTTTTGATGAATATGTCAGAAGAATTTTCTCACACATGAACAAATGACCAAAGACAAGAGACAGTAATAACAGAAATCAGCCCACATCAATAGCGAAGCCCAAATTAAAAAAAAAAAAATCACTGCCCAAATGAAGAGAGTCAAATGCTAGCAAGGAGGGGGGAGGGAATGGGATCTGCCATATCATCTGTCTATGTTTACAATGAATGCAGGTAACATGTTATATGCCTGAACATTGTCTGTCTTTAGTGGGCTCAGTTGAAGGGGGAGGAATTGTTCAAGATTATCAGGAACAGTATTGGGATTTGAACTGGCCACTCCTGAATAGTAAGTATAGTGATCTACACCTGTACTGCACAGTACAATGTCCATGCATCTTCACAAATCCATTAGGTGGATAGATGCATCATTTCATGCAGTTCATCATCAGTGCCTATATGTCCACATTGGGTCCACAATGAGCACACTGTGATTAGCAAGGTAGCATAATGACCTATCTTTTTGGTACCAGGCACTCAACCTCCTTATTCCTCCCCACCCCCTATCTCCACACAGGTTGAAGATCTAAGGAAAAAGGCATGGTACCTGTGCCAGCACAAAACAGAATATCTCTGGTTGGTACGTTGACACATGCAGCAACAGCAAGGTGAGTTTCACAGCAGGGTCAGTTGCATACCCCGCGGCTCCTTCTCTGTCACTTCAATAGCAGACACTTGAGTAGAGCAGGCAATCATTTATGGTGTGACAAAGTACAGGTGGTCTTTATAATGTCCTTAAAATGTTAAACTTCTCCTATCCTAGCAGTCCACACACAGTACCACAGGTGCTGCGACACAGCAAGCCCACACTATGAAAGTAGCTAGTATCTGAATGATCTGAAGCCATACATAAATTGTTGAAGACTGAGCTAAAAAAGCTTTCAATAAATTACGAAATAACCCACAATCACTAGTATATCTAATTTCTTTAGGAAGAGAATTTCAGATTTTGGTGCATTGATATGTAAAATTATCATTGTGGATTGTTTTGCAGTATGAGCAATAGTCCACAATACCCAGCTAAGAATGTACGATGCCAACTGCACATCTGATGGAGAGTACGAATGTGACCTGGGCCACACCTACAGGCCCTCCAGCAGCTGTAGGCCCCCTTGGACATGCTGGTACAGGGCCAGCCCCAGCAGCAGGTGAAGAAGAGGAGCAGGAACAGGAGGAGGAAGAGGAAGTGATGGTAGTGAAGTAGCAGGATCTGGGAACTACAGAGCAGGAAGCAGGCCAGTCCCAATACTCTAGCCAGCAGGGCACAAGAGACACTGTTGTCACTCCCTTCTACAACTCTCAGCACAAGCTTCTGTTTCCTTTCTCCTGCCCACCTCCAAACCTGTAGCCCACCTCAGGAGCAATAGGAACTCCATCAGGAGGTGAAAGCCTTCCTCAAGGAGGTAGACAATAACCTCCATCAGCAGCACACATTTCAACCATCTCTTCTGGAAGCTGCAGAGATTGCTATTAACCCACCTTGCCCTGCAGATGCCAGTGGAGATGATTGACATGGTGCAGTGCTGGAGTCCATTGAGTGCAGACTAACAGTCCTTGAAGGGCATGTGGAGAAGATGCAGCATACTCTAGGATAAGTGCTGCAGACTGTGGCCCAAATTGCATCCTCCCATGAGTATGCAGGCATCCAAGAACCCCAGCCCTGCAAGTGCCATTAATCTGTGCAATCTTCTGATGGTGCCTGTCACTGACATGACCCCCCCTCCCAATTCTTCCTCACCAACCATTTTGTTTTAACAACAATTATGTTTACAGATATTTATACTTTTCATTTATTAATTTAAGTTGTATGTTAAATTGTGTGTTATGTTATATTTGTCAACTTTTAATATAATTTTGAAATGTTTACCTGGTTGTCCGTTGTTTTCTATTGAATACCCATGGTTGCCCTATCTGATAACTAGCTTTTGAGGCCATTACAATGTCACCTAGCCCTCTGTGATGAGGAACTGAGAGGCAGGGTGTGCCCTGTCTGATACATGCATGACTTTCATGGGTATCAATAGATAAATTATTCACAACACATGCTACTCTGAGGGCTGGTGTCATCACATGTCATCAATGTACCATAATACCCTGATCACAATCTGCTCTGGGCCTCCCACAGCATATTCCCAAAAAGTGAAAGAGTGCACACAGAGTAGGAAGTACTGACCCCTTTATTGAGCTTCCACAATAATATTGAACAGAACATGCATTGATACAAGAGAGTCTGTGAGGCTCAGCTAATGGTATGAGGCATATAACAATACAGTGGGAATTAACACAATCATTGTTGTATGAGGGACATGGATTTCAGTAACTGCAACCTTTTTGGTACTTTCCTAAAACAACACATATACATTCATTATGCAGGTATGTTCTCTGATCCAGCTAGGCTCACAATTTCTTTGGGTCCCAAGGAGCTGCAGTGGCAACTACAGAGTGACACGGTAATGGTTGCCATGGTTACTGTGGGAATTACCAAAGTAATGGGAATATCTTATGGTACCACCACTTTAATGGTAGTACATTACACGGTAGTGCCTTGGGAACGGGGACTGAAATTGGTTTTATCCCACAGTAATGGGGAAGAAATTTTGGCCACCCTGCCCCACCCCACCCCAGAGCCTCAGTTGGCCCTCTCCTAGCCTACCTTAATGTGCCCCAAGTGGTCTAATGGCCTCTTTGGGGAGCAGGAAAGAAGCCCCTTCTTTCCTGCCTGCTGCTGCTGATCTGGCTGGTGTTGCCACTTCTTCAAAATGGTTGTCGAGATTTCAAACAGAAGTTTTGCACAGCTACCTCAGGAAGTCTCAGTAGCCATTTTTAAAAAGCGGCAACAATGGCCAGAGCAAATGCAGCGGGCAGGAAAGAGTGAAGTTCTTTCTTGCCCAGAAGAAGTACTTGCAATGTTTGGCTCTGTCCAGCGCTGGGCCAGTGAGTGTGCAGGAGGAAGGAGGGAGCTCTCCAAAGAGCACAACTCAGATTTAAATATATTTATAAATATTTCATTCACGATCCCTAAAACCAGGAACAGTTTTCCTCCCTCACTTCAGGAAATCGATCATTAGCATTATGAAATCCCAATGGGAAACTTTTTGCTCTCCTTTGATTATTCTCTATTCCCCAACTAAAATATTTGCACAATTTAGATCTCAGTTTCTTAGTTCCTAGTCAGTGTCTGTTCCTAGACACTTACCCCTCCCCCCATCTTCAATCTGAGAGTGTGTTGCATTATTTTGTTGCCTTTACCGGTGTATCCTAGTTGCTCAAAAATATCTTGAGATATGTGTGTGCAAGGAGGGAGGGAGGCGGGCTGGAAAAAAGGTGGTTGGTGTGTGCAGGGAGAGGGGGGATGGATAGTGTGGGGGGGGGGGGGGGGAGAGGGGCCTGAAGTGCACAACTCTATTATACCTGTTGTTTGTAGTCATGGCGAATACCTCAAGCTGCCTTTTCAGGAAAAGGCAACCCAATATAAACTAAACACATTCTTGCAACTCTAAGCTGCAAAAAGGAAAATAAACTATTTTAGAGGATATTCCTTAAAGAAAAGAGTCACCCAAGGTAAGTTGTCAAACCAATGAAGATTTTATTGGTAGCCAAAATTGGAATGCAAATTTTCCTCAAAACTAACACCAACCCTTTTGAAATGTATTATTTATGAGTTGAATAAAAAGAAACTTTAAAAACAAGTTCAACTGAACCTTACAATTCTACTTTGATTTATTTTTCCTATATTTATTTCTCCTAAAATAGGAATAACAATAAAGATAAGTATAGCTTTCAGGCTTGAAGAGTTCTTTAAACCTAACCCCAGTGGAGTAGGAAGGGGGGGGAGGCGGTCCGCCCCGGGTGCACGCCACTGGAGGGTGTCGGTGCCTCGCTGGTTCCTTGCTCTCTCTGCCCCGGAACAGGAAGTAACCTGTTCCGGGGCAGAGAGAGCAAGGAACCAGCAAGGCGCCGACACCCCCCCAGCAGCATGCACTTTTATTTTTTTATTTTTGTTACATTTGTACCCCGCGCTTTCCCACTCATGGCAGGCTCAATGCGGTAGGCAATGGAGGGTTAAGCGACTTGCCCAGAGTCACAAGGAGCTGCCTGTGCCGGGAATCGAACTCAGTTCCTCAGTTCCCCAGGACCAAAGTCCACCACCCTAACCACTAGGCCACTCCTCCATATCCACTTGGCGGATTGGCCCTCTCGCCCGCCCCTCACCGCCTTCCAGGTATGTTCTCGCGGGCGGGGGGGGGGGTGTTGCGCTACGGAGAAGGAGGGTGCGTCACGCTGCACCCGTGGGGGGGGGGGGGGTGCGCAGCGGCGACCCGCCCCGGGTGTCAGCTGCCCTCGCGACGCCACTGCCTAATCCTGTTCTTTCTTAACATTAAACCCACTTTCAATTATAGGAGTTGATTCTTTGTGTATTGTCTTTTTTCCTTTTTTACCACATATCAGTGTTTCACCAAATTCCCCCCTCCCCCAGCCTACATCAAGTAAGTAATTTCCTATTTTGCCTCCTTTTTGTAGTGAGATCTGTAACTGTGGCTTGTGCTGAGGTGGAAAACACTTAGCTGAACCTTTCTTGGCTGATGTATTTTGGTCTGTCTGAAAGCTGGGGCCCTTAGATTTCAATGATGACCTTATGCAGCATAGACGTCTTCCTCAGTAGAAACAGGATCATTCAACTCACCTAATTTTAAACAAAATAAAAGGAAGGAAAAACCTATTTCATCTGGGAACCAGATACCTTTAATGAGCTTATCAGTCACTTTCCCTACCACTAGAAAGGAGCCCTTTTGTTTTCCTCTTCTTCTTGGCTTCTTCAGGGTATCACTTCAGTCCTTACACCACCACCACCACCACCACATGCAGCTTGGTCTCATACAAGGGCAACTCACTAATCATCATTTACCTCCACCAACTACTCTGTCATACAGTTTTCTCTATTGAACCTTTTTGATTTTCTTTTAAAATACCTAAACCACACAAACCTTAATATTTTTTCCACACCTCCAAGTTTAATCTACACCCTGACACTTTCTCTATCTAATAGACCAGGCACTCAGTCAAAATAATTAATTCAAATACCACATCAGGCCACACTGAAAAACCTAGACAAGCAGAATCACTTCTACACATCTGCACTCTTCGGCTTCCAGGGCACCTCTCAGCATTTGACACTTGTGACGTAACCATGGAAACCCCTGCTCAGGAGCAGCCAATCACAAAGCCCTTAGAGTCCATGTTTTTTTCACCTGTCACTCATGGAACTCTGAATAAACATTCTGATCTCCATTTTGATTTTAAACATCTCCATAGGAAATAATGACATTTTTTCAGAATTTTACCATTCAATTTCAATCAAACTGAACCAAAATTTCTGTGCCCAACTTGCACATATTTTCACACAATACTATGTTCTTAATTTCTAAAAATTCCAATTATTTAGGGACATCTTCCAATTTACTTTAATACAATGATTTTAAATCTCTCAAAATTGAATGAAACTACCTTAAAAATTATTTAAAATTCCCCTAAATATCCTCAGGAACCTATAACTACAAACATAATTTAAATTAATTTAACCCCTCAAGCACCAGACTAAACGCAACAAAAATCACATTATAAATAACAAACAAACCTTTTTTCTGGGCCACCAGACCCCTTACCTGGATCACTATAGGCAACCCACATGATGGCCACCTTCAAACTGGGTCCCGCTAGAACCCCAGTGACCTTGGAAACCATCCATGGAGAACTGCAAATTCTGTAGAACTCCGGTTGGGCAGACTCAAATATTGAGCACCCAGCTTCAACTTGGACCTAATTGCATTCTCGGAGCATTACTGAGCATGCGCAGAAAAATGCACATGCCTCGGGAGCACGCCTAGGCCGAAGCCAGCTATTTTCCTGGCTGTCCTGGCGCCAGGAAAGCTCATTCCCAGGCTGGACAGCATCACAGGAGGTCGCTTTTGTTTGCAACCTCCACTCTCAGACCCCAGGGACGCGTCCTGGCTACCAGAGACTCCACTAGCCACCAGGGAAGGTGAAATGGACCAGAATGGCCTAGAGACTCGCAGAAGGACTCCCCCCCTTTAGTGGGGTTACAGGACAATGCAGGGATTGGGTTACAAAGTCCATTTGACTGCAGGGATGGAGGGATGCAGCGACAGGAAAAATGTTTTGATTGCAGGGAGGGAATGGGGATGAATCTTTGTCCTCATGTCACTCTCTAGTTTCAACTGCTCCCGGTTCCCCTAGTTCCCAGGCCAGAAGATGTTTTGTTGTTCACAGGACTGTCCCTTGACAAAGCTCCATAGTGAAACAGGACCTGTCGGGACAATAAGGGCTCCTGGGATCGCTCAAGACAGATATACACAGATAAGTGTTTGAAAGCGTCTTGTATAAATGTAAAGCAGGACAACCAAACTTCCACTGATTTGACAGTGGTCACTCAATTGCACAAGTTTTTGTGATTATTTTGAACACATTAGAAAGAAAAAGAAAAAAAACAAAAAAATGAACATTCAATGTGGATGGTAGGGGGTTGTCTGTGATTAGAACAGTCGCAGGAAACCAGCAGCAGAGCTGGTTATTTAAAGCAATAATATGAGACTTCCCCTGAAACACATATATTGAGTGATCAGTTTATTGTTTTCTACTTTCGTTGATTTTTTGAGTATTTCTAGGATAAGCAGCATAAAATCTGCTTTATTGTTCTGGGACCTTGCCAGGTACTTGTGACCTAGATTGGCCACTGTTGGAACCAGGATACTGGGCTTGATGGACCTTCGGTCTGTCCCAGTATGGGAACCCTTATGTTTTTATTAAAAAACCATGTTATGATTACCATAATGATTTTAGGAGCCTAATCTAAGAGGCATACATGTAGAAGCAGACAGAGAAACTGAAATATGTATTTGCCTTGGGTTCCAAATATACTAATACCCTTCTCTAATCTCTGTTCTACTAACCAGACTCTATCTGTAATAGTAAGTCATTTGTTGAAGTTGAAGAAGGGTCCGCAATGATCTCAAATGCTAGTGTAAATCATTGCTTTTGGATAATTATTGTGTTAGCAAAATAATTCATCACAATCTTTAATGAATCTATTTCTACTACTACTACTACCACTTATCATTTCTAAAATAATGCCAGGTATACAGAGTAATACAGATACGCATATAGGAGAGCTGATGAGGAAGGGTGTAGAGAGAGAAGTAATGAGGAGCGACAGAGGGAATGCATTTGTAGGTATACAATATAAGCTTGAGCTGTATGTAGAAGCAGATGGAGAGAAGGGTTATATGGTCATAATAACGCTGAAGAAAGATGTCATACAGCTGTATTTTGAATAAATTGCAATGGAGAGTTTGTTAGGTGGGAGACCTGCAAGAAGTAAGTTGAAGAACTCTAAGCAGAAGGTCATAAGAGTGTGGATGAGCATTTTGATATGCTCAGAAAAGGAAGAGATAGATTTTAGCAACGCTATAAAGAAAGAGTTTTCAGCAGTATTTTGGATGTACATAGATAAGGACAAAAAGGCATCAAAGGTTGAGGTTCTAGCCATTTAAACTAGAGAGTTGAAGTGGCAAATGGAAGCAGATTAGTTCAGAAAATCAGACTCGGCAAAAGCAAAAGTATGAAGTAGTGGGGAAGATAATTATGTTAAAAAACACCTTAGCAACTCATTTATAAGCAACAAAGTAAAAGCTGAGACTAGACAGAGAGCTGTACATATGATTAGAGTATCAATAAAATATAGCTGGAAAGCAATGAGCACAAATGCTTGCAGTCTAAGTAAGAAATTACAGGATCTTTTCACTCCTTGATACTAGAGGCAGACAAGATATTTTTGCTATCACAGAGACGTGGAGGGGCATAATCGAAACGGACGCCCAAGTTTTGATGAGGACGTCCTCGCAAAATGTCTTGGTGGAGGGGCGGGGAAACCCGCATTATCGAAACAAGATGGACGTCCATCTTTTGTTTTGTTAATACGGTCAGGGATGCCCAAATTATGAAATTTAGGTTGTCCTTAGAGATGGTTGTCCCTAGACTTGGTTGTTTTTGATTTTCAGCGATAATGGAAACCAAGGACGTCCATCTCAGAAACGACCAAATGCAAGCCCTTTGGTCGTGGGAGGAGCCAGCATTCATAGTGCACTGGTCCCCCTGACACCAACTGGTCCGATTTGTGTCGAAAGATGGATGTCCTTCTCTTTCGAAAATAAGCCTGATAGGTCAATGACTTCCATGAATAGGACAGAACAATACCAGGCTAAAATCTTCTAGGAAAAATAGAGATACCTGAAAAGGTATGTGAAAAACAATATTAAAGTGGCTGAAATGCAGGAGACCTGAAGAAAGGAGGCAGCAATATAAAGCATTCTATAAAGAGAAGATGAAATTATCCACACAGGTATCATTTACAGACCTCAAACTCAAACAGAAAAGCTAGACAAAGATCTGGTCATAGGTATCCAAAAGCTGGGGTAGAAGCAAACACAAACACAAGGGGCCAATAGGATAGAAGCAAATTAAACACAAAGGGAATTTTTACTGTATATTAATTTACCACAGGACTCAACAACCTCGAAAGCAGCATTAGTCCATCAGCGCAATGCTTCCAGGTGCAAAGGGTTTTAAAACATTTTTTAAGTGCCTGGGGCTGAATTTGGGGCCACTGGAGCAGTGAAATGCTGCTGGGCTGGTCCTGGGTTGAGCCGGAGTATACCCGGTCTGACCCGGGAGTTGGTATGGCAGCTAGGGTCATTGCTGGGACTCATTCCAAGTCCAGAATTCATCCAGGGCTGCTGGCAAAAATATGGCAATTGTGGCTGGTCTCAATGCCACAGTTCTGCTGACTGAGAGGAGCTGAGAAGGAAGCAGGAAAATGGCCAGATTCAGGCTTAGCCTGCCAGAGCTCTGGTGCATGTGCAGTTGCAGAATCAGAATTCCGGTAGGCCCAAAATGAAGCTGGGGCCTCGCTTTTTGAGGTGACCTAGCAGGCTGCTACAGACCTAGCACCATGGGGGGAGGAGGTCACATCAGACCAATCTGGCGGTAGTGACAGCCTGGGGAGCATCAGGGGACCCTAGCAGGGTAACTCCTGGGCTTCTTATTGAGGGGGGTCTTTTACTAAGGCATTCTAGCATTTTTAGCATGCACTAAGGATGCACTAAAAGCTAGAGACACCCATAAGAATACATGGGCGTCTCTAATGTTTAGCACATCCCAATTATTAGCGTGCACTAAAAATGCTAGTGTGCCTTAGAAAAAAAAGAAAAAAGAACCCTTAATTATTTCAGTTTTTATGGACATTTTTAGATTTGTTTTGAGGCTCAGGCTCCAGGGTTTATTTTTAAAAATGTCCTTCTAGTGGTTGGGGTCTCTAAGGGTCTCTGAGAGGAGGGCTATGCTGGTTTAATATTTTGGATATGTGGGTCTAGCATCCTTAAAAATGCATGTCATGAGAAGGGAATTTATTTTAATTTTCCATAAGAACATTGAGGAGTTTTAATATGATTTATGACTGCTTTTAGGTAGAAAATGTGTAATGTTAGTAAAAATGGTGATTTTTAAAATAGGGGGAAATGGTCTGAGTTATACTGGGTCAAAGTGAAGTTTTAAACAATTTTTATTAAAATTTCTTGTAATTTTCAATATAATTTGTTAAATAAATCTGTTTTCCCATTGTAGTCAGTGGGAATACAGGTTTACAAAATGGAGGTCATCTTTCAGTTCTATGCTAAGAAAAAAAAAGAAAGTTTCTTGTGCTGAATATTGATTGGCTGGAAGGGGTCATGTGATTCTAGCAGAGTTACCATTACTTTGACAACAGCTTCGATGGCAGTTACCAAAGGAGCTAAGGACACAAGAGAGTGCATAAGTATGCGTGTGTGTGTGTGTGTGCAACTTTGCTGTGTGAGAACAGAATTTTGAGAAAAAAGTGTTGGAAAGTAAGAAGGGAGACTGGAAAAATATATATTTGATAGTGAATGATTGGAAGGACACATTGAGGAAGAGATCAGGTTTAAAATAAATCTAAAATTTATGGAGATTTGCCAGTGAGAGAGACTAGCTTCTAAACACCTGGTAAGATTGACTTGCTGTGAAAAACTGCAGTGGTTGGTATAACTGGTTTAATGCTGTCCAGCTTGTTATAAAGTTTTGTTTACTGAAACAAGCTTTGTCTAAGGTGCTTGACTGTTGACAGGAGTAAGTGTTCCTGAATTTAGAGTAGAAGCAAGGAAGTCATGTTTATTTCCCCCTTTTTCAGTTTATATAGTCAGGTTAGTAGCTCCCAGAAAGTACAGCAGAGCAGCCATTGCTGGAGCAACAAGGACACCACTGCCAAAAAAGGCCAAAGCTTCCATTCAAGCAAAACTTTCAGATAATTAACTATAGAACCACAACAAATACCATCAAGGGAGGGAAACACTCACAAGGGACTTCATTCAGTGCTAGGGAAGGGGAAGTACTTACCTGGGTGAGAGTGAATTCTGAAGTCCTGGTCCTGATCAGCAGGAGACCAGAAAAATAGAAAAATACACACACAGAATCAATACTTATGGGAAAACTTGAAGTACGAAGACAATAATATGTTTAGAATTCAAGGATAGGCACATTACAGTACTTATCTGATGATCAACCTTGATTTGACATTTCTGTTAACTGAAGAAGATGTTGTGAGTTAAAAGAGAGTTCCTTACTGTATTCCTGATTAATTGCTGGAAAGGTTGGAGAGAACATTGTCAAACAACTGTTTTGATTGTGCATTTATTACAATCTGTGCAAATTACACATTTTTAATAAACAACTGTGTTTTTATCTGGTAATTATTAATTCTGTTACACCATTGGTTTTAACAAAAAAAATTAATTGCAAGGGGGGGGAAGCTAAGTGGGGGGATGACTGGGTTTTAGGAATTTTGGTTGGTTGTGCTAGGAAGGGGTAGTTTTAAGAGTTGGATAGGTTAAGGTGGGATCCAGGTGTAAGGGTTAATGGTTTAAGAGGAAGGTGGGTGAGGTGCTGAGGGCCTCGAGGAAGTTTTGGAGGGGGATGATTGGTGATGCACGTTTAGTATGAGCAGGAGTCATAAGTGGGAAATTTGGGCAGGAGTGGGAGATGGACAAATATTGGGAATGATTTTCTGAGGTGGTGGATTCAATTTAAAAAAAAAATCCTCACTACACTACCTGTAGATTTTAAGTGAGTCAAGGTTAAGTGGGAGATGGGGGTATTAACAGTGGTGTGCTGGAGCAGGCTCTCACAGGCTCTCGAGAGCCATTTGTTAAGTTGTTAAGAATTTTGGGAACCGGTTCTCCATGGCTACTTTAACAAATGGATCCCAAAATGTGGGCTTGGGTCCCTCCTGAATTCTCTTTTACTTTGCTGGCAAGAGAGAGCCCCCTGTTAACAATTTACCAGCACACCCCTGGGGGTATAGGTCACAGTTGTGCAGGGATAAAGGAAGCCAAGCAGCCAATAGAGTGGTAAACAATGGATGAAATAATTGGATTTGAGCTATGTGAAGGCTCAGGTGTGATACCGCCTTGAGTCATGACATGGCCTTACTGTTACTACAAGACTTGCTTGATTCTGGATTGCTGTGTGCTGGGAAAGTTAGGGAGGGATGATGGGACTAGGTCACTACTGACTAGCCATGGGAGAAGTGGTGATAGGGGTATTATTAGACCTCCTGGCAGCAGGTGTGTTAGAAATGTTTACATTAAAATTTTTGTTTGAATTTTTCAAATGAAATAAAGTTGTGGCCAATTTGCTTCCATTTACTAGTATTGTTGTCATTTATTATTATGTGATGTTGAATGATGGATGCAGTGGGAGTGCCAAGGTTATAAACCTTAAAATTAAAACACACAGTTTTGTGGTGGTTGTGAAAAGCCATCTCAAACATTGTCTGTAATATTTGGTTAGTCAGGCTCTAGGTATCTGATCTCCATCACGCAAACACTTGAAACCCATTGTCACATTATTTATGTATTTACTAGCCGTTGAGCCCGTAAAAATGGGCTAGTAAAGGAAGGAAGGGGGGGTTGAAAGTAGAGAGTTGCACGGGGACAGAAATCCTACCCATCCCCGCCCGTCCCTGCTGGAATCTTACCCGTCCCCACCCATCCCCGCTGGAATCTTACCCATCCCCACCCATCCCCGCAAAAATTTAAACCATCCCAACCCGTCCCCACCCGTCCCCGCAAGAATTTAACCCATCCCCACCCATCCCCGTAAGAATTTAACCCATCCCCGTAAGAATTTAATAGTACATAAAAGAAAGTTCCAGTCAGCTCCCTTTCTGGATTTGAGCCACAGCACTTGTAGGCAAGGAAGGAATGGAAGTTGGAACTTGGAACACTCTGGTGCCCACATGTAAGATTTGTCTCTGATTCACTGGCAGTGTGTGCTGAGAGGCCGCCACATGCACGCGCCAGTAGGTCAGGTGACATCTGATTCTCGTGCCTGTGTCAGAGCTGAGGTCTGTGCACCAGCCTGGGAGCAAAGAGGATTAATAGTAACATAGTAAGTGACAGCAAATAGACCTGAACGGTCCATCCACTCTGCCCAATAGTCACACTCATGATCAATTCATCATTAAATCAACGAGTGTGATATTATATACTTGATTATGGTCTATCTTTCGTGTTTCTGGAACAAAGACCACAGGAGTCTATCTGGCCTCATCCTTATGTTCCAACTGCTGGAGTTGCCATCAAAGCCCACTCCAGCCTATTCATGTTCTCATTTGTGGGACACAGACCGTAAAAGTCTGTCCAGCACTGTCCTCATGTTCCAGCCACTGAAGTTGCTGTCTAAGCCCTTTCCAGCCCATCCTACACCAGATTGCCATGTATGAGACACAGACCATACAAGTCTGCCAGGTATCAGCTCTAGTTCATCACAGCCAGAGTCAACATCTAAGTGTCACTTGACATATCCACACACATGCAGCCATTTAAGGTTAGCTTTTATATAACTTCCATTTTCTAATTAGAGATCCTCTGTGTTCATCCCACGCCTTTTTGAATTCCGTCATCATTTGTGACTCTACCACCTCCTTAATGGAAGACTTTCCACATTTATGCTGTTAAAGCAAGGAAGAAGAGGAGGAGGAGACAGCACTCAAATAAATTGGTATTCGGTAGATGAGAGGCTGGTGCAGGTGCAGCTTACACTTCCACGGGAAGCCCACAGAACTGGTTCCATCCCCGCGGGAACCCCGCAGGAACTGCCTCCGTCCCCGCGGGAATCCCGCAGAACTGCTTCCATCCCCGTGGGAACCCCGCAGGAACTGCCTCCGTCCCCGCGGGAATCCCGCGGGTTCCGCGGGATTCCCGCGGGGACGGAAGCCGTGCAGCTCTCTAGTTGAAAGGCCCCCTCCGGATAGGTCGCCGCCACCCCTCCCCCACCCCCGGAGTCACCGCTGCCACCGCCCCTCCCCCTCGGAGTCCCCTCCGCCACCCCTCCACCCGGGCTGGGTACCTGGCTTCACTATTCAAACCGCAGGAACGCAGCACACAGCTCATCTGAGCTGCCGTCGGCCTTCCTTCTTCTCTGCGTGTGTTCCGCCCTCGTGTGACATAACGTCAGCGAGGGCGGGACACAGGCAGGTAAGGAAGGCCAACGGCAGCTCAGATGAGCTGTATGCTGCATTCCAGCGGTTTGAATAGTGAAGCCAGGTACCCGGGCCGGGTGGAGGGTGGGTGGCGGCGGCAACTCCGGGTGGGTGGGGGGAGTGGTAGCGGCAACCCTGGGGGGGGGCGGTGGCGACGGTGGTTCCCTCACTCGCAGGTGCGCAGATTCCCTCTCTGTCACCCGCCCCGTCATCACGTATTGACGTGGGGGCGGGACAGAGAGGGTCTTTACTGCGCATTTGCGAGTGAGTACGCCTCTTGCCATTTATATATTTGATTTTAATTTCCTAAGTGGTGCCAGTTTAAGTGAGAGCCCAAAAACTATGACAAATGTTTTATCAAAAATTGTAGCTACAACATCACACCACTAAGGCATTTACACAGGCCATCTCTTAAAGGGGCAGCAGCTATAAAAATATGCCCCTTCCCCCCTCAAGTTCCCTCAATAGTGCCCCCCCAATACAACCTACTATGTGCCCCCACCCTAAAGGCTTTGCCTCTTGAGTTCAGAAGGCCTCCTCCCCCAAACACCCCATGATGACTTTTCACTCATACCTTCAAATATCCATGGTGGTCTAGAGGGTAGGCAGGAGTGATCCCCAATTACTGTTGCTCCACTAATTCCAGGATCCAAAATGGTGCCAGCAACCTCTAGTACTAGTCTTGTGGTACTACAATTAGAGGTCTTCTTTTCATATAAGGGCTGAAATATTGTCATGTTAAAGGCAAGACAAGTTATGGGTTTTTTTTACAAAGGTGTGATAACATTTTTAGTGTGCGCTAAATGCTAGAGACGCCCATAGGAATATGTGGGAGTCTCTAGCATTTAGCACATGCTTATTTTTAATGTACGCTAAAAATGCTAGCTCGCTTTTATAAAAGGAACCCCTATGTCAGTGCTCTTTAAATCAGTAAAAGGCAAATAATGCAATTTAACATTTATATTAACATATCGATTCTTATATATCATGTCAACACCACAAAGTTCAGAATGGTTTACAGTAAGAAAAATTACATAAAAGACTGATAATTCAAAAATCCTAAAACAGAAGTATATAAAAAAAATCTCAGCAATTAACGGAAATGAAGAAAAACATTTTTTTAAAAACAAGATTTAAATCCATAATTCATCTTGATAACTCCCCCCCCCCCCAATATTTCAGAAAAAGAATATACAAAGCCAGAAGAATCAGTTAAATAAAATAATTATGACATGCAAACATAGATCATAGTACTCCAGCTCAAAATGGAACAAATGGTACTTAAGTCCCTTATGAAATTGCTGTAATCTAATGGCTTCCTGGAGCCCATCCAGCAGTCCTTACCTGTAAACTTTAACCCCCCTTCTCCCCTTTTGCAAAGCCACACTAGCCCGCTACCAGTGTGGTAATGCCAACACAGCATTACTGGGTGGCTTTGTAAAAAGGGAGGAGGGTAAGTTTCACAAAGAAATGCAAGTGCTTTCCCTTTGAAATTTCCAATGATTACAAAGTAGCTGTGGGCTTTTGCATCTAAATTTCGAGCAGGTAGATCTTATAAGGAAAACAAGGTATATAATTTTGAAAATACATTCTATATGCATTACTTTCCAATTCTGAGGGAAGGCAAATGAAAACTGTCCTCCCCAGTAATAACAATTTATAGCCTTGCTAGGGAAAACTGATTTATGCTGATTTAAATATATGCTAAAATGAAATTAAATAGGGAAAGAAATATGTGGAAAATAAACAGTGAATTTGCGGCACTGGAAAATATAGATTCACTTTTTAGAGAAGAGGAAGAAGAAAAGGCAAGTATAAAAATAATTGAAGGAAAGTAATTAGCCAAAACATACGCAAATTATATTTAATTAAAAGTACAGTGTATTGTCAAAGGAGTACCCTGCAATTAAAGTAACAAAGATACTCTGACTGTTCAAATTATAGATTCTCTCTTTCACAGCAGTGTGGAGAAGGCAAAAGTTGTTTTAATAATCTCTTTCAAATTAGGAATCAACATGACAAATTACTATTTTTCTATAGTTGCAGTGTATTAGCTACTCAAAGTACAACACTTTTTGAGAACCGGCTGCCAAAGGAAAAATGGAAAATAATATTTCTTATGCCACGCTTGATTTGTTTTGACAAATATTTTAATTTACATTTTAGCTTACTAGCAAATTATATCAGTAAACACAGCTGACTTGGCAGTAACGGTCCAATTTGTTATAATAAAAGCTTTCCATCTTTTAATTTTGGCAAGTGTTTCAATACTATTGCTATGCATTTTCTGTCCGTTGGAAACTAATACTACAATCCATTACTTGTTTTAAATATTATTGAACTTCTTGAAGACAATTATGATTGGCATCTCTATATTAATAATGATTGTAATACATTTCATACACACAAAGGTCACTTCCCATAGACTAAGGAAGGAGCTTGTGGTACCTAAATAGAAAATACAGTAGACTGATGTTCACTACTAATTTTAAAAGTGTAAACAGAGGTTTGGAAGACTGTGGCTATGAAAATGGCTGCCTCTGCTGTATGGCAAGAGATGTCATATGGCAATGCAGACATGGTCTCAGAAGAAAATGTTGGACTTGGGATATATACTTAATTACTCAGTGGTCCTTTTACTAAGCTGTGCCCAAAAGTGTCCTGTGCTGATGTAGGTACTGTATAAACTCAAAAATAACTCTCACATGCTGGCACAGAGTATTTTTATGTAAATGACTATTGTTCTGTGAAGCGCATTTAAACAATCAATTAAATTACATAATTTCTTATTGAAAAAAGGGGAAAAACCCTCAGCAATAAGCCCAACCATCCACCCCAGAAAGCGTTATGAGTCACATAGGAGGAGGAAAATCAACGGGCTGTTGTGTCTTCACGGGCTCCAAAAAAAAAAAAAAACCTTATAAGTCAAATCGTGTCATAGAAAAATGCTGACTTCACAGAACTGGCTTAAAGTGGATCCCCAAAATAAGTGAAGAAAAAGTTTTATAACTTAGCTCATTTTACAAATCAAGCAGGCAATATGTTAGTGGTCAATCCGTCACACTGACTTTGGCCAGAGTTCCGCAATAAGCTGTCTCAAGGTGTGAAGAACCACTCATGTTAGGCACATTTAGCCTTGTTACAATGGGATCCCACTTCACTTATTTTGGGGATCCCACTTTAAGTCAGTTCTGTGAAGTCAGCATATTTTGTGCCAGTCTCTATGCCAGCCTCAGATGTCATACTCAGGTCCATGACAGTACATGCAGGTCCCCGGAGCAGTTTTAGTGGGTGCAGTGCACTTCAGACAGGCGAACCCAGGCCCATACCCCCCTACCTGTTACATTTGTAGAGGAAACAGTGAGCCTTCCAAAACCCACCACAAACCCACTGTACTCACATCTAGGTGCCCCCCTTCACCCGTAAGGGCTATGGTAGTGGTGTGCAGTTGGAGGTAGTGGGTTTTGAGGGGGGTTGGGAGGCTCAATACACATGGTAAGGGAGCTATGTACCTGGGATCAATTTATGAAGTCCATTGCAGTGCCCCCTAGGGTGCCCGGTTGGTGTCCTGGCATGTCAGGGGGACCAGTGCACTACAAATGCTGGCTCCTCCCACGTCCAAATGGCTTGCATTTGGATGTTTTTGACATGGATGTCTTTGGTTTCGAAAATCGCCGAAAGTCAAAGACGTCCATGACTAACAATGTCCAAATCCAAGGATGTCCTTGGCATTTTCGAAACGAAAGATGGACGTCCATCTTTTTTCGAAAATACGGTTTTCCCCACCCCTGGATTTGGGCGTTTTACAAAGACGTCCAAATCCCAACTTGGACATTTCTTTCGAAAATGCCCCTCTATATGAACTAGGGATATGCATAATTTGTTTTTTTTCTTTGTATCGATCAGCCTTGCAACCAACATTCCCTTTAAGCTGCATAGAGTCATCCTCCTGCATTCCTGCCAGTGGTTATAGTGCTTCAATATTGGGTTTCAATCACAAGGACAAGAACCTTTCTGTTCCTCACAACTGAAAATGTAACATCACCACCTGCCACCTACACTAACACAGGCAGAGAACTCATACGTAGCTTAGAGTGAACACTGCTTGCAACTCATTTTTGGTTTCCTAAATCTTTGTTTTCTTTATTTCATTCATTAAAGAAATAATTTCTGAACTGTAGTAAAATAACATTTTTTAACTGCAGTGATATGCAGAAATCACTTACCTGTGGTACCTTTGAACCAGAAGTTCATAATTCCTGCAGTAAATATAAATTCCCTTTGTTGCTACAAGAATTGTGTGTTGTTGGCTAAAGCAGAGCATTTTCATCCTTTGTGTCTCATAATTGTGTCACTCACGTAGTGGTAAATTCACATTGTTAATGAATATAACACACAATTTTACCATTTAACATAATTTTTCACTCTTACAATTAGTATTTTTTACACCTATTTTATTAAAACTTATTTAAAACATGTTGACCAGCATCTGCAACAGACATAGCATCAAAAATGGCATAAATACCTCAGAGAGTAAAATAGGAACTAAGTAGGTAGCTCAGATATGAGGGGGAAGCAGTGGTATCTGAAATATGCTGTTATGTAGCCAATACAACTTGATGCATGCCTAATGCATTCCTAGTACCCATCTGCCTCTAGTTCTCCTTTTCCTCTAACTTAAGAACATATGAGTTGTCCTACTGGGTCATACCAAGAGTCCATCTAGCCCAGTTTCCTGTTTTAAACAGTGGTCAGTCGAGAAGTCCCAGCAGAGACCCATAAAATAGCAAAATTCCAATGTATTTAATCCCAGAGATAAGCAGTTTTCACCAAGTTTCACAATGGCTTATGGACTTTTCCTCCAGTAAATTGTCCAAACCTTTTTAATTTTAAACCGAGCTACATTCACTGTTTTTACTATTTGTTCTAGCAATGAATTCCAGATCTTAACTTTACTTTAAATGAAAAAATACTGAATTTTCCCCTATTGTTTTAAATGTGCTACTATCAAGCTTATTTTCGAAAGAGAAGGGCGCCCATCTTTCGACACAAATTGCAAGATGGGCGTCCTTCTCCCAGGGTCGCCCAAATCGGCATAATCGAAAGCTGATTTTGGGCATCCTCAACTGCTTTCCATCGTGGGACTACCAAAGTTCCTGGGGGCGTGTCGGAAGCATAGCGAAGGCAGGATTGGGGCGTGCTTAACACATGGGCGTCCTCAGCCGATAATGGAAAAAAGAAGGGCGTCCATGACGAACACTTGGCCGACTTTACTTGGTCCATTTTTTCTTGCAACCAAGCCTCAAAAAGGAGCCCAAACTGACCAGATGACCACTGGAGGGAATCGGGGATGACCTCCCCTTACTCCCCCAGTGGTCACTAACCCCCTCCCACCCTAAAAAAATACTTTAAAAATATTTTTTGCCAGCCTCTATGTCATCCTCAAATGTCATACCCAGCTCCCTGACAGCAGTATGCAGGTCTCTGGAGCAGTCTTAGTGGGTGCAGTGCACTTCAGGCAGGCGGACCCAGGTCCATCCCCTCTACCTCTTACACTTGTGATGGTAAATGTGAGCCATTCAAAACCCACCACAAACCCACTGTACCCACATGTAGGTGCCCCCTTCACCCTTTAGGGCTATGGTAGTGGTGTACAGTTGTGGGGAGTGGGCTTTGAGGGGGTTGAGGGGCTCAGCACCCAAGGTAAGGGAGCTATGCACCTGGGAGCAATTTCTGAAGTCCACTGCAGAGCCCCCTAAGGTGCCCGGTTGGTGTTCTGGCATGTGAGGGGGACCAGTGCACTACAAATGCTGGCTCCTCCCATGACCAAAGGACTTGCATTTGGTCGTTTCTGAGATGGGCATCCTTGGTTTCTATTATCGCCGAAAGCCGAGGACGACCATCTCTAAGGTGGCCCTAAATGTTGATACTTGGGCGTCCCCGACCGTATTATCGAAATGAAAGATGGATGCCCATCTTGTTTTGATAATATGGGTTTCCCCGCCCCTTCGCCGGGACGTCCTGCGAGGACGTCCTCAGGAAAACTTGGACGCCCCATTCGATTATGCCCCTCCACGTAACTTAATGGAATATCCTCTAGTCTGTACTTTGTGAAAACACAATCGATTCATGTTTACCCATTCTTCCCCATTAAGGATTTTATAGACCACTATCATATCCCTCTTCAGCCATCTCTTTTCCAAGCTGAAGAACACCAACCTCTTTAGCCTTTCCGCATATGAAAATCACTTAATTCACTCATTCATTTTGACAGCTTTTCCCTGTGCTTTTTACAGTCCCACTGTATCTTTTTTTAGATGTGGTTACCAGAATTGCCTACAATACTCAAGGTGCAATTTTACCATGGAGATCATAATGTTTATCCTTCCATTCATTCCATGTTTTCTATTAGAGAACTATACTTGCTTTCCCCCATTGGTAAGAAAGGGTGACTAGCATGTAATCCTTCTCCTTGATGAAAGGTTTCAATCTTTTTTTCTGTTTCTAAATGCAAAGAGTCCATCAACATCCAAGCCAGTGATATTGATACCTATCACGCCTGTTGAAAACATACTAATTTCACTTTCAGGATATTCATTATGGAGATGATAATTTACACAGTGGCTCTTCTTGAACTCAGTTCCTCCATGGCATCATTGAAAGACTTCAGGAATTTTATGGCTGTATTATACTTGACCAACCCTAAACCCCAGGGGGATTTCAGTACTGATCTTGGTATCTAATGATATGCAATAGAAAATTATTCACAGTTATATTAACCTAACCACTCTGGCATCAAATAGGTGGAGTTGTACTCGTATCAACATCAGGGTGTTCTCACTTTCTTTGTGCTTCTCATATAGTTTATATCCACCTTTCATACGCCAATGGAAATAGCCTACTAACATCCTCTGGTGGCCAGTCAACAGTTGGGTGAGGAGGAGTGCGTCTTTCTCACCAAAATTTGGCTTCCTAGTCTCAGGAGTCAATTTTCCAAAATCAGCACAAACCTCTAATAAATGTACACAGTACAATAAGCACATAGAGATGCATGTGTGTATTTTTTGTATGACTGTCTTCCAGTGCTTGCTCGGATCTCTTTTAAACTTGCATGTTTGATTTACAAACCTTTTGATATCTAACCCAAAATATTTGATAAATTATTTTCTGTTCTTCTGTCAACCTCTTTGTCTACAGCAGGGATGTCTCGACTCCTTTATGTTCCATCTTTACTGGGGGTGAAATATAAGAAGTCCTTGGATTTATTGTTCCCTTATCAGATGGCCAAATTATAGTGTTCTTTGCCTATTTCACTTAAACCAATTTCTTCATATTGGTCTTTTTGCAAAAGTTTGAAGACCTATCTGCTTCAGAAAGCTTATTATTAGAGCTTTATCATGATTATTTTTATGTTTATTTAAATACTGTAACCCACTTTGAACCATTATTTTTAGAGCTGGAAGGCTATAAGACTTATACGAACAAAACAAAAGAACATAAGCTTTGCCATACTGGGACAGATCAAAGGTCCATCAAGTCCAGCATCCTGTTTCCAACAGTGGCCAATCCAGGTTACAAGTATCTGGCAAGATCCCAAAACAGTACAATACATGTTATGTGTATTCCCCCCCCCCCCCCCCAAGTACATCTTAAGCATGGCTTACAGAGATTTCTTTTAGGAAGTTATCCAAACTCATATCATATCATATCATATCATACTTATGAAGTCAGACAAATGCCTATTTTATAAAGTGTGTCCCCCAATCCAGACACTTAGGCAGAACGTTTTTCTGAAGCCTTCATCTATGTATCCAAGCTATGGGGATATTTTATAAAGGGGTTTTCGTGCATAAAACAGATTTTTATAAGATTACCCCAGATGTTACATGTATAAAAATATCCATAATGCCAAGAAAGCATGTACAATTATGGGACCCACTTATAGGCCTATTCAGGAGTAGAGTTTGAGCAGAGGCAGACTCAATTTTCACGCTTTTATAAAATGTGCATGTATGTATGCCTAACCAGAAGATGCAACTGAGAGCTTTACAGACATCCCAGAACTTGGTGGCCAGGGTTTTGGTTGGAATAACTAACCTCCCCTCCCCCTGTTTACTAAGCCGCGCTAGTGGCTACCGAATGGCAATGCTGATACAACCCATTCAAAGTGCGGCTTAGTAAATAGGGGGTAAGTTTGAACATATAACACCAGTTCTGAAAAGCCTGCACTGGTTACCTATAGAATATAAGATTTAATTTAAAATGGCCTGTTTGGTGTTTAAGATATTTATACAAGTTTCAGAGATATTAGCAAAGAGACTTCATGTGGATCAACCAAATCGAGCACTGAGATCACCAACTCAGAAATTGTTGGATATTCTATCTCATCATGTGATATGCTCTAGCGAATACAGAAGTAAAATGTTCTACATTGCTGGACCAGCTTATTGGAATAAACTTCCTTTCTGAATACGGAATATTGTAGACTTTAAGGAATTTAAAAAAGAGCTTAAAACATTATTGTTCATGAAAGCCTACAGGTGGGGTAATGTATGGCAAGCTAATATTTGCTTCAGGACTTTGATTTGTTAAATATTTTGAAATGTCTTCTGTTGTTTTATTTATTTTTAGATTGTGTATGTAATTATGTAATCAGCTGAGAACGATGGACCAAGCGGAATAAATGTTTTTTTAAATAAATAAATAAATACAAAACACCTGACATTTCAATCTAGGAACAAATGTTGATGCTGTGCCCTAGTACTTTATAAAACAGGCTTAGAATAAAATAAAACATAGAAAAGAAAATAAGATGATACCTTTTTTATTGGACTAACTTAATACATTTTTTGATTAGCTTTTGAAGGTAGCCCTTCTTCGTCAGATCAGAAATAAGCAAATTTTGATAAGTAACAGCATATATGTGAAACATCAAAGTATTTCAGTGACAGTGGACTTCAAATAAATGCTCCCAGGTACACATCTCACCATTGCTCCCTTATCTTGTCTGCTGAGCCCCCCAACCCCCCTCCCAAAATAAATCCCACTACCCCCAACTGTACACCACTACAATATCCCGTTGTGGGTATAGTGCGTTTCTGGTGAGTTTTGGAGGGCTCATAGTTTCCACCACAAGTGTAACAGGTAGGAGGAGGTATGGACCTGGGTCCACCTGTCTGCAGTGCACTGCACCCACCACCAGAGTACTCCAGGGACCTGTTGTGCTTATCGACCTGAGTATAACATCTGAGGCTGGCATATAGGCTGGTAAATAATATTTTAATCACATTTTTGGGGGGTGGGAGGGTGTCAGTGACCACTGGGGAGTAAGGAGAAGTCATCCCTGATTTCCTCCAGTGGTCATTTAGAGCACTTTTTTTTTTTTTGCCTTATTCATTATAAAAACAGGTCTAGGTCAAAACATCTTAGTTTTAGTCCTGGATTGTTTTATTCCATTATGGATGAAAAACGTCCACCTTAGGAATGCCCAAATCCTGCCTTTAATATGCCCCTGACATGCATTTTTGAGATTTGGTTGTACTGCAGACAAAATGCATAGAAAAACATCTGAAAAATGGGTTTCAAAAATACCAATTTGGACATTTTGTTTTGTGAGAAAAACATCTAAATGCTGCTTTATGCCACTTTTTAGACATTTTTCTCTTTCAAAAATGAGCCCCATAATAACCTATGTAACTTTGTAAGTCTATTTACTTTGAAAATAGTTTCTTAATTATCTTAAGCTATGTTGATGTTACTGACATTTTAGTACTACTACCTAGCGATTTTTACGCATTAAAAATGTTCAGGCTAAAACACAGTAAAATAACATTATTCAAATGATACAATTAACAACATGTCAGAATTTCACAGTTACTGAGAATACTCGAAGTGTCTACCCCCAGCTTTAACATAGGCCTTCAGTCACTTTGGAAAGTTCTTAACAGCCTTGTCAATTGGTCCGTGTAGCAGGCTGTCCCAAATCATCTGCAGCGCTTCCTTGCGTTTGGTGATGGTTTGCAGCTTTTGGTGGAGTTTGTGAAAGGCCTCCAACATTACTCCCCAGATAAAAGTCTACATCACTGTGATGCATAGGAGCCAGCTCTGTGGGTGCTGTGGGTGCTTGAGCACCCCCAATATTGAGAAAATTCCTTGTATGTGTCCAGGGAGGGGTTATTTCCACTGGGCTTAGCACCCCCAATAATTTTGAAAAGTTGGTTCCTATGCTGTGATGTCAATAACAGTAAGCTGGTATCCTGTTTTTGTTTTCAAATAATGGTAGTTTTACAGTGCAAGCATTTTTGAAAGTGAAAATTGCTGGGTGGTCAAGCTAAAAAGTCTGTAACTTCAGTCATTTATGGCCCCTATTCACATTCTCTTCCTAGCCCTGTCCCTTCCTAATCTTTTCCCTCACCCCCTACCTCTCTCCGCTACAGGAACTCACTGCCCATCCATCGACTTCATCACCTCACCTTCTCTCCTACCCTCTTCCTCCCTCTTGGCTTTTAATCTCCGCCTCTTTCTTCCATCCATTTTGCCTTCCCCATTCCACCTAAATACCTCTCGCCTTCGACGCCTTCGTGACCACACCTCTCCTACTCTCCTCCGCTCTCTTTTACTCCTTCTCTTACTCTCAGCCGGTGACATCAATCCCAATCCTGGCCCCCCTCACCAACTATTATCCCAACTCTACAGATCTCACCGCGACCTCTCTAACCTCATCTCTATTTCTCTACTCCCCTCCTCTTCTCTGCCCTTCTCTTGCGCCCTATGGAATGCCCGCTCTGAGGGAGGGGCGTTCCAAGATGGCGGACGCAACTCGATAGCGATCGTGGAGGCTCTCTGGACTTACCTTTTGCTTGAAAACTTTTTTTGAGAAATGCCGCATACAAAGCGAAAAGGGGTAGTCAAAAGCCTGCCATCCGCGACCACGACTGCTCAATTAATCCAGACGACCCTCGACGAGTTCGCCACGAGTACTCCACGGCAGAGGGTGAAAGGGAGCTTGGCTGAGGGAACGTTTGGAGAAGCGACGATTCCTCTCGAGCACGATACTACACTTTCCTCCCCGGATCTCAATCCTCCTCTGTGCCCTGCAGATCTTAGGGATAAGGTGGAGTTTTCGGCGGTGTCTGAAGATGGCGCCGAGGAAGACTCAGCGGATGGAGCCTTGCCCGGGAAAACTGCAGAAGATCTACAACGGGAGCTTTTTGCCCCAGCAGAGGTAACTCTGGGAAGTATCTCGACAATGTTAAAACATTAACTGCTATTACTATGAAAGCTGCTTCGGAAACAACATCTTTAGTAACTAAAGTTGACTTTTTGAATGACTCAGTAGAAAAGATACGACAGGAAGTTAGCTCTCAGAGAACTGTTTTTCAACAAGAAATTGATTCTTTAAAGATTACTACAGAAAGCCTGATTAAAGATAAAATTATATTACACAATAAACTAGACCAACTTGAAAACTTTAACAGGCGTCTTAATTTGAGATAATTAACTTTCCAAGAATGCCAGAGTTAAGTGTACTTGAATTATTTAAAAAATACCTTTCTGAGAATCTCAATTACTCCTCTGATATGATGCCTCCGATTAATAAATATACTATCTCCCAATTCCGCAAAAAGAGGAGCAGAAGAGAAAATCAGAAAATCAACCTACACAATCTCTTGGATTACAAGATTTGACAGCTTTTTTGGAAACAGTCTATGAATGAAGTTCAATCTCGTACTACTGTTTTAGTATCTTTTGTCTTTGAGCAAGATGTTAATTCAGTTATGAAATTATATTTCAAAAATGCCCCTAAAGAATTTCTTGGAGCTCGAGTATGGATATACCCGGATGTGACAAGAACTGCTCAAGAAAAACGCAAAAAGTTTCTTGCACTGAGAGAAGAGACTAAATTGCTAGGAGCCAGTTTCTTATTATCATATCCATGTAAATGTTTGGTAAAATATAAAGGTAACAAATACATATTTTATGATCCGGACCAGCTGAAAAGTTTTGTTGAATTAAAGAAAATTGTCAAGTGACTCCTAGAGAAAGTTTTGAGAAATGTAATTAACCGTGGATTAGCGTTCAGGCCTGTTTTGCCTACGTAACATATTACTTTAATGTTCTTCTTAACTTTTAGAATCCCCCCTCATTTTTCCCTTTAGTGGTCTAAGAAGAGAAGACTAAATTGTTGTAAAAGTATTTCCTTTGTATTATTGGTTACTCTCATGTTTCCATAGCAAGAAATTCTTGTGATGTATTGCAAATATATTATAAATAAAAAAAAAAAGGAATGCCCGCTCTATCTGTAACAAACTCGCCTATATCCAGGACCTCTTTATCTCGCGTCACCTCTATCTGCTCGCCATAACAGAAACCTGGCTCTGCCCTGATGACTCTGCTTCAGTCGCAGCCCTCTGCCATGGCGGTTATCTATTTTCACATACTCCTCGCCCTGCTGGCCGTGGGGGCGGTGTTGGACTACTTCTCTCTCCCTCCTCCAGATTTCAACCCCTTCTTCCACCTCAATCTCACTGTTTTTCCTCCTTTGAAGTCCACTCTATCCGCATTTTCTCTCCTCTGCCTCTTCGAATAGTGGTCATTTATCGTCCCCCTGATAAGTCCCTTCATCCTTTCTCAGTGACTTTGACGCCTGGCTTGCCTTCTTCCATGATCCTTCCTCCCCCTCTCTCATCCTTGGTGACTTTAATATTCCTGCTAATGATCCTTCCAACTCTTATATTTCCAAGTTACTCGCTTTAACGTCCTCCTTTAATCTCCAACTATGCTCCACCTCCCCCACTCATCAAAATGGTCACTGTCTTGATCTCATCTTCTCCTCCAACTGTTCACCTCCTAGTTTCCTTGCCTCTGATCTTCCCTCCTCTGATCACCACCTTATACCTTTCACACTTAAATCTCCTCCCTCCCAGTCCCGTCCTATCTTATCTAATTTATCTACGAATCTTCACGATATTGACCCTTCATCTCTATCTTCCCATGTTTCAAACCTCCTCTCTACTGTGGCACCATCCACGTCTGTCAACGAGGCTGTTTCTTCTTACAACAATACTCTATCCTCTGCCTTAGACACTCTTGCACCTTTGATGACCCGCCCTATAAGGCGTACAAAACCCCAACCTTGACTGACTTCTAATATCCGCTACCTACGTTCCTGTACCCGCTCCGCCGAACGCCTCTGGCGGAAATCTCGGGCCCTTGCTGATTTCTTACACTTTAAGTTCATGCTGACCTCCTTCCAATCTGCTCTTTTACGTGCCAAACAGGATTATTATATCCAACTGACCAACTCTCTTGGCTCTAATCCTCGACTTCTCTTCACCACATTGAACTCTCTCCTCAAGGTGCCCCCTCCCCCAACTCCCCCTTCATTATCTCCTCAGACCCTTGCTGAATTCTTTCACAACAAGGTTCAAAAGATAAACCTTGCTTTCTCTACCTCACCACCTCTCCCTCCTCATTCCCTTTCCTCCTTTCCTGAAGTTACTATTGAGGAAACTACACTTCTCCTTTCTTCCTCAAAATGTACCACCTGTTCCTCTGATCCCATTCCCACCCACCTTCTTAATGCCATCTCTCCTGCTCTTATTCCTTTTATCTGTCACATTCTCAACGTCTCACTTTCCACTGCGACTGTCCCTGCTGCCTTTAAACATGCTGTGGTCACACCTCTCCTTAAGAAGCCTTCACTCGACCCTACTTGTCCCTCTAATTACCGACCCATCTCCCTCCTTCCTTTTTCTCTCCAAATTACTTGAGCGTGCTGTTCACCGCCGCTGCCTTGATTTTCTCTCCTCACATGCTATTCTTGACCCACTACAATCTGGTTTTCACCCTCTCCACTCAACCGAAACTGCGCTTGCTAAAGTCTCCAATGACCTATTACTGGCTAAATCCAGAGGTCAATATTCCATCCTCATTCTTCTTGATCTTTCCGCTGCTTTTGACACTGTCGATCACAGCATACTTCTCGATACCCTGTCCTCACTTGGATTCCAGGGCTCTGTCCTTTCCTGGTTCTCTTCCTACCTCTCCCTCCGCACCTTTAGTGTTCACTCTGGTGGATCCTCTTCTACTTCTATTCCTCTGCCTGTCGGCGTACCTCAGGGTTCTGTTCTTGGTCCCCTCCTCTTTTCTATCTACACTTCTTCCCTTGGTTCATTAATCTCATCCCATGGCTTTTCCTACCATCTCTATGCTGATGACTCCCAAATCTACCTTTCTACCCCTGATATCTCACCTTGCATCCAAACCAAAGTTTCAGCGTGCTTGTCTGACATTGCTGTCTGGATGTCTCAACGCCACCTGAAATTAAATATGACCAAAACCGAGCTTCTCATTTCCGCCCCCCCCCCCCAAACCCACCTCCCCGCTCCCCCCGTTTTCTATTTCTGTTGATGGCTCTCTCATTCTCCCTGTCTCCTCAGCTCGAAACCTTGGGGTCATCTTTGACTCTTCTCTCGCCTTCTCTGCTCATATCTAGCAGATTGCCAAGACCTGTCGTTTCTTTCTTTACAACATCCGTAAAATCCGCCCCTTTCTTTCCGAGCACTCTACCAAAACCCTCATCCACACCCTTGTCACCTCTCGTTTAGACTACTGCAATCTGCTTCTTGCTGGCCTCCCACTTAGTCACCTCTCCCCTCTCCGGTCGGTTCAAAACTCTGCTGCCCGTTTCATCTTCCGCCAGGGTCGCTTTACTCATACTACCCCTCTCCTCAAGACCCTTCACTGGCTCCCTATCTGTTTTCGCATCCTGTTCAAACTTCTTCTACTAACCTATAAATGTATTCACTCTGCTGCTCCCCAGTATCTCTCCACACTCGTCCTTCCCTACACCCTTTCCCGTGCACTCCGCTCCATGGATAAATCCTTCTTATCTGTTCCCTTCTCCACTACTGCCAACTCCAGACTTCGCGCCTTCTGTCTCGCTGCACCCTACGCCTGGAATAAACTTCCTGAGCCCCTACGTCTTGCCCCATCCTTGGCCACCTTTAAATCTAGACTGAAAGCCCACCTCTTTAACATTGCTTTTGACTCGTAACCACTTGTAACCACTCGCCTCCACCTACCCTCCTCTCTTCCTTCCCGTTCACATTAATTGATTTGATTTGCTTACTTTATTTATTTTTTGTCTATTAGATTATAAGCTCTTTGAGCAGGGACTGTCTTTCTTCTATGTTTGTGCAGCGCTGCGTATGCCTTGTAGCGCTATAGAAATGCTAAATAGTAGTAGTAGTAGTAGTAATTTTTAAAGATAATCTCATTTCATTTGCCACATAAACATAGAGAGTAACAACAAATGCAGCTGTAAAAT
The DNA here is from genome assembly GCF_901765095.1 of Microcaecilia unicolor. Lineage (NCBI taxonomy): Eukaryota > Metazoa > Chordata > Amphibia > Gymnophiona > Siphonopidae > Microcaecilia > Microcaecilia unicolor. The sequence goes on along the minus strand of NC_044035.1, from coordinate 68,031,763 downwards.
TTCACGTTGAAACAAAAAGGGGGATATTTTTTTGCCTCACCCTGTATATGCTGACATGCATGAATGAGGATATCAGTAGAATAGCACATCAGGTGAGGAAACCAAACTTTGTCATGGTGAGTAGCCACATCCTTGCAAAACTGAGAGCAGGGAAAGATGGCAGCTGTTTCCTGGGGCCCAGAGACCAGTCAGACCTGGCACGATCTGGTCTAACCACCTCACCACAAGGAATTATAACACTTGGAGGTAAATTCAACCTGCAGGGTAAACATGAAAAAGTAGGGACATAGAAGGTACTAGAATTTTGTACTAATAAGAAGTCAGATAAAATCATTGTTATGGATAACACAGCTACCAGTAGACATACATGACATGTTGAAGGTGACTAGACCACTGGTGTCACAAGATCACAGCAGCATTCAGCACCTATGGGAATATTTTACTGCTGGTAAAAGGGGTAGTTTCCTAGACAGGGTTCCCCAGGGATGGTCTACTACCAATAATAACCAGAGGAGTCACAGAAGGCATGCTCAGGTACACAGAAGTCACGCATGGGTATGGATCAAACATTTGATATACTGCCTTTCTGTGGTACAACCAAAACAGTTTGCATATTATGTACAGGTACTTTCTCTGTCCTTAGTTGGCAGGCACACCAGACACCGACAGGATCTAGGGCTTGTGTACAAGATGCAAATAGGGCCCATTGGCCCATTGTATAGCCTACATGCTACCAACATAATCACTTTAAGAAGAGGGGACGCTGTTAAGCCACTGAGAAGCATGGACGCTCGGAACTATCTCTCCTCACCTTCATCTAGAAAATCGTTCCAAACAGATTGTTAACTTTTGCAAATTAAATTTCTTTTTTGCAAATCTTCATTATAAACCTACACTCAACATGGCAATGTCAAAACCAACCGAAGGGGACTCCGATGCCCTTCTACAATCTGGATCTGAACAAAGTAAGCAGGATCCTCCGGGAAGGCCTCTTTTTCTTCAGCAGACCTTATGATGGATGAAATCCATGCTCTAAAAGACCTTACCACTAAGCATTATGAAACCACATGTGATTTAAAACTAGAAATACAATCACGTACAGCTTCACTCTCTGATTTTCAAATTCGAGTGGAATCTCTGGAATCGCGAGCAGATCAAACGGTCCATTCTCTAGCACAACACTGGGATCAGATGACACAACATATTCTCAAACTGCAACTCGAGATAGAAGACCATTCTAATCGCCATTGAAGAAATAATATCAGAAGAATTGGACTAAGAGAAGGTGCTGAAGGAGCGAATATGATACAATTTCTTACCTCATGGCTTCCTGAAGTACTACATATCACCACTGATCTTCCTCTACAATTTGCCTTGGGATCTGTAGTATAGAGTGTTGCCACGATTTGGGGTTCTACCAGGTACTTGTGACCTGGCTTGGCCACTGTTTGGAAAACAGGATACTGGGCTAGATGGACCATTCATCTGACCCAGTATGGCTACTCTTATGTTGTTATGTTCTAAGCAATTTAAGAGATTTTTAAGGTCATTTGTTTTCAAAGACCTGCGCTGGTGGTACAAATTAGCAAATGATGTAGCAGATGCAATATTTTGAAGATGTGAAGTGCAGGAATTGGCTTGTGAAGATATAAATTATTTTGAGTTATGGATGAAACATCAATATTAAAAGAGAAGGGCATAGCCAGTGGGCATGAGGAGATCAGCCACTTCATCCTTTTTTGGATTCTTTAACATCCAGATTGCATAGTGGACTATTGAATGCTTTACAGTGTTAAATGTAGAGGCCTTACTTCCCAGTGTTCAAACATGTGACATCTGATATTGTTATTCTATTGTGATGTTAGTTTATGTCAACTCTTGTTGAGATGGGAAGGGGGAGTTTGGGGGGGGGGGGATGTCGACATGAAAATATTGAATTTGTGATTGTTTTTCTGTGAACTGCTGTATTTGTAAAACCTTGAATAAAGATGATAAAGAAAGAGAAGGGTAAATGTGTAATGTTATTAATGTGATTGTTTTATTAAGTATATATTTGTTTGTTTTATATATTTTATGTATAAGATTTATGTTTTTATCATTTATGAAATACTTGTACACTGCTTAATTATAAGTGGGTTATAGATGAATAAATTAATCTATACAGTCAGTAATTTTGAGGAGAATGTTCAAAGAGTTTATGTTTCTAAATCTCAGGCATGTTTACTATAGTGCAATATGGTTTAATAAATCATTTGAGGAATGCTGTATGACTGACCCACTGAAAAGGGCTTCCATCAGACCATTGCAGAAAACTAAACAACTTGAGAGTCAAGTTCCTGATAACTATCATCCTGTCTTCTCTTTTCCCTTTCTAGCAAAGGTGATAGAAAGACTGGTGTTCCAACAATTGATGGATTTTGTAGAGACAAATAACTTTTTGGACCAGTTTCATTTTGGTTTCTAAAACAAACATAGAACACAAACTTTGCTGGATACTATCTATGCTGGATTTGATCAGGGTAAGCAATATATTATGGTTTTATTGGTCGTGGCATCTGCATTCGATACTATGAATCATTTTACTTTAATTAACACACTTGAAGTCATTGGGGATAGCTGGTTGTGTGCTATCATGGATTGATAGATTTTTTAAAAAATAGGCAATTCCAAGTAAAATGTTATAATGATTTGTCATCATGGATCACTGTAATACCTGGCATTCCAAATGTTTCTGCCCTTCCAGCATTTTTGTTTAATCTTTACATGTTGCCAATGTGAAAATTGCTAGGCTGTTTGGATTTTCAATACAGATTGTATGCAGATGATTTGCTGTTTTTTTTTTTATAGCTATAGAGAAATCCTTAAGTTATGTTATATTGAATTATGCATTAGAACAATTTGACCTGCAAACTGACTTTGAATCTCACTAAAACACAGATTACGCTTGTGTCCAGATCAGTTACAGACAATTGTTTTTGCACATGGATGGAACATCTATACCAATATTAGACAAATTAAAATATCTGGATATTTGGCTAGATTCAAGATTGTTAATGAAAGTTCATTTGAAATCAGAGATAAAACAATATTTTATTTAAATTTGAGATGTTATCCTAACCTGAAGGGACTAAATGTACAACAGCATTTAGTCACACTTCATTTTGACTACTGTAATGCATTATACTTAGCTCTTCCACAGTCTTCACTTCAAGAATTAGTACTGATATCTCAAAACTCTACTGCATGATAGATAAGTAGAGCTTATCACTCACTCTCTCCCCTGTTCTTGGATATTTACATTGGCTTCCCATATATTGATGTATCCAATTCAACTGGATTTAACATTAGTCTATAAAGCATTATGGGGCCCTTTGACAGAGAGTCGGTAAGCCCAAGGAAGGCTTACTGCTCGCTCTTTCGGGACTATCACGGGCCCAATGGGAATGCTGGTAGTAGTCCTGCCCCAAGCGGATTTCCAGGGGAAAAAGAAACCTCCAGGAAATGGAATGTGCGGCGATAACCCAGCGGTAATCAGACATCGCTGCACGCTGCCCAGTTACCGCTGGGTTAGTGTGAGAGCCTTTACCATCACCTCAGTGGGTGGCGGTAAGGGCTCTCCATCGCACGGCCATGTGTGCCTGGGGTTTTTTTTACCCACTGCAGTAAAAATGACCCTGGTGTGCGGGAAAAACAGCCCCTGCCACCAGCAGAGGGCCCTTTTTCCCACAGCTTGGTAAAAGGATCCCTAAGTAATGATGTTCCCATCTCCATTAATTCATCATTTTATAATTTATCCTCCATTACAGACACTGAGGAGATGATCTATTCAGCAGATTAGGCTGGAGGAAAATCTGTCACATGTAATTTATATTGCAGCCCCACTGTTGTGGAACTCTTTACCGAATGAGCTCAGGTAGTTTGTTCAAACTGGATATTTTTGTAAACAACTAAAGGCATTGTTTAAAACAGGCCTTTCCTGTTTTATAAAGGCAGTTTATTTTAAGTGAACAATGACAAGAGGATTGTCTAAATATGGTAGTTATTTTAGAAGCTCTATTCATTTTTTTTGGACATCAAAAAACAGGCATTTAGACATCCATATTGCACAGATGTCTAAATAGTGATTTTATAAGATCAGTAAATGGCCATCTAAAACTGCTGTATGTTCATATGGTGATCTTATCTGGGTGTGTTTCGTGTGGGACTAGGGAGAGGTCAAAAGATGGATGTTAAACTCTGAATACAGAAGGGGAAGAGATGTCCATGTTCAAAAAGATGGATGGCTGTATTTAGACCTAGTGCTTGGTACATCCAGGTTACAGAAAGGTAATCTGACTGAGCAGTTCTCCAGTGAATGGAGCAAGGAAGTAGTTATTTTCTTGTCCCTGGAGGGCTCACAATTAAAAAAAAAAAGAAATAAACAAAAATAACAAAAAGCTGTGGTGGGGCTTGAATAGACAACCTCTGACTTTCTGCCCTGGTTCTCCAGTCTGTAAGATAAAAAGATATACATTTTCATATACTATCACATTGCAACAAATAAAAAATTCAAAATAAAATACTTTTTTCTACCTTTGTTGTTTGAACAATTTATTTCTCCATTCACTTCAGTCCCAGTATCTCTTTTCTGCTTTTTTTGTTTCTTCTGTCTTTGCAGGATCTCCTGTCCATCTGACATTTCTTCTCTCTCCGTGTTCATTACCTTTCTTCTCTCTGCACCCCTATTTGTCCTGTCCAGCATCTATCTTCACTGTTCCTGTCCCTGTCCGTATCCTTATCCTACCCCCAAGTTCACCATCTGCCCTCCTGGAATCCCCATCTCCCTCCTTTTCTGACATTTGCCCTCCTAGTATCCTCAGCTCCCCCTTTCCTGCAGTGCCCCCTTCTGTTCCCATCTCTCCCCTTTTCTAGCATTATCACCCTGTGTCCCCCATCTCCCCCCATTTTCAGCATTACCCTATGATCTCATCTCCCCCTTTCCAGCATTATGTCCTGTGTCCCCATCTTCTCCTCTTTCCAGTGTTACCCACCTTGTCCCCATCTCCCCCTTTCCAGCATTATCCTCATGTCCCCATCTTCTTGTCTTTTCCAACATTACCATCCCAATGTCCATATCTTCTCCCCTTTCCAGGATTACCCCCAGTGTCCACATCTACCCCCCTTTTCTAGCATTACTCCCAGTGTCCACCATCTCCCTCCCTTTCTAGCATTATCCCTTTATGTTCCTAGCTCCCCTTTTCTAACACTGTCCCCTGTATCCCCATTCTCCCTTTTCCTGCATTGTCCTCATATCTCCATCTCTCCCCTTTTCCAGCAATGACCACATATCCCTATCTCCCCCCCCCCCTTACTAGAAGTGTCCCTCTGTGTCCTTATCCCCCCCCTTTACCAGTACTGCCTCTTTGCATTCCATTGTCCCTACCCTGACCCAGTCTACTATTGACCCTCTGCATCCCTGACCCTCCTTACCCTGAATTTCTTGTCTAGGTTCATATCTCTCCTCATGTTCACCTTCTCATCTGTCTCTTTCCATGCTCCCCTCTCCACCTTCCTCAGTTTATGCATCTCTCCCTGTTTCTTTCCTTCCTCTCCAATCTCTTTCTCCCTTCTCTGTATACACCCCCTGCATGCATCCTGCATCTCTCTCTCTCTCTCTCTCTTCCTTCCACACACTGTCTCCCATCCCTGCAGTCCTCCATAGTACTTCTCTGGCACCAATGAATAAGATAGTCTGCCTTCTGCCAGTATCTGAGCCTCTTCTTAAGTACATCCCGCCTATGCGGCAAACAGGAAGTTACATTAGAGTAGGTGGGATACACCTGAAGAGAGGCCACTGGTACCAGCAGAAGTCTGACCTTGTTAATCACTGATGCCAAAATATTTTGGAGGACCCCAGGGATGGGAGAAAGTGGGTGGAAGGGAGAGGGAGAGATGCAGGATTTGCCGGGGGGGGGGGAGGGAGGAGAAGAAGGGAGAGAAAGATACTGGATTCAAGGTTACCAATGGCCAATTGGGTCACTGGCTGGGTCTCCTATATGCAGGGGCCTAGGGCAGCTGCCCCATTTGACTATTGGTAAAAGTGGCCCTGAGTGAAATGATTAAACATAGAATGATTTAACCTTTATTTAAATGTTCAAATAATATGAAAATAAAGGACATTCCATGAAAATAATGACCAGAAGATTGAAAAGAAAGCATTGAATGCATTTTTTACACATTGCATAGTTAAGCTATGGAATCTGTTCCCAGAGAAAATGGTCATTGAGACTAACATAGCAGAATTCAAAAGAGGTTTTTTCACGTTCCTTAAAAATTATTAGCCAGATAGACCTAGGGGAGCAATTGTTTATCCTGAGAAATGAGCTATAAGACAGAGATCCAACTTTTGGAGATCTGCCAGGTATGTGTGACCCAGACTGGCCACAGTTAGATACAGGATGCTGGGTTCAGTGGACTTGGATCTGACATAGCATGGCTTTTCTTAGGTTTTTCAGCTGTTCTACAAATTAATTTGTGCCTGCCAAGGACTAAACTAAACTAAATAGATAGTGCTGGTGTAGTCATAACACTATACATAATAATACCGACTAATATATATTAATTTAAGCTCCAGTGCCAGAAATTATATAACACAGTGACCAAATTGAATGACTATTGAGCCTAAACTAAAGAAAACATGGAGCAATGACTGAGGATTGCTGAAGGACAAGAATAGACTTGAGAGCTTGTACTGGATAGAAGTTAAGGAGGGGCATAATCGAAAGGTGCGCCTACGTTTTCCTGAGGACGTCCTCGCAGGACATCCCAGCGAAGGGACGGGGAAACCCGTATTATCGAAACAAGATGGGCGTCCATCTTTTGTTTCTATAATACGGTCGGGGATGCCCTAATCTCAACATTTAGGTCGACCTTAGAGATGGTCGTCCTGAGAGATGGTCGTTCCCGATTTTTGGCAATAATGGAAACCGAGGACGCCCATCTCAGAAACCACCAAATCCAAGCCCTTTGGTCGTGGGAGGAACCAGCATTCGTAGTGCACTGGTCCCCCTCACATGCCAAGACACCAACCGGGCACCCTAGGGGGCACTGCAGTGGACTTCAGAAATTGCTCCCAGGTGCATAGCTCCCTTACCTTGGGTGCTGAACCCCCCAACCCCCTCAAAACCCACTCCCCACAACTGTACACCACTATCATAGCCCTAAGGGGTGAAGGGGGCACCTACATGTGGGTACAGTGGATTTCTGGTGGGGTTTGAAGGGCTCACATTTACTACCACAAGTGTAACAGGTGGGGGGGGGGGGGGATAGGCCTGGGTCCGCCTGCCTGAAGTGCACTGCACCCACTAAAACTGCTCCAGGGACCTGCATACTGCTGTCATGGAGCTGGGTATGATATTTGAGGCTGGCATAGAAGCTGGAAAAATATTTTAAACAATTTTTTTGAGGATGGGAGGGGGTTAGTGACCACTGGGGGAGTAAGGGGAGGTCTTCCTCAATTCCTTCCGATGGTCATCTGGTCATTTAGGGCAAATTTTTCTGGCCTGGTTGTAAGAAAAAAAGGACCAGGTAAAGTCGTCCAAGTGTTCGTCAGGGACGTCCTTCTTTTTTCCATTATCGGTCAAGGATGTCCATGTGTTAGGCACGCCCAGTCCCACCTTCGCTACACCTCCGACACGCCCCCATGAACTTTGGTCATCCCTGCGATGGAAAGCAGTTGAGGACGCCCAAAATCGGCTTTCGATTATGCCGACTTGGGCAATCCTGTGAGAAGGACGCCTATCTTGCGATTTGTGTCGAAAGATGGGCGTCCTTCTCTTTCAAAAATGAGCCTGAAGGTCTTTTCTGCCTTCAGGTTCTATGCTTCTATAAACTAGGCTATATACTAAAATGTGCTGCTTTTACTCTCTCTTATTGAATGATCTAAAATATGTATTTAATTGTTTTCTTATTTTAAGGAACTTTAAAAAGGGGATGATGACTATGATGTATCTTCCCATTCTTCCATATTAAAATTTTATCATTATGAAATGTAATGATTTGATGAGATGCAGCAAGTGAAGATGAAAGCTTTATATGCTACTGATTTATCAGCTTCAAGTAATAAAGCTATACAGTGTCATAAACTGACAGCAGCTAACATGGCATTCAGCTTACGGCCAAAGAGGTTTGGTTCCAGTTTACAGTCATAAATACTGTTATCCTCATAATGTTATCTCTCTACTGCCAGGAGCTCACAAATCTGAGTTTAAATGAAGGATTGTTTTATTGCTGCTCTGCCTTCCACTGCCCTTCTGAGATATAAAAGGTGCCCTCCTCTCAAGACCGAGGTGGTTTTAATAGCTGTGTTCAGTGTCAGTGTTAGACCTCCTTTTCCATAATCTCCAAGGGTTTAAGTTTCAATAGGTATATCTGTATTCATTCAAGTGTAGGCTACATGATTGAATTGCCAGTTGTGAAAATGAAATCTGAATACCTTGCTCATATAACAATAATAATAATAGTAATATCTATCTATCTGTATCTAGAGAGAGAGTGAGAGAGAGAGAGCGAGAGGGAGAATTTCTCTATCTATATATACAGTATACATATACATAAAGAAAGAAGGGAGAGAGAGATGGAGAAGGAAAAGAGAAATGGAGAGAAAGAGAGATGTTACAGTAAAGTCTCGGTTATCCAATTTAAATGGGACCAATCTGTTGTCAGATAAGTGAAAAGTCAGCTATACGGAACCCTCAAACAATGCATAAACAAAGGCATAGAGTTCTCAATTTTGCAGTAAATTAGGGCCCTGGGTTCAAAACTAATTGTCTCAGGTACTAAGGGGTCCTTTTACTAATGTGTGCTGAAAAATGGCTTGCAGTAGTGTAGGCATGGGTTTTGGGCGCGCCGATCCGTTTTTCAGCACGCCTATAAAAAAGACATTTTTAAAATTTTTGCCAAACAAAATCAGAATTGCCGTGCATCCATTTTAGGACTGCGACCTTACCGCCAGCCATTGACCTAGCAGTAAAGTCTCACGTGGTAACTGGGCGGTAATGCCTACGCACGCCAAATGCCACTTGGCGCACATCCAATAAGTGTGTCCAAAATATTATTTTTCAGCTGCGCGTATTGGACATGCAGAAAAAATGAAATTACCACATGAGCCATGCGGTAACTTCGTTTTGGCGTGTGCTGGGCCTGTGTAGATGCTTACATGGCTTAGTAAAAGGGCCCCTAAACTTCTCTCTGTGCTATGCCACGGAATTCTTAACGTCACACAGTGACATCACCGGGGTCTGTTGGATATGCTGCATGGTCAGATCAGCAAAGGTTGGATAACTGAGACTGTGCTGTATTTATTTTTTATTCTATTTTAGTCAGGAATAATGGTGCTTCTAGGTGATGTTCCTTCATCCTAAACAAATAGAATGATGATGCTACAGGTAGCATATAAAAATGGCTGCCTATTCTGCCAAGCCTTTGGAAGGCCAGCCCCCTTAATTCTCCATACCAATCCCATCTCTTCTCCATCCTAATGCCTGTACTCTAATGCCATCCCTTACGCCTTGCACTCTATGCTCCTCTCACCATTCCAGCACTCTCTTCCTATATGCTTACGTGATTCCTTGACATAAGGAACAAGCTAATCCACTCCTGACTTTATCCCATTGCCTGAATGGATTTGTAAATAGTGGTTTCCTTTAGGAAATGAATTGGGAAAATCAGAAAAAAAATTAAGGCATTCTGGGGCCCTTTTACTAAGCCATGTAGGTGCCTATCCTGCTTATTTTCGAAAGGAGAAAAACACCCATGTTCGGGAGATGGGCGTCCGTTTCCCGTGGGCGGCCAAATCGGTATAAACGAAAGCCGATTTTGGTCATCTTCAACTGCACTCTGTCGTGGAAACGAATAAAGTTGACGGGGGCATGTCGGAGGCGTGGTGAAGGCGGGACTGGGTTGGCCGAGCAGAGATGGGCGTGCTCAGCCGATAATGGAAAAAAGAAAGGCGTTTTTAGCGAGAATTTAGGACACTTTTTTGGACCCTTTTTTCTCACGAACAGGTCCCAAAAAAGTGTCCTAAATGACCAGATGACCACCGGAGGGAATCGGGAATCACCTCCTCTGACTCCCCCAGTGGTCACTAACCCCCTCCCAACAAAAAAAACCCACTTGCAAAAACCTTATTTCCCAGCCTCTATGCCACCCTCAAATTCTGTACCCACCTCCATGACAGCAGAATGTGTTCGATCCTCTCACAGCCATTCCCTGGGTCAGATGTGGCTCTCGGGTGCACTGCAGGGTCACATCAGCATTGCATTGTGGTGGGTGTAGGGTATTGGGCTCCGTGATTTCACTAGCTTGTGTTACAGTCTCACGATGTTGGTACTTGGTAGGCTCTTCTCCCATGGTGCTTTTCCCTCTGCTTACTGGGTCAGAGTGTGCTCTGTTTTGTTTCCGGTAGTCCATGAGGTAGTGGCCATTTTTGTAAGTCCGTTTTAGATCCCTTTCGTGTGTTAGCCACGTTACAGAACTTAGTTCTTACCTTGAATGTTGCTGAAAGAGGGCATTATACACCATTCTGCCAGCTCTGAGCTACTGCAAATCTTAGTACCAGGGAGACTCATTGCCAGTGGGGCACAACCTCTGATCTACAGTTAACTGTGAGTAAACGCGGTTATTGAAATAAAGGACATTTTCAGCGAGATTAGTTTTACGGGGTGAACTGCTGTGCTAAGATTATACAGCAGCAACAAGTCCTGTCCCTGGAGCAGTTTTAGTGGGTAATGCAGTGCACTTCAGGCAGGCAGACCCAGGCCCATCCCCCCCTAGCTGTACCACTTGTGGTGGTAAATGGGAGCCCTCTAATCCCCCCCAAAACCCACTGTACCCACATGTAGGTGCCCCCCTTCACCATTAAGTGCTATGGTAATGGTGTTGAGTTGTGGGGGAGTGGGTTTTTGGGGGGATTGGGGGGTCTTAGCACCCAAGGTAAAGGAGCTATGCACCTGGGAGGTAATTTAATGTTGTTTCCTATTTTTTAAAAGGGCCCCCTAGGGTGCCCGGTTGATGTCCTGGCATGTGAGGGGGACCAGTGCACTACAAATCCTGGCCCCTTCCACGACCCAAAGTCTTGGATTTGGTCATTTTTGAGCTGGGACACTTCGGTTTCGATAATCGCTGAAAAACGAAAACGCCCAGCTCAAACAAACGCCCACATCTCAAAAATGCCCACATCCAATGCATTTGCCTGGCACAAACCGTATTTACGAAACTAAAGATAAACGTCCATCTTTTTTGAAAATACGATTCGGCCCACCCCTTCACGGACCCATTCTCAGAGATGGACGTTCTTACACATGGGCGTTTGTGTTCGATTATGTCCCTCCACGTGCGCCCAATGTGTGCCAAATTGGGGTTACTACCTGGTTACCCCGTAGCCCTTGTGGTAATTTCAATTTTGGCATGGCAGCTGTGCACGTCACGTGGAATTTGATGTGCCTAGGCCATTACCGCCTGGTTACCACTTGGGACCTTACTGCTAGGTCAATGGCTTGTGGTAAGGTCTCAGACTCAAAAGGAATATGCGGTAATTTTAATTTGACCACACGTCCAATTTTGGCAAAAAAGGCATTTTTCATAGATGCGCTAAAAAATAATTCTGTGCGTGCCCAAAACATGCGTCTATACTACTGCAGGCCATTTTTCAGCGCACCTTAATAAAAGTACCCCACAATGGGGTAAATCCAGGAATGAACTTTATGTGTGTATGCACACATACACCAAAAGGTTCACTCTCAACTTCTCTGTGTCATAAGCACAAATAAACAAAAACAAAAATAGACATTTTGAGAAATTACATTCAAAGTAAAGACCGTATATGGATACTGAGGTTAATTTTTATAACAGATTGCTATGAGTCGGTGCCTACAGAAGCAATTATGTAGGCATTATTTTATAAAGATAAGTAGGTGCCTGAATTCCCCCAACCCAGAGAAATCAAAAGGAACGAGTTGTTGAGGAAGACATAATGTGAAGTAGATGTAGATGTGAAGCGTCTGTTTACTCTTTCCAAAAATACTAGGACTAGGGGGCAATCAATGAAGCTACAAAATAGTGAATTTAAAACGAATCAGAGAAAATGTTTCTTCACTCAACGTGTAATTAAACTCTGGAATTCGTTGCCAGAGAATGTGGTAAAGGCAGTTAGCTTAGCGGGGTTTAAAAAAGGTTTGGCTGGCTTCCTAAAGGAAAAGTCCATAGACCATTATTAAAATGGACTTGGGGAAAAGCCACTACTTCTTTCTAGGATAAGCAGCATAACATGTTTTGTACTTTTTGGAGATCTTGCCAGGTATTTGTGACCTAGATTGGCCACTGTTGGAAACAGGATGCTGGGCTTGATGGACCTTTAGTCTGTCACAGTATGACAATACTTATGTACTTATGACATCATTACCCAGGAGGCAAAGAAGATCTGGGGAATGAGACTTAGAATAGGAAGGGAAGGCTTGTGATTCCAGAAGAAGAAGCAGATGGAGTACGAAAGGAGGAAGCACCCCAGGTAAGACCCTGCAATGCCTATTTGTTTTTAACATAAGTGACATAGGTGCCATAACTTATACCTTCTCAAAAGCTGATGCAAATGACAGTGCTTGTATTAGATACTTCATAATCTACACACATATACATTAACCCTCATTTCTATATAGTTTGCAAACAATTGAGTTTGCAAACAAGTTTGCAAACAATTGAGTGCTACTGCTAACAACCAATTATTGAGGTTAATTGGAGTGAATTGGCACTAATTTGGATTTATGCGTGTATCTGCTTTTCTGTTCTATAACAGTGGGATCCCAAAATGTCTCACATTCAACCCAAAAGGGAATGTGGCCATGGGAGGTCCATGGGAGGGGCATGGGTGGGTCGGTGCATTCCAAATATTTAGATGCAGTGTTATAAAATGGCAGGTTTACATGCCCAAATTGTGTGTCAAGATTTATGTCAGGTTTCAGCTGGCATAAGTCCTCATACCCACAGTAAGGCATGGTAATCAACATCTATAAATGGCACTGAGCCTGGAGCACCTTTTCCAGGATAGCGCTAAATTTAGTGCCTACATTTGAGCCTGAATCTAGTCCTATCTCTGTCCATGCTCCACCAAACCTCCACCCTTATGCATGCCCACCAGAAATTACATGTCATGGAGCCTATTTTTATACCATTAGTAATTTATAAGGTCATTCAGATGCATATGTGGCCACATACACTTGCAAATGGCTTTATAAAATTATCTGTTTTATGTTTAATCCATGGAGTACATCATTCCCTCATTCAGTAACCTGGAAATTATAAAAATCTGTAGCATTCCACTTTTTGTTTTGATTTATACTTTTAAACTTAGGAAATATGAGCATTTAAAGGTTTAAAAGCTTGCTCTTTAGTCTTTCCCAACCATATTAATCTAAGGAACTTAGGCATTTGATATGTGGATCTGAACCTCATGCAGACATCACAATGGTGTATTCAGTGGTTTAATAACAATTCTATAATAAATCATACCTTCTCTCATTTACTTTTCATTGTTAATTTCTCAGTTCTAAATGCTTTTTTAATGGTTCAGATGCCTTTTAAATTTTGGATAGCTTAATGGCCCTACGGCATGACCTGTATAATTCTCTGCCAGAACTGAAAATGTTATCCAAGACAAGCTTTAACTGGAGGGGTAGCACTGTATATTAACTAGAGCCTTGAATCAAATAGATTGAAAATTCTGCAGGAAACAAAACACTTCTTGGAATCACTGTGGATTGAAATTCTATGTGTAAAGGGGAAAAGGATAGTGATAGGCATGTACTACCATGCGCCTGGCCAGGATGAACAGACGGATGCAGAAATGTTAAAGGAAATTAGGGATGCAAACAGACTGGGCAGCACAATAATAATGGGTGATTTAAATTACTCCGATATTGACTGGGTAAATGTAACATTGGGGCATGCTAAGGAAGTAAAATTCCTTGATGAAATCAAGGGCAGCTTTATGGAGCAGCTGGTACAGGAGCCAACCAGAAAGGAAAAAATTCTAGACCTAGCCCTTAATGGAGCGCATGATCTGGTGCAGAGATAATGGTGCTGGAGCCGCTTGATAACAGTGATCATAATATGATCAGATTTGATATTAGCTTTGAAGTAAGTACACGTAGGAAATCAAATACGTTAGCGTTTAACTTTAAAAAAGGAGACTATGATAAAATGAGAAGAACGGTGAAAAAAAAACTTAGAGGAGCGGATGCAGGGGTCAAAAATTTACATCAGGCATGGATGCTGTTCAAAACAACATACTGGAAGCCCAGGCCAAATATATTCCATGTATTAAAAAAGGAGGACGGAAGACAAAACAACAGCCGGCGTGGTTAAAAAGTGAGGTGAAGGAAGCTAATAGAGCTAAAAGAAAATCCTTCAGAAAATGGAAGAAGGAACTGACTGAAAATAATAACAAACATCTTAAGGAATGTCAAGTCAAATGCAAAGCGCTGATAAGGAAGGCTAAGAGGGACTTCGAAAAAAAGATTGCGTTGGGGGCAAAAACACATAGTAAACATTTTTAAGGCATATTAAAAGCAGGTAGCCGGCAAAAGAATCAGTTGAACCGCTAGATGACTGAGGAGTAAAAGGGGCAATCAAGGAAGACAAAGCTGTAGCGGAGAGATTAAATGAATTCTTTGCTTCGGTCTTCACCGAGGAAGATTTGGGTGGGATACTGGTGCCAGAAATGGTATTCGAAGCTGACGAGTCGGAGAAACTTAATGAATTCTCTGTAAACCTGGAGGATGTAATGGGGCAGTTCTACAAATTGAAGAGTAGCAAATCTCCTAGACCGGATGGTATTCATCCCAGAGTACTGATAGAACTGAAAAATGAGCTTGCGGAGCTATTGTTAGTAATATGTAATTTATCCTTAAAATCGAGCATGGTACTGGAAGATTGGAGGGTGGCCAATGTAACACCGATTTTTAAAAAAGGTTTCCAGAGGAGATCCGGGAAATTATAGATCGGTGAGTCTGACATCAGTGCTGGGCAAAATGGTAGAACTATTATTAAGAACAAAATTACAGAGCATATTCAAAAGCATGGATTATTTAGACAAAGCCAACATGGATTTAGTGAAGGGAAAGCTTGCCTCACCAATCTACTACATTTCTTTGAAGGGGTGAACAAACATGTGGATAAAGGTGAGCCAGTTGATATTGTGTATCTGGATTTTCAGAAGGCGTTTGACAAAGTACCTCATTAAAGACTCCAGAAGAAATTGGAGAGTCATGGGTAGGAGGTAGTGTTCTATTGTGGATTAAAAACTGGTTAAAAGACAGAAAACAGAGAGAAGGGTTAAATGGCCAGTATTCTCAATGGAGAAGGGTAGTTAGTGGGGTTCCCCAGGGGTCTGTGCTGGGACCACTGCTTTTTAACATATTTATAAATGACCTAGATATGGAGTAACTAGTGAGGTAATTAAATTTGCTGATGAGACAAAGTTAATCAAAGCCGTTAAATCGCAGGAGGATTGTGAAAAATTACAAGAGGACCTTACAGGACTGGGAGACTGGGCATCTAAATGGCAGATGACGTTTAATGTGAGCAAGTGCAAAGTGATGCATTTGAGAAAGAGGAACCTGAATTATAGCTACATAGTAAACATAGTAGATGACGGCAGAAAAAGACCTGCACGGTCCATCCAGTCTGCCCAAGAAGATAAATTCATATGTGCTACTTTTTTATTTGTACTGTCCTCTTCAGTGCACAGACTGTATAAGTCTGGCCAGCCCTATCCCCACCTCCCAACCACCAACCCCACCTCCCAACCACCAGCTCTGGCACAGACCTTATAAGTCTGCCCAACACTATTCTCGCCTCCCAACTACCAGTCCCGCCTCCCACCACCAGCTCTGGCACAGACCCTATAAGTCTGCCCAGCACTATCCCCGCCTCCCAACTACCAGTCCCGCCTCCAACCACCAGCTCTGGCACAGACCGTATAAGTCTGCCCAGCACTATCCCTGCCTCCCACCACCGGCTCTGGCACAGACCGTATAAGTCTGCCCAGCACTATCCCCGCCGCCCAACCAGCAGCCCCGGCACAGACCATATAAGTCTGCCCAGCACTAGCCCCGCCTCCCAACCACCAGCTCTGCCACCCATTCTAGGCTAAGCTCCTGTCATGCAAGGTTCCACATTAGGAGTTACAGACCGAGAAAGGGATCTAGGTGTTGTCGTTGATGATACGTTGAAACCTTCTGCTCAGTGTGCTGCTGCGGCTAAGAAAGCAAATAGAATGTAAGGTATTATTAGGAAAGAAATAGAAAACAAAAATGAGGATGTTATAATGCCTTTGTATCGCTCCATGGTGTGACCGCACCTCGAATATTGTGTTCAATTCTGGTCGCCGCATCTCCAAAAGGATATAGAGGAATTAGAAAATGTGCAGAGAAGGGCGATGAAAATGATAAAGGGGATGGGACAACTTTCCTATGAGGAAAGGCTAAAGCGGCTAGGGCTCTTCAGTTTGGAGAAAAGGTGGCTGAGGGGAGATATGATAGAGGTCTATAAAATAATGAGTGGAGTTGAACGGGTAGATGTGAAGCGTTTGTTTATGCTTTCCAAAAATACTAGGACTAGGGGGCATGTGATGAAGCTACAATGTAGTAAATTTAAAATGAATCGGAGAAAAGTTTTCTTCACTCAACGTGTAATTAAACTCTGGAATTCATTGCCAGAGAATGTGGTAAAGGTGGTTAGCTTAGCGGAGTTTTAAAAAGGTTTGGACAGCTTCCTAAAGGAAAAGTCCATAGACCATTATTAAATGGACTTGGGGAAAATCCACTATTTATGGGATAAGCAGTATAAAATGTACTTTTTTGGGATCTTGCCAGATATTTGTGACCTGGATTGGCAACTGTTGGAAACAGGATGCTGGGCTTAATGGACCTTTGGTCTTTCCCAATATGGCAATACTTATGTACTAACTATAGTCCTGTCTTTGTGTGACACAGCAGTGCATCATGCAAAACACATGAGACTGGCAATTTCCTGGCCTGCAGTGGTAAAGATCCTGCCATTAAGCCTTTAGCTTTAAGTAATGCTTTCCAAGCCCCCTCCCTACCCATCTTCAAATCCTTGCTCAAAGCCCACCTCTTCAATGTTGCTTTCGGCACCTAACCTTTATACCTTTCAGGAAATCTAGACTGCCCCTATTTGACTGACTGTACATTTGTCCTTTAGATTGTAAGCTCCTTTGAGCAGGGACTGTCCTTCTATGTTAATTTGTACAGCGCTGCGTAACCCTAGTAGCGCTTTAGAAATGTCAAGTAGTAGTAGTAGATCAGAAACACTGAAGTTTACAAACTCTCATTTATACATGCAGTTCAAAAAATAGATACACATCTGCCCCTCTAATGTTGGAAGAGCCCAGACTTTGAATAACACTATTTATTAAAACACTAATAAAGATTATGTATGCATCTGTTTTATTTTGCTTTAGATAGATTTATTTGCAGGTTAATAAATAATGGCAACAATCATATATTTCCAATTGTAAATAACCAAATGTGGAATTAGATTTTACATTTAATTGAGACACAAATTATTTGACTGCTCATTTTGAGGGAAGGGGAAGGGGATGGGACTTGATATACTGCCTTCTGTGGTTGCATTCAAGGAGGTTTACATATTATGTACAGGTACTAATTCTGTACCTGGGGCGGGTCACAGGGAGCTGCAATGGGAACTGAACCCAGTTCCCTGGTTCTTGGGCCACTGTACTAACCATTAGGCCACTCCTCCCTTCTTCTGCCTGCTAAGAGATGAACGTATTGTCTAAAGGAAACAAAATATGATTATTTTCACAAGTATTTTGAATACTGATCCCTAGTTTTGACTATTTTGCTGGTAGCTTGATGTTATATGATGTCTTCTCTTGTAGAATATAAGCCTAGATTCAGTAAATGGCTGTGAGTTGAGTACCATTTCTAGAATATTGCATAGCGCCAGGATCTGTGCCCAACTTTGGACACGAGGATTTATAACAACTGAAACCTGGTACAAATCCTCCCACGTAAATTCTATAATATTACGTGCATCCAATAGTGAATGCCCCTGACCCTCCTATGCCCCTCCCATGGCCATGTCCTCTTTTGAGTTGTGTGTTATAAGATTTCCATGTGCATCTTTATAGAACAGCACTTAGCAAGATGCATGCGCAAATCCAAATTGTTGCCAATTAACACCAATAATTAATCATTAGCACCCAACTATTTGCATGAAGTGGTTTGTTACTCAATTAAATTGCACATGCAAATTGGGCATGCACAAATTTGTGTGTTGAATTTTGGCCAACATAAATAGAATCCAGGGGTTTATGTAGATATTCAAAACAATTTAACTTGTCAGGAGAGGATCCTGCTAAATTAAATTGACTTGGCCAGCATTGCTGCTGATATTCAACAGCACTTAATGATGTAGTGATCCAGGCACTGGTCTGAATATCAACTGGGACCCGGATAACTGTTGGCAATACTGGTATTTGGGGGAGGCCCCATATTAACTATTTGACATGGTTTCAGTGTTATTTCTTTATCTTGTTAGTACTATCTTATGTGAATTAAAACATGATGTCTATCTCAGTGTATTTTTCAGGCTATTCAGAAATATCAAGCATTTATATAAATTCAATAACTGTGTTGTTAGCTTACTGACCAAACTGAGTTGATTATTCATGCATTAGTGCCTGCAGCTGCAGTAGAGGCCTCCAGTGCCAGCTAATTTCCTATGACTGCAGTCAGATACATGATTTGATGGCAAGGTCAATTATTCAAGCAACTGAGCCTTCCACCAGCAGGGCTACTGATTATACGAAATCATATTTTCTGAAAGATGCCTTTAAAAAGGATGAATCTTTTTAAATCTCATTTTCCTAAATGTTACTTTAGCTGTGAAGTTCCATCCAGTTGTTATCCAGTATCTTTGTTCAAACTGTACTAAATTGGTTGGAACAAGCAGTCAGTTGTCAATTCCATTTCTAACCTGGGATTGAATAATATTTGTTTTGCAAACCTCTGATAAGTTAGATAACTAATATTCTAAATATCAAGGTTAAAAAAAATGCAGTTTCTATATGATTCCATTAAGGAGGTCAGTTTAAAAGAATACACACGGTATTTGCACATGGAGATTGAATACAGGTATAAATGATGTTTCCAGAAAACCACTATTTACATACATTAATGTCTGTGACACAAAGGGGTTGATATTCAAAGTGATTTAACTGGGCAGAAAGGCACTTGGCTAGTTAAATCACTTATGTAGGGCTAACTGCTGATATTCAGTGATACTTAACCTGTATTTGCCGTTAAAGCCATAGCCAGCATTATGTGGGCAGTGCAGGGGCAGAGCTGGTACTTATGTGCTTAAGTGCTGATGTTCAGCATTTTACCACCTAAGGCAGTGGTGTGCTGGAGAGGGCTCTCACGGGCTCGCGAGAGCCGTTTGTTAAGTTTTTAAGAATTTTGGGAGCCGGTTGTTAAAGTAGGCCTTCCCATGGCTACTTTAACAACTGACTCCCAAAATGTGGACTTGGGCCCCCTCCTGAATTCTCTTTTACTTTGCTGGCAGTGATGCTGACCCCACCAGCCAAGTAAATAGACTGCTGCTGCTCCCTGCTCCTTGTTTCTGACTCTGATCATCAGGCTGGGACTTTTCATGCAAGTGCAAGAAGGTTCCATCATGTTGCTCAGAGCCAGAAACAAGCAGCAGAGAATGGTGGCAGTCCATTTATTGGCTGGTGGGGCTCGGCAAAGGTATGCCTAACATGCTCGCACAAGGGAGAAGAGAGAGAGGCATGTATTCCCACACCCCACCCCACCCCCAAACTTTCAGGGCCGGCTATGCCCAGAGAGAGAGCCCGTTGTTAAAAATTTACCAGCACACCCCTGACCTAAGGGGTCCTTTTACAAAGGTGTGCTGAAAAGTGGCTTGCGGTAGTGTAGGCACGGATTTTGGGCGCACGCAGAATCATTTTTCAGCGCGCCTATAAAAATGGCCTCTTTTTTTTCCAAAAATGGACGTGCAACAAAATCAAAATTGCACGTAGGCACCTACGTGGCTTAGTAAAAGGGGCCCTAAGTTAGGCTTATCCAACCTTTTTCTATTGGAGGCCACATTTTATATTTTATAACATTTGGAGGGCCAAAACATGCACCATTGTATTTTGTTATATGTTTCATCAAACAATGGTAAAATATGAAGGTACACTGTCCCCTCCACAGCCTTCACCCAGTTTAAGTACATAAATATTGCCACACTGGGACAGACCGAAGGTCCATCAAGCCCAGCATCCTGTTTCCAACAGTGGCCAATCCAGGTCACAAGTACCTGGCAAGATCCCAAAAAAGTACAATACATTTTATGTTGCTTATTATCCCCAAGTCCATTTTTATAATGGACTATGGACTTTTCCTTTAGGAAGCCATCCAAACCTTTTCAAAACCCCGCTATGCTAAACACTTTTACTATATTCTCTGGCAATGAATTCCAGAGTTTAATTACACCTGGGGCGTAGCCTCAGGTGGGCCTGGGTGGGCCGGGGCTCATCCACTTAGGGCTCAGGCCCACCCAACAGTAACACATATTTAGTGCTAGCTAGTGGGGATCCCAAGCTTCGCCAGCTGAAGACCTCCCCCGATAGTACTGAAAACACTGCTTTCCACTTCAGCAGTCTAAGCTTCCTAATCTGCTGATGCTGGCCTCATTACATTGGGGGGGGGGGGGGGAGAACACTTGATACCCACCCACTTCTTGACTAGGCCCACCCAAAATCTGCTGTCTGGCTAGCCTCTGAATTACACGTTTCTTTCTTACTCATGCCTCTCCCCATTGTCACCTACTGTCTGTCTGTCTCTTTCTCACATGGCTTTCTGCAGCTTGATCTGCGTGGTGCTGAAAGTTCAGGTTGGTAGTGCAGTTTCAAGTCTCACAAGACTTGAATCGCAAAACCAATCTGAACTTCTGTTCCCACGTGGCTGAAACTTACAGAGTCGAGTAATGGCGGGGAAGCAGGAATCCCGCTGTAAGCAGCACAAGAACTGCCAAGCCTCAGAGGGCCAGAAAAAAGCAATTGGTGGGCCAGATTCTGGCCCGTGGGCCATAGATTGGACAAGCCGGACCTAAGTCAACCAGACAAATGAGACCACATAAAACACTGTCCTATCTTTGTCAGGTTTTACTTCGGTGGTTAAGTACTGAATATCACACTTACCTGGATAAGAAATATCTGGCTGCACAAACCCAGATATTGAAGGTTGGCATTGAATATCTTAGCATAACACTGGTGATGGGTGATAAATACCGGCAGCCCTCAGTTGAGTATTTACCCCAAAGATTTCAAAGGGGTATTGTTTGGATATAGCTTCAGCAGGCCAAAAATACATCAACTTAGGATACAAAAAGGCAAATAAAGGAGTGTTTTCTTCCTGAGGTATTACAGTGAATGAATCCCATGGTAAATTTTCCTAGGGTTCTATCGTGAGTAATTAATATAACTATTTGTGTCTTGAAGTGCTATTGTCATCATCACTGATGTCTGCTAGAAAATTTTAAGCAAGCTTAATTAAAAAATGGATGCAAAAAGGCTATCCTAACTTTATCTAGACAGCAATATCAACACTAACCAGATAACACAACCGGTCAGGGCTGACTCCCACTATTCAGCGGCAGCCACTAACCAAAAACTGCCGTTGAATAACCAGATTTTTTTTTAACCTGTGGTAGCCAATATTGTTTAAAAACACTGACCACTATGGTCTCAATATTTGGGAGACTGTTTCTAATGTGAAACCCACCTGACATGGCTTTATTCAAATCTAAAATTTGTCAATTTAAAATCAACCAATAAAAAAACAATAAGAAGGTAATTCTATTATTGGGTGATTGATAAAAGTCTATAAAGAAGATGCCTTTAACATGGGTGTGAGCACTTACATTCCACCCATGCCCTGTCCTGACAATGTACTATTGAATATACAAACATAGGGCCTTGTTTACTAAGCTGCGCTATATGACGCACTAACTTTTTAGCGTGCGCTAAAAATTATCATGCACTAATGCTAGAGACACCCATAGGAATATATTGATTTCTTCAGCGTTAGATCATGCTAATTTTTAGTACACACTGAAAGGTTAATGTGAGATAGTGTGGCTTAGTAAACAGGGCCCATATTTATTAAAGAGTGTAAACACATATTAGACATATGCACACATTTGTGCATTCATATGTGTATATATGCCAGTATTCTAATGGTTTACTATCATATCTGGCTCCTAAATATAGGAACCTTTATTATAGATTGACCTTCTAATGCGGTAATCTTCTAAGAGTGTGTCAGTATTTGGACACCTACTCTATAAAGGAACACTAGCATAACAGGTGAAATACTTCATGCCACTCGCTAAACAGGAAGTACCGCTGGGTTGCCATAGCATCCTGGTGGTTCTTCCCACCCCTAGCGCGCCGTCATATCCGGTGCTACCAAAATATATTTATTTTTGTAGCACTGGAGTATACCCAGCACTAATTGGGCAGTGCCACGCAATGGCCAGTTGCCACTGGATTAGTGTGGGAGCCCATTCCACCACCTCAATGGGTGGCAGTAAGGACTCCCCCCCCCCCCCCCCCAGAATGGCCACGTAGCAAGTGCTTTACTTGCCACATGGCCATTTCCTGCAGGAAAGAGAAACTTCCCTTTATCCGTTGTGGTAAAAGGTGGCCTCAGTACAAGTGAAAAACATGCACCGATGCCAGTGCATGCCCCCTTTTGCCACAGCTTGGTAAAAAGGACCCATAGTATTTCACATATTTAAATGTGAGTTCTTCCCATGCTCCACCCAGACTCTGCCCATGTGTGCACCTAACTGCAAAATATGCTCATATATACACAGAATAGTGCTTAAGCAGAATTTGGCATTTACACACCTATGTGCACACATACGCATGGGTATGCCATTATTCTGATTATTTATGGTGTAATCAGCCTGTATCACGCACTATATAAAATGAACTCCTAAGAAAATCTCCCTGATGTTCTTTCTCAGTTAACCGTATTGAAAACAAATCTGCACACAGCTGCTGTATAATTTGTATGTAAATTAATTGGGGTAGAATTTACTAGACGTGTGTTATCTAGGGATGTCCACGGAGAAAATGTTCATTTTGGTTTGTTTTTGGATCAATTACTCTTGATTCACTTCACATCCCGGGAATCTTTACTTGATTTCATTTTGCTTCTGTTAGAAACAATGTTATACTCAGACTACTGGCATATAAGCATGTATCTGTGTGCACATATACATGTAAATGCTATGCGCCATGGTGCATAGGGGTTTTTTTAATGTATGTGTGAGCATTTTCATCAGCTCTATATTTACCAGTCGAATATTGAGTGCAATTTATGGTCTTATGTTCTGTACATCAAGCTGTATATCTGCCGGACCCATTGTATTTTAAGGAGACATTACCTTTGTACCAGCCAGGAAGACGATTAAGATCAGAGACTGCAATGAGATTATCTTTGGACTCAGTTGTTAAAACACTTTATTGTGACACGAGAGCGTCTATATTTCTATTTTATTTATTTATTTTGCCTGTGCGTTGTCCCGGTCTGCCAGTTAGTAGGGGAGGTATGTGCTGGTGCACTTCAATTTAAAAAGCTTTTGAAGACTCAACTTTGTGAAGGCTTTCATGTAAAAAGACCCTTAAGTCTTTATAAGACTCATTGCAAAATAATTAAATTATCTTCCTATTGTGTATATATCTTCCTCCCCCCCCCCCCCCCCACAATTTGTCTTTTATCCCTTCACCGTAACAAAATATACATAGGTACTACTGCAGCAATGCCAAAATTATCCACCCATAACTGATCTTATGGGTTTTCTATATATTGCGCCTAGCGCTCAGCACTAACAACGTATGTAACTTAATTGGCTTAACAAGCCAATCAGCATTTTTAACAGCACTTAACAAGCAATAATGAGCACTAATTAGCCATAAATAGAATTTACACACCTAACTCATTAATCATATTCTTTATTGCACTGCACCTAAATTCTAAAGCACACAGTTCAAAAGGGGCGTGGCTATGAGCCGGGAAATGGGTGTTTCATGGGCATTCTTAAATTTGCATGTGTTGTTATAGAATATGGCCCAGTCTGCATAAATCTATACACAGGGATTTATGCCACATTTTCATTGGCATAAATGGAGACGCATAGTTTTAGGCACTGGGAAATCAACTAAGAGTATTCTATATACGACACCTAAATCTTATAGAATATGCCTAGGCGGAAATGTTTTCCATGCAGATTTTTTAAGTGCCATATACAGAATCTGGTCCTAAGTGGTTAACACACAGATAATGCAGAAGCCCTTACCACCTACAAAATAGAAGACAGTAAAGTGCTCTCACAGTCATTTTTAAAAATGGCCAAAAACTAATGGCAACATTAGCACATGGCCATTAGTTTGTGGAAAAAATAGGAAACTAGGATTAAAATGGCTTTATAGTGGGCACAGACCCACATAAGGGCATGCTATGACTAATTTCTACTACAGCTTAGTAAAAGGACTCCTTAATTAGCTGTAAGCTATTTCAAACAACCAAGCTTTACAGAATTTTGATGTATTCAATTTTATTACTAACAGAGCAGGGAAAGGTTCTTTGGAAAGTGCAGAATAAGCTGATTTGATCAGGAATTTATAGCAGTTGCTGCTGGGAATACAACAAAGATCACAAAATACATACTGATAAATAAAGAAATTTAAATACTCTGCACATTTATGAAATTTAATTTGTGAATCATGAGAAGTAGATTGTAGACCCAATATAATGTAGCCCCATGGAACACTGGATCACTTATAATATGGTCAATAGCTGGACCCTGTTTTTTTTTCCTTTTTTTATTAAACATTGCACTGTAGACCCGATATTATTATGCCGATGCACTTATAATATCATTTTGGGCCCCCAACATCCATATTTTATTGTGTCTAGAGTGTAATTTAAATTCAATTTACTGAAACACAAGGAACCAGTGAAAAGATCTGAGCACTGGTTTGATACTCAAACAGTTTTGTTGGAGTAATGAGTCTTGCTGCTGGATTTTGTACTAATTGCAACCTTTGAATTTGATTTTTGGTAATGCTCCAGAAAGGAGGTTGCAATAGTTTAAGCAATATCCAATCAGATCATGAGTCACATGCATAGTTTGAAAGAGGATATGAAGGATTGATGTCTTTTCAAATACTCCAGCTTTGTTCTTCCACCCCCTACCTTACCTAAGCAGGGAAACTACATGGGTTGTCTATAACTCTTCTTCCCCAGGAAGTGAATATTCCATAAGTAAAAGAGACATCTTTTTACGATCACATTTATCTGCTGCATTGTTAATTTTGAGTCCGCCCACATACTAATTTGATATCTGGCACAAGAACCCAATCTTCCATCTCTGAACTCAAAACATTTGAGTTTTATCACATTTTAATTTAAATTTATTCTTTGCTAACCAGTACTCAACCTCACATAGACATTGGTTCAGTCGAAACAAGGGAACAGGTTGATAGCCCCTTTAAAAAAGAATTGTCAATATAATTATGCGTGCAACTTTCTTTAAATTAGTCCTCTTATTTTCTAACTTCTGTTACTCCACCTTATATATCTGTGGGATCCTTCTACCAAACTGTGGGGAAAAGGGCCCTGTGCTAGCAGCGGGGGCTGTTTTTCCTGCATGCCAGGACCCTTTTTTAGTGCAGTGGGTAAAAAAGCCCCAGACACATATGGCTATGCAGTAAGAGAACTGGTAGCGCATGGCCATGCAGCAGGGAGCCCTTACCATCACCCATTGAGGTGGCAATAAGGGCTCCTGTGCTAACCTGGTGGTAACCGGGCAGTACACACGTTTACCACTGGCTTATCACTGCACAAGACATCTCCGGGGGGTTTCTTTTCCCCCCAGAAATGACACACACTCGGGGCGTGACTACCGCCAGCGGCCACGTTGAATCAGCAGTAGTCCCGGAAGAGCGAATGATAAGTCCGTGTTGGTCTTACCGCCGCTCTGTACAACGTCCCCTGTATGTTTCATTTTTGCTTACACCTTATGTTGTCTATTAAGATGTTTTATGGAGTATTGTGTTGACATTGTAATGTAGCATACTAGGCCATACCTTGTATTGTTATTTGAATATTTTTACTGCTGTAATTGTCTATTGCCTATGTTTGACTTATTCTTGCTATAACCACCTTGAGTGAATTCCTTCAAAAAGGCAGTAATTAAATCCTAATAAATAAATAATAAAATGCATAGAGCAATTAATTATAGTAGACTCAATAAGCAATGCCAAATACCTGATGTATACTTTGAATAGAACCCTGCAGCACACTCTTTCAGATCTGCTTCTCAAAAAAAAAGAGAGAGAGAGAGATTCTTTTGGCTTGCCTTCTCTTTCCCTTGGGGCAATATAAATCAAGAGGCTGATATTCAAAGTGAGTTAACCAGGCAGGAGAGGCTCCTGCCTGATTAAACTGCACTGCTGTGGTGCTGTTCAGTTAGTTAGACACAATTAACGTGGAAATGGATAGCATGTGCAGACAGTAAAACAATTTCAGCTGGATGTGATCCCCTGACAAAGCCTTTGTGAAAGGGGTGCCTGTCAGAATCCAGCTCCTAAAAGATAAGTGTCATTGCACAACAAACAGTTCCATGGCGTCCCACAGATTAATCCAGAGACTTGTGGGTTATGTCCCTCTACCAGTAGGTGGAGACAGAGAGAACCTCCGAGATTTGCTATATGTGGACCTGTGCAGCCAGCTGAACCTCTGAATTCTCTCTATCTAGCAGGTGGAGGGACATCTCTGTGCAACTCTGGTTTGATCTAGCTACTGGTGTCCTTTGGGCCTAGTTTAGCACAGACAGGGGTTGAATGGCTGTTTGCAGGTTGTGGTGTACACATGGTGCCAGGTCCCTCCCGGTCTCCTCCTACCTTTCCTCCGTCGCCCGGGGCTGTTGGCCTGATCGGGTGTTTCCTTTCTCTCCTGACAAATAAAACCCAAAAAGGTAAGAGACTTTGTTTTTGTTTAATCATACGGAGAAACTAGACGTTCTGCTGAGTCAGTTTTGGGGCAGGCATTTGTGGAGCATGTCAGTGCCTCTGAGGCGGCTAAGCGCTGCTCCTGGTGTAGAGGCCAGAGAGCAGCATCGGGGGAGTGTGAGTCCTGCAGCTGTCAGCCCGCAGTGGGTGTTCAGCGCGACGGGGGTTCCCCTCAGGCATCCAGTAAGTCAGAAGCGTAGGGGATAGTTTTGGCGGTTTCCTTGGGGCAGTTAGTGCAGTGCGCATTGGCGGACACTATTTTTTCCTCTCAGGCGAGACCTGCTCCGCATGTGGCAGTTGATAGACAAGAGGCTCCGATGGAGGGAAGCAATGTAGAGGGAGCAGGGGAGTCCCTTGCATTCCTTTTCCCCCGGATTTTGTTTTATTAATGCACAATGCCTTTCTTTTGAAGAAGTCAGGAGCTTCTCTTCAGGCAGCCCTGTCTTTTCCTCAGCAAACTTTGGTTGCTGCAGCCTCTCAGTCTTTCCTGCCAAAACGTCCCCTGGTGGAGATTTTGGATCCTGAGGAGCTGTCTGACACAGATGGTCCGGTTTTGTCTCCGGGCTCTCCCTCAGAATCTTTGGATTTGGCAGATGAGGTCACCCTGCCCTCTGAGGAGGGGGATGATCCAATGGCTGCCCGCCTTTTTTGTGGGGAAGAGCTTCCCTCCCTGATTGTTAGGACTTTTGAGGTTTTGGCCATTTCCCCCCTGAATCGTCAGGGGGAACAGGTCCGGTGCCCTCTATTATGTCTGGCACCAAATGCCCACCTCGTTCCTTTCATGTGCATGAGGCCATGAAGATCATTATTTTGGTGCAGTGGAATACGCCAGACAGTGGGCTTAAGGTTGCTTAGAGCTATGTTGTGTCTTTACACTTTACCTGCTCCTGACTTAGACTTGCTGAAGGTCCCTACGGTGGATTCCTTAATCACAACAGTCACTAAGAAATCCACTCTCCCTGTGGAGGGTGGCACGGCGCTCAAGGATCCTCAGGATCGTAAGTTGGAGACTTGCTTGAAGCTGTCCTTTGAAGTAGCAGCCCTTCCCTGCAGGCCTCAGTTTGTGGCTCCTTTGCAGCCCGGGCATGCTTATCGTGGGTACAGAAAGCCTCCTCTCCGGAAGATCTCATGGCTGTTTTGCCGGCCTTGGAGTCTGGTTTAGCCTTTCTTGCGGATCTTCTTTATGATCTTTTGAGGGCTTCGGCGAAGGAGGTTTCCCTAGCGGTCACTGCATGTCACTGGCTGTGGTTGCGGCATTGGGCTGCAGACATGGCCTCAAAGTCACGTTTAGCAAGGCTTCCTTTTAGGGGAAAGCTTTTGTTTGGGACAGACTTAGAACATATTGTGAAAGACCTCGGTAACTCTAAGGGCAGGCGCCTCCCAGAGGACAGGTCCAAATTTGTATGACCGGCGGTGCCTAGACCTAAGTTTAGGGATACACAGTGTTACCGTCCAGATCGCAGGGCCTCTTTTCAGAGAGCAAGGTCTTCTCAGAGGCCTCAGCCCTTTTGAGGTGACAGGTGGGTCTTCCTTTCTGGTAACTGAAACCATCCCACAGCCAGGTCCGCCCAATGATGGGGCCCTGGTCCATATCCAGCTAGTTATTGGGGGCAGACTGTCCCTATTCCTGGTGGAGTGGACTAGGTTCAAGAAAGCACAAAGGCAGACGGTCTGCAAGCTCCAAGATGGAAAATGCACAAAGCAGATCGTTAAGAACGTAATTTATTAACACAATTCAAATAAAAATATATACACAAACATATATATAAAAATAGCCCGACACAGGCCGTGTTTCGCCCAGCAGGGCTGCTTCAGGGGCTACACAGAAATCCTCTATAATCAAATTGGAAAAATTGTATTGGATAATTTAAGAAATATAATGTGCAAACGATCTCAGTTTGAAAAAACAGCTCTCCGAGAGGGGCCAAAAAGACATAACATTCCGTCTATCTGGCGTCTCTTGTCTCTGGAAACCCCATGACATAGAGTTTAGAGGTTTTTCTGGCTAATGATGAGGAAATCCAACCTCGAGCGACCTTTACATTGTGTTGTGGGGTTTCTCGAGGACTTTTCCTCTAAAAATCTTTAATAGTTACTGGGAGTACCTGTATCATGACAGTCACACGTTTCTCATTGAGGACCTATATAATATTATTTACCCTGATATGAATGCAAGTCTTTCAATGACATAAGTCTTCTGGTTGTCATGTTAGTTCAGTTTAAAGTACATAAATAAAGGTCAATAAAATCAAAACAGAACAAATACAATGTAAAGTGATATCTTGCCATTGAACTAACAATATATTTTTGACTAGTATCGAAGCTAAAATCCCTGTCATCATATCAAAATAGCAAGAACAAAAGATGCAATGATTTGGAAAAGGGGGTTTTAACTCCTGAAAGCTAGTCAAAAGCTAGTCAAAACATGTATTAAGTTAGTCCAATTTATCACCTTATATTAAAATTTTGTTTTGCAATTTATATACTTATTAACTTTGATTTCTATACATTAAGGGCTTCTTTTACTAAGCAACGCTAGCGATTCCCAAGCAGCAAATGAGAGGCAGCCCATAGGAATTGAATGGGCTTCCTCTCATTTACCACTCAGGAATTGCTAGCACAGCTTTGTAAAAGAAGCCCTAAGTTAGATAATTTGAATACTGCATGTTACAAGTATATGTTTTATGTTATGTAAGGCTTTAAGGAATCCTTTTACAAAGCAGCAGTAAGCACTACCATTGCTTACCACACTACCGTGGGAGGTGCTCAGACATCCTGCAGTATTTCTGGACTGGCACACGCAACTCCTGTGCTAAAATATATAAAATATGTTTTTAGCGTGGGGGGGGGGGCGTGTTTGGAGGAGGAGGGTAGTTATGCCCTGTGTTAAACAGGTAGCAAGCTGCCCGATTAGCATGGGGTTAGTGCAGGAGCCCTTACCGCCTAGTAAATAGGTGGCGGTAAAGGCTAATATGTTAATTGGGAAAATTGTACATAGCCATTAAGGGGAGAATAGAAATTGTGACCATTTTACTGACACACTAATAGTGTCCTGAGCATGTGGGAAACCCATGCACTAAAAATAGTGCTGGCCACCTTTTAGCACTGCTTAGTAAAAGGGCCTCGTTAATACATGATGCTAGCGATTTCCACATTTGCTGCACCGGGGATCACTAGCATGGTTTAGTAAAAGAGACCCCAAGTGTCTTATGGGCCTTTTCTTATTTTTTTAAAAATTAATTTTTAGTATTGGTCACTGCTGTGTTCTTAGGAGCTGCCGTGCGCTAATGCTGACATAGCCCATTCACTTTGAATAGGCTGTTGGCATTGCTGCGTAGCAGCTGCTAGCACAGCTTAGTAAACGGGGGATAAATAAATAATACTACTACTAATAAAGTGGGTTGAAATCAGGGCTCAACACATTCTAGCATGGGACTTTCCGACTCACTACGCCAGATTTAATATGGCACTTTTTAGGGCTTTTTTAATTTTTTAATTTGTAGATCATGAGCTAATATTGTCATTAGCAAAAACTTTATGTGGGAGCACTTACCGCCTCCTATTTAGGAGGCAATAAGTGCTCCTATGTTAAGTCTGCAATATCCAGTTAGCATGTGCTAATCAGAATGTGTTAGCGGAGAGCACTGACTTTGACTTTCTCACTCCTGAGGCTGCACGAAGAGGAAGAAGGTGGCTCAGGCAATGGATTAGTTTGGCTGGCAGGGCTTCAGCAGCACCACCAGCAAGGGTATGAATCTTAATGAGGTGGGAAGGGGAGGAAGGGAGGGGGAGGCAATGCATGCCCCCCCCAGTCCACCCCTGCCCCCTCCCCCCCAAAAAAGAACAGACTGCTGGCTACACCTCTGGTCACAGGTACAACCAGGGGTGTGCTGGTAAATTTTTAACAACAGGCTCTTTCTCCGGACGTAGCCAGCTCTGCAGTTGGGCCAGGGGTGGCTGGGTGGAGGGGGGGAGCAACACTTGCCTCTCTCTCCTCCCTCCCTTCGTGCAGGCACGCTAGGCATACCTTTGCTGGCAGCCAATAAATGGACTGCCACCACTCCCAACATCTTGCTCTGAGCAGCATGCTAAAACTTCTCACACATGCTGGAGAAGTCCCAGGCTGCTGCTCAGAGCTGGAAACAAGGAGCTGGGAGCAGCAGCAGTCTATTTACTTGGCTGGCAGGGCTCAGCATCCCCACCAGCAAAGTAAAAGAGAATTCAGCAGGGGGCCCAAGCCCACATTTTGGGAGCCAGTTGTTAAAGTAGCCATGGAGGGCCCTACTTTAACAACCGGCTCCCAAAATTCTTAAAAACTTAACAACCGGCTCTTGCGAGCCTGTGAGAGCCTGCTCCAGCACACCACTGGGTACAACCCTTGCTGCTTTTCTGAGCAGATTGATGAGCCATGTTGGTCTTTATCTGCCATCTTTTACTATGTTATTGTCATTGTTTGTTTTAGATTTAGCTCGCATCTTTCCAGTAGTAGCTCATGGACACTAGGCATTTCCCCGTCCCTGCAAAACTTATAGTCTACGTTTGTACCTGCGCCAATGGAAGGTTAAGTAACTTGCCAAAGATCAGAAAAAGCAGCAGCAGCAGCAGGATATAAACCAAGTTTTCCTGGTAGTCAGCCTAGTGTTCTAAACTCTAAGTTATGCCCTCTAGAGTAGAACGTCCATGAGCCAGTCCCCCCTCAGCCTCGTACCCTGACCCACCTAGAACTCAACCAGGAATCTCCATGGTAGTCTAGGGGCAGAAGCAGTACAGGAGTGAGCCTCCTCTGCTTCTGCCCCTTCAGGTTTTGGCATCTCATTGATGCCATTTTGAAAGTTGAAACCAGAAGGAAGCATATGGGGATATTCTAGTTTTCTAAAAATCTGGAGCCTCTTTTTGGAAAGTAAAAGAGGGCTCCATCTCCGGCTTGCTCTGGATACCTGTTCTCAGTCCTTTGCTAAAGTTCAGACAATAGGTAAATGTTCTCTTTTACAACAGGAGATATTTGGTACAGTCTGAAAAATGTGTGCATGAAATGGGATCTGCACTAAATATTATTATTTGGGATTTATTAATCACCTTTATGAAGAGATTCACCCAAGGCAGTATACAGTAGGTACAGTTTAACATCAAACTTACAATTTTGTTAACAGCATAACAATAGTAAAATGAACAAGTAAAGACATAGACAAAATGATAGACAAAAACTTGAAAGCAGCAAATTGAGACCTAATAATAGGACTACCATGAAACGGGATCAAAAATATACACATTTAATAGCACTGGAATTCAAATAACAGAGATATAATACAATGAAAGCACAATAGCGATGCAATATCTAATAAGCACACAATTAGAACATTCAAATAACATTGCTATGCTACTAATGTTTTTTTAACAATATAGCTTACCATATAGCTGAGGGGTTAAGTGCAGGTATATAGATGGGGACAAGATGCGTAGTACAGAGCAGTTGGGATAAATAAATGAGTGGTTAAACCAAAGGCAAGTTCTTTGTACAGTTAATCAAGATATAAGGAACCAGTCTAAGTTACAGTGTATGTAGCAAGCTAATCCAGTTGCAGAATGAGTGTATAGTCAGTCAAGATTGGGAGAAGAACCAGGCTTTTACCTGCTTTCTGAAATAGAGGTAGTCTCGAGTTATATGCAACCCTTCTGGGAGTAAATTCCAGCGCGTGAGGGCTCACTGGTGGGTATCACATCGTACAATTTCCCATATCCCACTCTAACTGATACACTTATGATGGAAAGTGTCAAAAAGATAAACAATATCTATTAAAGTATATGTGCATGCTAACATGCAGGAACACACTGTGCCAGAATCATGTCCTGTGTGGCATACCTCATACGCCCTCAACCTTCCCACTGCACTGAAGCCATTGCAGGGGAAAATGAATAGGGAACAGTTTTTTCACCCCCATCTCCCTTCGGTCATGTGTGGCTGCACCATTCGCACAGCCCTCAGGATGTCCCATGCCCATGCTGACTTCATACATTTCAAATTCTTGCTGACCTCATTCCAGTCTGCTCTTTCACTTGCCAAACAAGACTACTACATCCACTTGACATACTCTCTTGGCTCAAACCCTCAATGTATCTTTGCCACACTGAACTCTCTCCTCAAAGTGCCTTCACCTCCAACTCTTCCTTCACTTTCTGCCCAGACTATGGATAAGTACTTTCATGATGAGGGTCACAAGATTAACCTTGAGTTCTCAACCAAGTAACCTCCTTCCCCAAGTCCATTCTATCAACCCTCCTTCAACCCCTGGCTCCTTTTCCTGAAATCACTGAAGAGGAAACTGCACATTTTCTTTCCTCTTCCAAACTGATTACCTGTTCCTCTGTTCCTATTCCCATCCATCTACTCAGCACTATCTCTTCTACTGCCATCCCTTCTATCTATCATATTCTCAATCTTTCACTTTCCACTGCAACTGTTCCTGATACCTCCAAACATGCTGTAATTACACCTCTCCACAAAAAAACTTCATTGGACCCTACCTGCTCTTCCAACTATCACCCCATTTTCTTTTCCTATCCAAGATGCTTGAACGTGTGTTCACCGCCATTGTCTTCACTTTCTTTCATCTCAAGCTATTCTTGATCCACTTCAATCTGACTTTCACTCTCTACAATTAAATGAAACAGCCCTTGCTAAACTCTCCAATGACCTGTTCCTGTCCAGATCCAAAGGTCTCTATTCTATCCGCATCCTTCTTGATCTATCTGTTTTGACACTGTTGATCACCACCTACTCCTTGATATGCTGTCCTCACTTGGACTTCAGGGATCTGTTCTTCTTGGTTTTCTTCTCATCTCTCCCATCACAATTTTAGTGTATGGTCTGGTGGATCCTCTTCCACTTCTAGCCCACTATCAGTTGGTGTACCTCAGGGATCTACCTTGGGACCTCTTATTTTCTCCAGCTATACTTCTTCCATTGGTACTCTGATCTCCTCCCATGATTTTCAATATTACCTTTATGCTAATGACTCTCAGATCTACCTCTCCACACCAGAAAGTTCAGCAGCAATCCAGGCCCAAGTCTCAGCCTGCCTGTGTGACATTGCTGCCTGGATGTCTCACCGTAATCTGAAATTAAACATGGCCAAGACTAAGCATCTTATCTTTCCCCCTAAACCCACCTCTCCTCTTCCCCCATTTTCTATCTCTATGTATAACACTCTCATCCTCCCTGTCTCATCAGCTCATAATCTTGGAGTCATCTTTGACTCCTCTCTCTTATTCTATGCTACTAAAACCTGTCATTTATTTCTCTATAACATTTAAAAAAATGTGTCTTTTCCTTTCTGAGCACACTACCAAAACCATTATCCACACTCAAATCACCTCTTGATTAGACAACTGCAACTTGCTCCTCATAGGTTTCCCACTAAGCCATTTTTCTCCCTATTTTTCTCCCTTTAATCTGTTCAAAATTCTGCTGCACGTCTTATATTCCACAAGTGTCGCTATGCTCATATTAGTCCTCTTCTCAAGTCACTTCATTGGCTTCCTATCCATTTCTGCATACAATTCAAACTCCTCTTATTGACTTACAAGTGGATTTACTCTATTGCTCATCAGTACCTCTTCACTCTTATGTCTCCCTACACTCCTCCCCAGGAACTCCGTTCATCAAGTATATCTCTTATCTATACCCTTCTACTCCATTGCCAACTCCACACTCCGTTTCTTTAATCTTGCTGTCCCATATGCCTGGAAAAGACTTCCTGAATTAGTACATCAATTTCCAACTCTGTCCGTCTTCAAATCTAGGCTAAAAGCCCACCTTTTTGAGGCTGCTTTTAACTTCTTATTCACTTGTTCAGTACCCATGTCTGTTTTATCATTCCCACCTTAAGTAATTCCCTTATCCTTTACTTGTCCTGTTTGTCTGTCTTGATTAGATTGTAAGCTCTGTTGAGCAGGGACTGTCTCTTACATGTTCAGTGTACAGCCCCTTGTATGTCTAGTAGCACTATAGAAATGATAAGTAGTAGTAGTAATAGTATTATGTCTCTGTTAATATCACAGTTCAGGAAATCTACCCATAAAGGTATCTGAGTGTCAGATGCAAATTTACCAGACCTAAGATATCCAGATATTTTTAATCAGTTGTATAGCACAGCAACTTATCTGGATGTCACTGACTGGTAAGGTTTGTCTCTTTGCAGAAGATACCAAACTCTGTAATAGGGTGGATACCCCGGAGGATGTGGATAGCATGAGGAAGGATCTAGCAAAGCTTGAAGAATGGTTCAATAATTGGTAACTAAGATTTAATGCTAAAAAATGCAGGGTCATGCACATAGGTTACAAAAAGTGAAGCAAATGGTGCAATATAGGGGGTGAAGTACTTCTGTGTACTTCACCCTCTACACTGTACCGCGATGGGGGGTGATTGTATCTGATGATCTTAAGGTGGCCAAACAGGTAGAAAAGGCGGACAAAGCCAGAAGGATGCTCGGGTGCATAGGGAGAGGGATGACAAGCAGGAAAAAAGAGGTGTTAGTGCCCTTTCTATAAGTTTCTGGTGAGGTCCCATTTAGAATACTGTGTGCAATTCTGGAGACTGCACCTATGAAAAGATATAAACAAAAAGGAGTTGATCCAGAGGGTGGCAAATAAATTAGTCATAGGTCTCTGTTACAATGCATATAGGGACTGGCATATAGACCTCAACATGAATACTCTGGAAGAAATGCGGGAGAGAGGGGATATGATAAAGATGTTTAAATACCTCTGTGGCATTAATGTACAAGAGGTGAGCCTTTTTCAAATGAAAGAAAACTCTGGTATGAGAATGCATAGATTGAAGTTAAGAAGAAACAGGCTTAGGAGTAACATAAGAGAATACTCTTTTATGAAAAGGTTGGTGGGCGCGTGGAATGGCCTCCATGTGGAGGGCATGAAGACAAGGATTGTGTCTGAATTTAAGAAAGCATGGGACAGGCACAAGGGTTCTCTTAGGAAAAGGAGGAGTTAGAGGTTACTGTGGATGAGCAGACTGGATGGGCCACTTGGCCCTTTTCTGCCATCATATTTCTATGTTTCAGTGTTTCTGTCTGGTTAACTTTTACTGGATAGGTTGCTGCTTACTATTGCTCTTGTTAGTGCTCTGTGAATAAAGTTGCATACAATCTATTTTTATTTATCAGTATCCTTGGTAGATTTTAAGTGAACAAAAAATATCTGATTTCTAGTCCCAGCCGCTGTCTTTTCTCAGGGATAGATGGCAAGAGATGATTTTAAAAAAATCATTGAAGTATGGAATATGAGTGTGTTTCTTTTGTTTTTGTTTTGTTTTGCCATTTTATATCTGAAACAACTAAAGAATTAATTCTAGGACCTTGAGCTATGTATAGTAAAATTCAGGGAATAGCCACTATTTGCTGAAGACTTCCTTTCAAAAATGTGAGTTGTTTTCTGTCTTTCTATTTTATGTGCAAGTTCCTTTGGGGTCTGAATATCTAGCCAATCTGAAAAGATATCCATTTCAGTGAACTACCCCTTAGACAAAAATGCCTCTTGATGCTTGAAAGCAATTCATGCTCAAAGCAGAACATGACAGCCATCTTTGAAATAGCCATTTGATGCACATTGGTATACTGTAAACAAGATGTTCCTGGAGCAGCTTTCTCTTTCCTATTTTAACTTTGTATTGTAGACAGTCTGTACTTTTCTTTTTTTAATTCTTTTTTTTTTTAATCTTGATCTCATCAGCCTCAGGCATTTGATGGAAGGGGCTCCCTGGGGCACTTGGAAACACCTTGATGAATTATTTTATGATAAAGTGTTTGGTGAGTAGAACAGAGTTGGCAAAAACCCCACCAATCAGAAATTAGCAGTGTTTCCCTGATCAGTTTTAGACATGCAGTATTTCCTAAGACCAAATAATAACTTAAAACCCTGCTCATGTAGCCAGAGTTAAAGTGGAAATTCAAAAAGTCTATTATTATGCAACTGTAGCAAGAGCAAAGTATAGGTCAACAACCCCAATGCCATTTTGTATGCTTAATGCTTTTTCAAAGACTTAATCATTAGTACAACACATTACCCATGTATACTGAGCAGTCAAAGTGGCATGCATACAAAAGAGAATTATATTAAACAAATATTAGAATACAATGCTAAAATCAATTTAGTAATCATCAGTTGAAAACATATCAAATCAATCAACCAACAGCTTTTAAATATTGTCTTACAAATTAATTAGGACATGTACAAATTACATTTCTCAGAAGGCCCAAGATTGCTTTCCTCATAGATACAGATGGGGCCAAGGTAATAAACGATGTGTTAGAATGATGTGCTAAGCTTCAGCATATAGGGGGGATTCTATAAATGGTACCTAAAGATAGGCACCAAAAAAAATGGTTGCTAAGCTAGTATTCTATAACGGCAGAGTTGCGTGCCCGATTTGTTATAGAATTCGAGTGTGAGGCCCCAGATATGGGCCAAACTCTAGACAAGACACTTACACCATGGTTAATGCCCTGGAAACATGTGACCATGTTAAGGAGTTTTCAGTAGTTTGCCTGTTTTCACATGTTATACTGTGTGTGTTACTGCATTGTTCAGAATGTTTCTGTCAGGGGTGTGGCATGAGCAAAGAGTGGGTGTGGTAGCATTAGCCAGCTAACATGTTATACTTACCGTGGGCTAACTAGCTAATGCAAAGTTAATGGTGACCACAACTTGATCACAACTTTCTTTTATCAAGATTGAAGTCTATAGGCATCACTGACACAGTTTATAAATGGTTCTCTTCCTATCTTTCGGACAGATACTTTAGAGTTCAGTGGCAAGATAAACTTTCAAACTCCTATTCCTTGACCTGTGGGGGTCCCTCAGGGCTCAGTTCTTGTCCCTACTCTTTTTAACATCTTCCTGTGTATGTTTCTGATTATTATACAATCGCTTGACTCGAGTCCAAAACTTCATTCACTTTAGTAAAAGGGCACTTTAGCTTGCTAGCTTGATGATTATCACTAAGATGGCAGTTATATAACTGGGTGCCACAGGTTAGGCACCTATTTGCAGTGCGCTGAGCACTAATTATATAATGGCATCTGGGTGCCAAGATTCAATTACAGAATACTAGTGTAACTCAGCAACTACATGCCTATATTTAGGCATGTCCACTTACACCATGTCAATAGCAGTCATATAAATAAGCACCTAAATGCAGCACTTTAGCACAAAACTTTCAGTATTCTGGAAGTTATGTGCGTAAATGTTGGTCCCACCCATTATCTTCCCCTCTGAACACTCCAGCGGTGTACCGAGGGCAAGACGGTGGGGGGCGGTCCACTCTGGGTGCACACTGCAGGGGGAGGTGCAGGGAGCAGCCTCACGGCTGTCGGCTCCACTTGTTCCCTGCTCCTTCTGATGTTGTTTCCTGTTCTAGGGCAGAGGCAGCAGGGAACCAGCGGAGCTGATAGCTGTGCAGCTGCTCCCAGCACCCCAGGAGGTAAGAGCAACAGATCAGATTCAGAGAAGAAAAAAAAGTAAATATTTATACACAAAATAACCACATTCTTCTTTTTCTAGCCAGTCATGGGTTTTATAATACAGACTTCTAGTCTGCACCACCAGCGTATCTTCAATTCCCATTCATTCTCCTTTCAATTTGCAGTACTGTAAGCCGGGGGCGGGGACGATGCTGCACCCAGGGAGGGAATGATGCTGCACCCTGGGGAAGGGATGATGCTGTGTCTGGGGGGAGGGTGCGCAGCAGCGATCTGCCCTGGGTGGCAGCCGACCAAAGAGCACCACTGGAACACTCCTTTGCATTTATGCACTAAGGGACCCTTTTATAGAGCGGTGATAAGCCCAACACGGGCTTACCACACACTAATATGGAACTACCACTGGACGAATGTTGGCGCCAGCGGTAGTTCCAGCCCCAGCGTGCACCATTTGCCACACTACAGAAATGAGATATTTCCCACTGTGACTCTAACCCAGCAGTAATCAGGCACCCAATTACCGGGTGGCATTAAGTGATCCCCACTGCATAGCCACACGGTAAGTCAAATTTTACCACATGACCATGCCATTTTTGGGCTTTTTACCTGCTGTGGCAAAAAGGACCCCCGCCGCTAGTGCAGAGTTCTTTTTACCACAGCTTGGTAAAAGGACCCCCCAAGTAAGTTGTGCACATCATTTATAGTTTAGCCCTGAGTGTGCACCTAGCCAACTTAGCCATTTAAGTACTAGTATTCTATAATATAAACATGGACATGATGCTTCAATTTAGGAGCTGGGTTATAGAAAAAGGGGACATGTCTTAATTTGTGCACATAATAATGGTTATCTTATATTGAAGCGGATATTCAGTCACAACCTTAGCGGAAGCTGAATATCTGGGCAACGTTACCTGTTAAAATTAGTTAATTAACTATTCTACTCAACAACTCTTTGAATGTCTACTCCATTGTTCACAGCCCCAAAGATGTGTCAGCTATTGTTCATTGGTTATTCCTAGTAACTAGACACAAAACTCATTTGCATAGAATTTTGAGATAGGAATTGGAATGTCCAAGTCAGGACGTTCACAATTCCAGCAACATTTCACAAAAGGCTATGCAGGAATGCACATTTATTTGCTGGCACGGACAGAGAGAGCAGAAATTTTGAAATATACACATGCACAAAAAGGACAGCATCAACTCAATAGCATCCATAGATGTTCCAATTTCACAACTTCTGTGCGTAAGTGCACACACTCAGGGCTAGAATTACATTTTGGATACCTATAGGCAACTGGGGGGAGCAGACTTGCCATCCCTCTCCCCCTGATTGCTGCAGCCCCAGGGGGAGGAGGGCCTATCAGAGGCAGGAAGTCAGTCAGTCTCCATTCTCAAGTGTCAGTTTGGAGATGTTGCAACTGCTGCAGTGGCAATAAAAAACAAAAACAAAAAGCAGTTCCAGATGGAGGATTATCGACTTACCAACTAGAAACACATCAGAATCAATATGATCATATCTAAATCTGCACTACCCAAGCTGCAAAGGACTTAAATACAACTCAACTTACGCATCCAGCTTCTCCTACATAAGCACACAACTATGGAACGCATTGCCAAAAGCTTTGAAATCGACGTACGACCACCTAAACCTCCGGAAATCACTAAAAACTAACCTGTTCAAAAAGGCAAACCCCACCGATCCAACTTAAACGCCTGATCCCTGCAACACAACAAAAGTACGTAATGGGCAAAATGCAACTCTTCCGATGTACATTTCCCTAATGTGGCTATGCCACATGAAATTCATCTTACCACAACATCACTTTGTATTTTATTCTCACCAGAGTCTGCAAACGCCTCTCCGGTACTATGTAAGCCACATTGAGCCTACAAATAGGTGGGAAAATGTGGGATACAAATGTAACAAATAAATAAATAGGCAACACTCTAGCACCTATCAAAATTTGGCACCAGAGGTAGTTTCCTAAATTTTCTATTCTCAAATCTGGGCCTGCAGTTACTTACATGAATAGGGCCAGATTCAGTAAATAGCACCCAAATTTAGGCACTGGGAAAAATCTGCCGTTGTTTCCGTGTGTCTGTTTTTATTTCTTCTTTTTCTATACTTTATTTGTGAGTTGGTTTCTGTTAGGACCTGTTATCTTTCCTATCCAACTTGTAGTTCTTTTCTATTTTCAATCTTTTACATTTTATTTATTATAAACTGCTGAGACCTACGAGTTAGCTTTGGTGGTATAGCAAATTTTAATAAACCATAAACTATACTATTGTAATGTTAGTAAGATGGCAATGAGGAATAGAGGCTGGCATTCATGAAGAGCTATGGGGTGCCACGAAAATCACACAGGAAACAGAAAGGTACAAAGTGTATGTGGGGGGGGGGGGGGTCCGAGACAGGGGGACATCCTGAGTAATGGCATCTCTAGACAGAAATATTTTGGCCAGCAATAGGAAGGAAAGCTATATATTTGGGGGGGTGTCAATTCAAAGAAATAATCTCCTTTCCCCTCACTTTTAAATTAGCAATAAACACCACAGTCTTCTATGCATAAAAGAAACCCTCCAGCAAGTTTCATCTACCCAGTAAAACTGTCATTCAACAAATTCTTCCATCTAGACATGGAGTTTGGATTCTCTATAGCAGTGATTCCCAAGTTGTTCCTGGAGTACTCCATTGTCAGTCAGGTTTTTAGGATATCCACAGAGAATATGCATGAAAGAGATTTGCATACAATAGAGGTAGTGTATGCAAATATATTTCATGCATATTCATTGTGGATATCCAGAAAACCTGACTGGCAAGGGGGTACTCCTGGACTGACTTGGGAAACAGTGTTCTATGTAACTGGTCAGATTATCAATATAAACTCTGAAGCTCCAGTTCAGTATTACAAACTCCATATTCCCCAACAATGAAGCTACCCCTTTACAACTCACCATACAAAAATATTCAGCAAAGTTGCACTGGACTGTAGCTCTCTGAACACTGCAGCTGCTTCCTCTGGACCTGCCTCACCTCCTCCAATATAACTTCCTCTTTGGAAGCAGCCGGGGCCAATCCATAGGAAGCAGCCGTGGCGTGCAGAGAGAGAGAATCTGCATCAGGCATGATAGAAAGTCCCCTATGAGCAGCCGAAGGGGTACTCAGGTTATGGAATATAGAAAAAATGTCTCTAGTTAAATTTGGGGCCTTTAG
The DNA here is from genome assembly GCF_901765095.1 of Microcaecilia unicolor. NCBI lineage: Eukaryota > Metazoa > Chordata > Amphibia > Gymnophiona > Siphonopidae > Microcaecilia > Microcaecilia unicolor. The sequence goes on along the minus strand of NC_044035.1, from coordinate 67,989,879 downwards.
TAGTCATTCTGCAAAATACTGAGATTTCAGCGGGAAGTTGTAATCTCTCGGTTCTGCTTTATACGCAAGAAGAGCTGCTGCTGACTTAGACTTTGTCCAGGCGTATTTCTTTTTCCAAAGTTGTTGCTTAGCCAACCTAACATGATACCAAAGTTGTTTGGATCTCGAGTTAGAGGAGGAATGCTCCCCTAGGGGTGCAATTTGATCTAGTGCCTCTGAAAGACTTTTATGAAAGAAGTCTACTTGACCGCCTGCACAAAGGAAAATAAAGAAAAGGGGACTGAGTGGGGATCTATTTTTGAAAGGTGTCTTGACCAATAGTTGGTAATAGGTCTACAAGAGGGGGTATTAGGGGCAATAATAGAGAAAAGAATTAGATAGAGATCCAACCAGGGGAGACTCTGAGAACAGAATGATGAAAACTTGAAAGCAGAATCAGCAGGGGATAAAACAAGATCCAAAATGTGCCCATTTTCATGGGTTGGGAAGTGAATTTGCTGAGTTAAGTTCAAATCAGATAGTAGAAAAAGAAATGGTCTAGTATGTGGATAACAAGGGTTATCAAAGGAAGGAGTAGTGTGATCAGCAGAGCTCTTCCGTATAGAAACAGCAGGACAAGGAATATAATGGAAACAATCTTTATTCTTCAGGACCCGACACAGCACTGTATTTCAGTGAAACGCCTATGTCAGTGGTCTATACACAATAGACATGCATTGAGAAAATACAATATATATATAGTGCAATCCGCTTAAGTGCAAGGATCTGGCACCAAAGAAATGCATGCAGTTAACTGGAGCATGCACTTAACCGCTGTGACCCAAAAAAGAAGCTTGACATCTGATAAACATATGTACAGTACTGTTTATTATACGTACAGTATACAGTCTCCGTTAACTGACATTATGCTTACTTGAAGTAATCAGTCATAGTCCTCTGTACACTCTTGTGTCTGTGAGTTCCATAGACTACGTCTGCCAGACGGTAAAAACTGTCACAGCACTGACATCCAGTGGCCTCCAGATAGGCCCGCACGGTGTTGAGACTCTCCAGCGCTCTTGCAAAAGTGACAGGAGGTTGTTGAATTTCGTCAGCATGTGCCTCGCTGCTCATTTCATCATCTGTTCCATCATCAGCTGTTGCCTGCGTGTAGGCGCATATCTCGACATCAGTACTGTCATCAGCTGTTTGTAGATTGTAATCAACAGCTACGCAGTGATGAAACTCCTCTTCAGTAACACCAGCTGGGATGTCAGTAGCCTGTTCATCTAATGCATTTGCAACAGCTGCATCTGTTTTGTCCCTCTCCACATCCCTAACAAAGCTTGCCCGCTTGTAGCAGTTCACAATGGTTGCCTGTGTAACATGATTCCAGGCTTCTTTCTGCATATGTTGGGAATCCAACAGTGATAGATTACGAGCCAGTTCAACAGCACGTTTATTCTTGCCAGTCTGGTCATCCATAACACTCATCAGACGACGTAGCACAAGAGCCTGATAATTTTGTTTGAAATTGGCTATTATGCCTTGATCCATAGGTTGGATCAGAGAGGTAGTGTTTGGTGGCAGGAAGACCACCTTGACATTAGACAGCCTGACATCATCACTGTGTGCAGCACAATTATCACAAAGCAACAAAATCTGACGCATTGGTGCCCGCATTCTAGTGTCTGAGGAAATCATCCATGAATTTGCGTTAGCCTCGTATGACGTAGGAAATCATTTAACTTCTTGAAGCAATGGGGCTGTTTGTTCTTTCCAATGACGAGTGGTTCCAACTTCTTACTCCCATCTATATTGCAGCAAAGGAGGATCATCAATCAGTCCTTTGACGTTTTACTTCCTGTAGTTTCGGCTCGCCAGTAGAGTCCGTTTTCATCAGCATTGAAAATGTCATGAGGTGCAAACTCGTTCAAGATGGTAGGAAGAACTGAAACAACCCAATTTTCAGCATCAAAGTCATCAGCGTCTTGTTTTTCACCATGCTGTTTCTTGAATTTTATGTTGTTCCTCTCCTTCCATCTTTCCAACCATCCAACAGGAGTTTGAATTCAGTTAGTCCAAGACTTTCAGCTATCTGATTAGCTTTCTTCATAAGCAGTGGACCACTGACAGGAAACTGTCTGCTCCTGATTTGAGAAAACCACCGAAGAAGAGCATCTTCTACCTCCTCAGCTTTTCCCGCCCGTTTTCGTTTCTGGTGTGGATTTGTATTGTTTTGCCAGTCTTCCAGAAGCTGGTCTTTCTGCTTCAAGATACGTGAAATTTGACTGGGATTGACACCATATGCTTTAGCAATAGATGCTTGACTTTGTTTGTTTTCTAATTTTTTAAGAACTTTTATTCATTCAGCCAGTGTTAAAGTCTTAAAGTTGCGCGACGATGACGACTCCAGTGTACACTCTAACAACATTCTTTTGCTTATTCTGCCTGTGGCAGTTAACCAACAAGATTTCAAATTTACCGCCCCTTTGTCACATGCCAATCGGCTTCCATATTCCGTGCACGCGTGCTTATGCGGAGTCTTTCCTGCAGAGGAGTGGTCTTAAACCATACATATAAGCGAATCTTGTGCTTATCAGTGGAGCACTAAACTGAAGTTTCTCCCCATAGAAATTGATGGCGCCAAAAACGGGACCGAAGTACGGCATGCAGTTAAACAGAGCATGCGCTTATTCAACGTGCACTTAAATGGAGTGCACTGTATCCAAATTATAATAAATGAATGAAAGAACAAACAAACAAACAAACAAACACATTTTTATGAAAAAGGAGGTATAAAATAAAAGATTCAAACATAAGATAGAAACAAAAGATTAAGCAATTACAAATTATATAAAAAAAAGTGTAACAGAATATATGGAAAAATATATATATTATTTTACACATTTTTTTTTTAAAAATAATTCATAATTGCTTACATTCTGCAAACATTCTGGCAACAATTCTTTACAGACGAATGGACAACTCCCACAGACTCCCCCCAATTTCTCCAAGAGTGGGACAACAGATGCAAAACAGTACTAGATAGCATAGCACCAATACAAACCAGAACCTCACATAGAATAAACTCCATACTATGGTTCAATGAAGAATTGAAAGAACTAAAAACACAAGTCAGAAGATTAGAACGAGCATGGATCAAGAAAAAAGACGAACATACACTCAATGACTGGAAAAAAATACAAAGGAAATACAAATACACTATCAGACAAACTAAAAGAACATAGTACAAAACCACAATAGGACCAAATTACAAGGACACACACAAACTCTTCACACGTGTAAACAAACTTCTAAACACCACACCAGTGACCTCTAACAACACAGACACCCCATCTGCAACCAATCTTGCAAATTACTTCAACGAAAAAATCACAAAGCTACAACTCATGATACCTACTAATAAAACTGAGTACACAAGCATCCTTGAATGCCTAGACTCAAAATTAGGGGGATGCCCAGCAGATCAATCATGGACCAAGTCTGACACGATATCTTCTGATGAATTCTCAAAATGGCTCGGAATATAAGCTAAGTGACAATGCAAATTGGACGTCTGCCCCAATAGCCTAATAAAATCAGCCCCCAAACAATTCAAAAAAGACCTTACGAAGCACATAAACTACAGGCTTCAAAACGGCCTCTTTCCCACAGTCAAAAGGAAACATCCTACCAGGGCTGTGCCAAGGGTCTCTGGTGCCCCCCTGCAGACTATCAGTTGGTGCCCCCCTCCCCCGTCTCGCTTCTTCATTAGATGTTTCTCCATTGCTACCTGTCTTTCCTTTAGACTGAAAACTACAGGCCCAGCCAGACCTGACAAAAGGGTCTACCACACCCTTCAATGTCAAGCATATACTAGAAAACTGTAAATTAGCTTACACAGGAAAGCAGTTTAAAAAAATAAACACAATTCCTGCTGTTTCTTAACACTGCTCTCCAGAGAAAGCACTGCCTTTATAAAGAGGCTTTTCAGTGGGACTTAGCCTATTAAAAACTATTAGCATAATTAGGAATGGCCAACCCTTGTAACTGCAGGGACCTAAGCTTTGATTATGCATGCTCCTGTCTTTGTTACAGTGGGGGGGGGGGGGGGTCTCTTCATCTCATTTACACAGTCTGACCTCCCTGGCTCACTGGGAGCCAAGTCTCTTGGAGACTGCTATACATTGCAAAATAAGATAGCAGATGTAAATTCTCAAAGTGGACATATTCCAAACACTAAAATGAAAATAAAACGATTTTTTTCTACCTTTGTTGGCTGGTGACTTTCTTTTTCTGATCATGCTGGCCCAGTATCTGATTCTGTTGCTGGTATCTGTCCTCTTAACTCTGTTTCCAGGGCTTCCTTTCCACTGTATGTATCCCTCATTGATATTTCTCTGACTCTAAAGTTTAGCAATTTCATTAAAGCAAAATGTATTTTCAAATATCACAAACTCTCCCTATCCAAGCAGAATGTTTTATATAAAAACAAACACACAAAAAAAGCAATCAGATTTTTACTTACCAGCTATTCTACACTATACGTCAGCTAAACTTCCTCTTTGAACCTCACCCAATTAAATGGATTTTAGCTGTAGATATGATAATTATGTACACATCATTGCAGTCATGCCCTCCTCTCAGTGTACATGCTCAAAAAACAAAAACTTTGAACCACTTACAGATAACAATTACGCTATTTATTTTTTATTTCTCCCCAGTCTCACTTGCACACCTGCCTCCAAACCTGTTCTCTTTAATTTAAATGTTGTTCCAGCTCACCCTGAATGAAAGTTGTTCACACACCAAAGCCATAAATAGCTGCTGGTTGTACTCTTTGAAGCAGCTTTAGCAGAGCAGCTTGTCTGTCTCAGCACTGCTGGGCTACCTTCACTTCCTGATGCGGGCAGGGAAGAGAGGAGAATCACAACTTCAGGTAAAAGATTTTGCAAGTGAGTGGCGCCCACTAGAGGTCTGCGCCCCCCTGCGTTGCTTACCTCGCTTACCGTGTCAGCACGGCCCTGCATCCTACTTACCCCACTGCCAAAAGATGCGAAGAAAAGCACCACAGACCTAACTAACTATTGCCCAGTATCATATATCCCACTCATGGAGGGCATAGTGATGAAACAACACTCTGAGTACCTAACCGAACATTCAATTCTCCACGAATCGCAGTCAGGATTCCGGACAAATCACAGTACCGAAATGGTACTAGTGTCGGCACTGAACGCTTTCAAACAAGCAATTGCAACCGGCAACAATATACTCCTCTTTCAATTCGACATGTCCAGCGCCTTCGACATGGTCAACCATGAAATACTATTACAGATACTAGAATACTTTGGAGTAGGAGGCACAGTTCTTAAATGGTTCAAAGGATTCCTGACCACAAGATCATACCAAGTCACAATCAACGCGGACACATCATCCCCATGGACACCTGAATGCGGAGTTCCCCAAGGATCCCCCCTATCACCAACTCTCTTCAACCTAATGATGATACCACTAGCCAAACTCCTAGCCAATCAAAACCCCAATCCCTATATATATGCAGACAATGTCACGATCTACATCCCATTCAAGCAGGATATAAACGAAATCACCAACGAGATCAATCAAAGCCTCCAAACCATGCACTCCTGGGCCAATGAGTTCAAACTGAAACTCAACGCAGAAAAAACACAATCCAGCTTATAATCAAAAGACAAAAACGCCTATATTGCGACCTAAATCGGGAGATAGGCGTTTATCTCCCAAAAACGAATAACGTGGTATAATCGAAAGCCGAACTTGGACGTTTTCAACTGCACTCCATCGCGGAAGCGTACAAAGTTGACGGGGGCGTGTCGGAGGCGTGGTGAAGGCGGGACTGGGACGTGGTTATCACCCGAACAGAGATGGGCGCCTTTCGCCGATAATGGAAAAAAAGTATGCGTTTGTAGCTAGAATTTAGGGCACTTTTCCTGGACCCTGTTTTTCCACGAATAAGGCCCCAAAAAGTGCCCTAAATGACCATATTACCCCCAGAGGGAATCGGGGATGACCTCCCCTGACTCCCCCAGTGGTCACTAACCCCCTCCCACCACAAAAAATGATGTTTCACAACTTTTTATTTTCACCCTCAAATGTCATACCCACCTCCCTGGCAGCAGTATGCAGGTCACTGGAGCAGTTGTTAGGGGGTGCAGTGGACTTCAGGCAGGTGGACCCAGGCCCATCCCCCCTACCTGTTACAATTGTGCTGCTTAATGCTTAGTCGTCCAACCCCCCCAAACCCACTGTACCCACATGTAGGTGCCCCCCTTCACCCCTTAGGGCTATAGTAATGGTGTAGACTTGTGGGCAGTGGGTTTTGAGGGGATTTGGGGGGCTCAACACACAAGGGAAGGGTGCTATGCACCTGGGAGCTCTTTTACCTTTTTTTTTGTTTTTGTAAAAGTGCCCCCTAGGGTGCCCGGTTGGTGTCCTGGCATGTGAGGGGGACCAGTGCACTACAACTCCTGGCCCCTCCCATGAACAAATGCCTTGCATTTATTCATTTTTGAGCTGGGCGCTTTCATTTTCCATTATCACTGAAAAACAAAAACGCCCAGCTCACAAATTGTCGAATAAAACATGGACGTCTATTTTTTTTCGAAAATACGGTTCGGTCCGCCCCTTCATGGACCCGTTCTCGGAGATAAACGCCCATGGAGATAGACGTTTTCGTTCAATTATGCCCCTCAATGTCTTGTACTAACCTTACAACACAACAAAAACACCTACTCCAAAATTACCACACCATACTGTTCCCTTCCCGTCGCGCAAAACCTAAAAATTCTTGGAGTGACTATCGACCGAAACCTCACACTTGATACTGATGTGAAGAATACAATGAAGAGAATGTTCCACTCAATGTGGAAACTCAAAAGAGTAAAATCTTTCTTCCAAAGACATATCTTCCGCACCCTGGTACAGTCAATGGTAATAATGCACTATACGCCGGCTGCAAAGAACAAACTATCAAAAAACTCCAAACAGCCCAGAATACAGCTGCCAGACTCATATTTGGAAAAAATAAATATGAAAGTGCTAAACCCTTAAGAGAGAAACTCCATTGGCTCCCACTCAAAGAACGTGTTGAGTTCAAGATCTGCACGATAGTACACAAAATTATACACGCAGACACCCCAATCTACCTGCCTCCCAGAAACGCTGTAAGATCATCCCGCAAATATCTCAATCTGCACTTCCCCAGCTGCAAAGGACTGAAATACAAACTGACACACGCCACCACCTTCTCCTACTTGAGCACGCAGCTGTGGAATGATCTACCTACAGACCTGAAAGCTATTGACGAATTAACTAATTTCCGCAAATCTCTGAAAACTCATCTCTTCCAAAAGGCCTACAAGGAAAATACATAGCCTACAAACTAGTTCAACAAATCACACATTTACCACAGCTCACCTCTAACTTAGCTAACACTTCCTGCCTATCCTCCCCTACCCAATCTTTAAACAGCAAGAATGGCACTTGTCATCATGAAACGACTATGCTTATCTTCTCTTACCAACATTCTAACTATAAGAAATGTACCTGTCAACACGAAATGTTTATGTCATAACCACATTCTGTAAGCCACTTTGAGCCTACAAATAGGTGGGAAAAGGTGGGATACAAATGCAATAAATAAATAAATAAAAATACTTAATTGGCAATAATTTGGATTTACATGTGCATCTGCCTATGCATTGTTTTAGAACATTGCACACCCAAAGTGTCTCACATGCAGTTCAAAAGAGGATGTGGCCATGGGAGAGGTATGAGCAAATCAGGGGTGTTCCAAATATTTAGGCACAGTTTTGTAGAATAGCTGGGTTACACACCCAACTTGCACACTGAAATTTGGACCATGGCTGTGCTGAATAATTAGTATTACAGCCACCAGAGATGACAACAGGAGAGAGGAAATGAAAATCGCTACAGCTTGGGGAGTGGCTTAGGGGGGAGAGAGAGGGGCAATAGTAGAAGAAGGCAGGCGGGTAAGGTAGTGATGGCTATGGTGCCAGGACTATGAGGCCCCTAGGAGCATGGGGCTCTATGCAGCCACCCCTGTTGCTCCTGATAAGACCAGCCCTGCAAACCCCAATGGTTTGTTTGAATATAATTATTCCCACTGTGAGATAAAGAATGCACGCATACATTATTGGCCCATCCAAATCATGCCCATATCATATTTCCTTAAAATCTCTAAATCACAGCGATCTCCATGTACAAATTGCGGCTATCTAAAATTGCCATTTTCATGTATATGTGATCTACACATGCGAATGCTGCTATTTACACATGAAGATGCTTTTAAAATAGGTTCCATAGAATGCATACCTACTAGGTTGTAGATGGAGCTGCACTGTATATATCCCTGAACCAGGACTATCACTACCATCACTGTCCTTGGTGGTAGAAAAAAAAACTCTGCTTATTTTTAACTGAATGATTATGGCACCATAGACAAATTAGAGCTGGAAGTTGAAAAGTCAAAAGGTTCAGGAAGAAACTTCCAGGCCACGATAAATAAATAAAAATTAAAATGTTTGTTTCTTCTGTAGTTGTGATTAGATACAAAGCATTGGATTTCAATACGAATAAGTAAGAAATCACATCCACACCTTTATGCATCCCAGATGCACTTTTTCAGAACTCTGTTTCCTAGGAATTCAGTTTTCCTAATGATTCATAGCCCTCTTGGCTCAGTTCTTCTCACACTGAAAATCATTTCTTCAGCTTCATTTCTGTCTTTCTGCAGTCACTAATGTTCAGCACTGCCGACAGTAACACAAACAAAAGCATCCCAGACCACTATTTCAGACTACGGCTCCACATATCCTGCTGTCTTAAATTTATTTTCTAGGGTTTTGATAGAACAGTGCATCAGGAAAAGCACACTTTGGCCTTCAAGATCTAGCAAAGATACAGGTTTTTATATTGTAAATAAAGAAATTCTGCGACTCCTTTATACAGTTATAAAGGTATGATATAGATATTCAGTTGATTCTAAACATTGAGGGGGATAATCCACAGGTAATTTGGGGTCTACCTGCAAATTACCTAATTTTACCTATTTGCAAAATGGGTCAAAACAGAGTCAAGGATGGAAAGGCATGTATGGGGCTTTCTGAAAATCAGTTCAAGCTTTAGCCACATAAATTTGTGCACAGTATTCACTGAAAATGGAGACTCATTTGGTAGACAGCAACATTTTAAAAGGACAACCCCACATTTATCCTTGTGACAGTATGCACAAAAAATAGCCCATTTGTAAACATTACACCAAAAAAATTTCCTTCAGTGGTTTATTACAAATTGTTTAGAATAAACTAAGAACTGTATTTCCAGTTCCTTTGAAAACTCTCAGTAACAATTCACTGGATACACCCCAGGGAATTATATAACAAAATCTTGAAAATTAAGGTGTATGTGTTGCACAGGACTAAAATGCATGCAGCGAGTATGTGTGTGCATATATATAGAAGAGGTTTACAGCCTCAAAATTTCCCATTATTATTAATATTATTATTTGTTGCATTTGTATCCTACATTTTCCCACCTATTTGCAGGCTCAATGTGGCTTACATTGTTCCATAATGGCAATCGCCATTAGAAAAAGAACCTCCACAAAAAAATAAACAGAAACGTTTAACAAAAATGTAAACCAGGTTTATAAGTATAAATGTGTCATGTAGTCATATCTCTAGAATATAATCATTGCACAATAAATAGCAACACCAAGAGTGGTCAGAAAACTCACAGGTGCAAATGCAAAATCAATAACCCAAACCAGTGAATTCACTATCTTTAAAAAAAATGTACTTGCAAGATGTTTGTGCAGCGCTGCGTACGCCTTGTAGCACTATAGAAATGCTAAATAGTAGTAGTAGTAGTACTTGCAAGATGGATATTGCAAATTCAAAGGACTTCTAAAGACATGGAATTCAAGTCCCCAACATGGACCATGATTCACCTAAACTTCTTCGGGAAGATCCCAAGAACAAATCCAAGGGAATTACAAAAAGATATTGTGATGTTGACTATCAGTAGAGCAATAGGTAGTTCTCATTCTTGAAGGCAGATTTCAGCACAAACAATGGGATTGATTCCAAGCAAGCAAATCAATATCATAATTAAATATCTCTAAAAAGAGAAATTAAAAAAATAAGTATGCAAAGAATAAACAACCAAAAAGGCAACCACGTACTGCAATGCTTATTGCTTCCATAGAATTTCTCTAGAGTTGGCTCCAGTGACCTCCTGTAGGCACAGGCTGTCCTCCCTTTATCTCTTGCTAATTCCCCCCCCAAATGACACCATGAGACCAGTACTAGTATCTTCTTGTCTTGCGTACTATCACAGATTCCCTACCATGTCCACCTCCTCCCTTCCTTAGTGCTATACCAGCAGATCGTTCCCCACCACCACCACCACTACCAGCAGCAGATAAACTACATAGGAGCTAAAGAAAATTTATCACAATAACCCAACCTGAGCACCAGTGTCTTCACCCATGGCACCGAAGCAATGTGGTTTGTCCTGTTCCCCACTTTATGTTTTCCTTCACCTCATGGCACAGCCCGAAAATAGAAACAGAACCCAGAGCCAAAAAGGCAGCTCCAAGGTGGAAATCCCTCAGCCAACCAGCAGAAAGTGCAAGGTAACTCCCAAACTATTTCCTCCAAACATTTTTTAACTTAACCCACCTGCCACACCCTATCCACCCACCAACCCTCCCCCCCCCCGATAAAATGTTTAGCCTGCCAAAACAAACCCTTACCTTCAAATGCTCCCTGCCCCTCCCCTTACACCTTAAACCAATCCAAACATTATCTCTACCAAGACTAGGATTATTTTGTCACAACTGATTACAATTTTGTTGATTCCTGGAATCATATCCAACTGAGTTATCGTTACCTGCAATGAAAGCCATAGTATATGTGAGCAATAAGTTTCCTTGTAATTGTAATTGTAACCTATCTACCTCAAGACCCAGCCAATCAGGTTTGAGAACCCACTATATAGAGGTACAAACTGCAGATCTTACAGCATACCCTGAAGAAGGCCATAGCATGATGGCTGAAACATCACTTCTGCTTACTCAGATGTGTTACTGGACAACTGCAACAATCTAACGTCCCCCTGCCCCTACCCTGGTACTAATGTGTGCTCAGCCAATGTTACTCACCATCATCTACATCACTGAGGGCATTCTTAATCCTTATAATAACTAAAATCAAGATTAACAATTACATTTTTAGGTGCCAGGTATCAAAAATACATTATTATTCTATCTTAACAATTATCTGTTTGTACCTCTTCCCCTCCATTAAATGTTAGCAACATATAGACTACAGAGGAAATATAGGTTAATGTATATGGTATCCAGGAAAAATGGGACTCCCACAACATTTTTCCAAATAACCCCAAACCGTCCTACTGCTGCAGGAAACTTTGCCTGAAATTTGAAACATGTCTGAGTAATACATTTTTCAACATAATAGTGCTCCAGTGTGTCGAGCTCACAAAACAGTTGAGTTCTAATTAATGAAACCCCAGAATTGGCATCGAAGACTTGTAAATGTGTCAAGGCTGAAGGAGGACACTTTGAACACTAATTATGGGGTCCTTTTACTAAGCTGCATAATCGTCTACGTGCACCCGTGCGCCAAAATGCAGTTACCACCCGACTACTGCGTGGCTCTTGCGGTAATTTCATTTTTGATGTGCGTCTGATATGCATGTCTGAAAAATATTTAAGGGACCCTTTTACTAAGCTGTGCAAAAAAATAGCCTGTGCTAGTTTGGCTGTGTGAAATTAGCGTGCAGTGGGTCATATTTTACAACAGTGTGCAAAAAGGTGTTTTTGTAAATGGGGCAGTAAATGGCCGAGCATTAATATTAAAAGTAGTATGCAGCTATTTACTGCCTGAGCCCTTACCACCACCTATTTACTTGCTGGAAAGAGCTCACGTGCTAGTCATATGGTAATCAGGCAGTGCACGGCAATATGGCCGCACTGCTGATCTCTCTCTGATTTCCTCCTGTGTGTTTCATCCTTCCTTTTCTTTGTAAGAATGTGTTCATTTCCTACTGCTTATTTTATTAGCCTGTACTCTGTTTAGATCTGTCATGGCAGCTTGAGCAGTCCAGAAAGTTCAACTAAACCATCCTATATAATAATTCTCACCTCCAATGTTCTATGCTTGGGACCGTGGCTCCCTGGCTGCAAGTGATCTGCGAGGCAGACACGCACAGACGTCACTGACGTCACTGACGTCAACACAGCTAATTCCAAGGCAAGGGGAGGAGTAGGGAAACACGCGCAGCGTGTTTCCCTACTCCTCCTACTGCCTCGGAATCAGCTGTCACCCCCCCCCCCCCCGCGCTATGGCCCCCTCGAAACCCACCCCCTCCCGCGAACCTGTCGATCCCACCCCCAGAACGCCGAAAACTGCCACCACCGCCGCCGCCGTTGTTGTGCTACCTTCCCTTCCCGTAGGTTCTTCAATCATCTTCTTAGAAAGTTTAACTCAGTGCGTCTGACGTCAGACGCACGGAGTTAAACTTTCTAAGAAGATGATTGAAGAACCTACGGGAAGAGAAGGTAGCACAACAACGGCGGCGGTGGCGGCAGTTTTTGCTGGCATGGGGGGGGGAACGAAAGGTTCGCAGAAGGGGGGGTTCGAGGGGGCTGTAGCACGGGGGGGGGGGGGGGAATTGCCTGCCTAAGGCCCTTTCCTTGCCTACAGAAATGGGCCTTTTTTACTAGTAAACCATAAAATTGGAATTTATTTTGTACCATGGGAAACAGCACATGCCAACTTCAAAACTACCATTAGATGCCCACGCTACCCCAGCAGTAGGGTCCATTTGGCACGAACTACCCGCTTGTTAGCCCTACCACAGCTTAGTAAAGGGCCCCTAATTGAGCAAGAGCCTCTCCTGCCTGTTTAAATTGCTTACCACTGCCTAATCCCGGATATTCAGCAGTACTAAAGCGAGCATTGCTGTTTAATATCACCTCTGAATGCCCCCCCAAAAATTGAGTTGGTCAGGAGCGGTATAGGGGGCAGTGTTCTGGAAGACCTGGGGGTTTTGCGGGTTCCAGCAATATTCAGTGCCAGGATCCACATACCTAAACAAGTGAATTTAGGACAGCTGGCCTCCAAAATAGCCCTTACTGGTCTCCAAAATAGCTCTCCTATCCCCTACCCCCAGCACACAGGAATCAAAGACCTTCCCCTCCTCCTGAACAGGCTCCACTAAGATCTATGTAGGCCACCTTGGCCTACCTGATATCTCTGGTAGTCCATGGAGGTCATTGGGGGCAAGAAAGAAGCTCTTTCTCTCGTACTCCTTCCAGCTGACATTGCAAATGGCTGCTGTGACCTCTCACGGCAGCTCACAGTACGTTGTGTAGTACTGTGAACTGCCAAAAGGATCAGGACTGAGTGGCCTTTGCTTCTATCTCCAATGACCCCCATGGACCACCAGAAACATCAGGTATGCCCAGAGGGGTCTATCTAGACTTGGGGGAGTTGTTGGGAGTGGAGGCAGGGACTCATTCAGGGGATGGGGAGGGGAGGGGAGAGCCTTTGATTCCCATGGGTTGGCGGTAGGATGCTAATGTACAAATAGCATCTCTAAATATATTTTAGACTTTAGTAAGAGACAGTAACTTTTGTAACACCTTCACTGATTCTTTCATTAAATAGTTTACCTAATTTAGCTGATTTTCCTCCAGATCTCTACAAGGTCTGCACAAGGTTAATCCATTTTGTCCACCCCTGCCTTCAGTTGGAACTGCCTGTCTGAAATAATCGGCTAGCTATTTGGCTACTAGGTAATAAGTAAGCCAGGATCTTCGCTTAAGTAAAACAAGGGTGGTTACACTACTATACAGTAAGCAGCAAAAATTGAATGTCAGTAAAAATCATGTTGGAAAAGGGGAATAACTTACCTACTTAGGTACTATCTTCTTCTTTTTTTGTCCATTAGCACAGAGATGCAGAGAACTGTCTGTTCCATCGTACTTTTTTTTCTTGCAACTTCTAATTGCCATACACCATCTTGAGTGAATTCCTTCAAAAAGGAGTTAAATAAATCCTAATAAATAAATAGATACAAATTAAAGGAGACTATCTTTTCTAAACTGCCTTTCAGTATACCATGCTGTATCTTTTATGTCAAGTGGACATTTCATGGTTTGTTCTCTCACGGGTTGGATCTGGAAAGTACTTGCTCCCCGAGGGAAAATAACCTCTGCACACATTTCATGTGAAAGAATAAAAACAAACAGGGAAAAACCTCTATGCCAGAAAATCCAAGCAGGAAAAAGTAGAGGCTGATCAAAGGACGAATCCAACACTGGAGATGTAATTAAAGGCTACTTTATTAATGCAGATGTTCAGGGACCCGACACGGTCCGTGTTTCGGCATATATCAATGCCTAGATCAGGGGTCAAATTAATAATTCGTCCGAGAGAACATGTAGATATGCTGTGAATATAAAAACGAAGGACTGCAATTCTATCAGGCTGGTCGAGAATCATACACAACTGAACCTACACTGGCAAACTCTGTGGGGTCTGCTCGTATATGGCCGACTAAGAATAAGCCAGGACTACACATACAACAGTTACAACAAATCCCACAACTTTATGTTCTTTGTCTCATATATATATATATATATATATATATATATATATATATATATATATATATATATATATATATATATATATATATCAAAACCTCATTATTTAGAACTATGACTATGCAACTGAGGAACAATGAAAGACAAGGGCATTATCATGCTCTGACAAATCTTTAAAACATTAAATTACAGAACGTATGAGAGCAAGGCTTTCCAAACATTTCCAAAAATCATATTTACTATAATTGCAATTTAAGTTATCAAAAGAACTTTAGGCTATGAGTATAGCATAAAACATTTTTTTCTTTTCAGAGTATATCTATCACTCTCACATATAGGAAAGGAACTGGCATTTGGATAAGTTGGAAATACCCTAAAAGCAAAATAAATAGAAATGTTCTACAGTCTTGAATGGCTAGTCATTTAAATGCTAATTTATACTCTAGCAAATAATATGCATTATTCCTGATAGATGACGATAGTTATCACTTCTTGCTACTGTTAACAATGTTTCCTTCTTAACTTCAAATAGTTTGCATTCATTGACTCCTTAGTAGCCTAGAGTTTGACATGTTTTATATAAATGTTCAGTGAACATATGATTCTTTTTTCTATTTTTTTCATTCTATTTTTTTTCTAAATATATACACACATATACACACAGAGAATTTCCCCACAGCATATAACGGTTTTTCCCTGTTTATACATACCAAGTAGAGGCATGTGAGGGAGTCAAAGGAAATTACCACGCCCCCTTAACAGTACTCCCTCATAGTCACAGAGCCACATTAAAAGTCAGACTACAGAGCAGGGAGGAGATGACTGGGCAGAAGGAGATCAGGGAGGGTTGGGTCAAAGCAGGATTAAAACCCTCTGCACAGCTTAGTCAGGGAGGCCCAGAGGAGAGAAAAGCCCTCCAGCATCTGCTTCCACCTTGTGTAAAGCTATAAAAGCTCCACACAGGTAGGTCAAGTTTTTCTTGGAATCCTGCTAAAACTGTAACCCAAACTCAGCGCCAGGCCTGACCCCCATTGTGCTGAATTTTGAAAGAAAGAAATTTAACTCTTACATCATTGGGGTCCTGGTATTATTTAAATCTTTTCACCCCTCTGCAGGATGCTGAAACCAGCTGCAACAAGAGCAGTGAGCTGTGAGGGTGAATAGGCATGGACCTGGCCGAAGGCTTATACCCCTGACATCATTGGGTGGTGTGCTTTAAATCTTTTCACCTCTCTGTGGGATGCGGCTGTGGGCACCTAACTGTGGGCATGTGACCAAAGGGGCATGACTAAAGGGGTATGACATGCCCCTATGGAGTCCTTTCAGAGCCATCTGAGGAACATGAAGCAAGAGACTTTGCCCATATTTCTTCAGCAGCATGGGGAAATGAAAAGGAGGTTGGAGTGGAACATCAGGAGGAACTGTTGGGACAGTGGATGGCCCCATGGCCTTTCATCTGCAACATGGGGTGCGCCCTGCTGGAAATGTGATAAGGACTCTTCTTCTATAGCTTCTCTCTCATCATGTGCTCGACCCCCCCCCCCCCCCCAATCAGCATCGTCAAATGAGTTAGCATTGTCATCCAGCAAGAGTGGCAAAGGAGCCCTGGGTGAACTTAAGCCCTCCCCAGAGGTTGCTCCTGATGAGAGTGTGTTTCTTCCTGTTCCTGAGCGGGTAAAAATTGTAAGCTCTCCTGCACTTATCTCTTCGTCTGCTAAAGAACCATTAACTCAACCTGAAGTATTTTCCTTGTCAAAGATTGGTTCAGCAGTATTCAGGATGGAGAAGGTGCTTCAGGATACTCTTGCTTCTTTGGTTAGATTCTCAGAAGTCGCTTCTTCCAAACTATCTGAACATGACAATAGATTGGGTATAACTGAACAGCAAGGACTGAAACTGGATTCTCAGTTTAAAACTGTTCAGGCTGCAATCTCTGCAGCTACAAAGGATAATTTGATAATTCATATGCAGATGGAATCTTTGGAAAACTCAGCTAGGGCATGGAATTTGGGCTTGTTAAATTTTCCTGTAATTCATTATTTGACTCCCACTGAGTTATTCAAGATGTAGTTGAGAGAAATACTACAATTTCCTAACCCAGACTAAGGATTGATAACATTTATTATTTGCCTAAAGGAGTAAAGGAAATTAGGGAGGAGGAAGGAATAGATGTGGTTAATTCTCCAGATAGTTTGGACTCCCAAGAAGTCATTACTAAGAAGTCTACTTTATTAATTACATTTCATTCTGAAACGAGTATGTTGGCAATGTTGAGGGCATATTTTCCTAAGAAGAATTTACTTTTTTTGTGGCCAGGCAATTATGATGTTCCCAGATGTCTCTAAATCCACTCAGTTGCACAGGAAAACTTTT
Organism: Microcaecilia unicolor; assembly: GCF_901765095.1. Taxonomy (NCBI): domain Eukaryota; kingdom Metazoa; phylum Chordata; class Amphibia; order Gymnophiona; family Siphonopidae; genus Microcaecilia; species Microcaecilia unicolor. The sequence goes on along the minus strand of NC_044035.1, from coordinate 67,972,829 downwards.
CTTCAATTGAAATAGAAGGTGTTGGCAATTGAGGTCACTTTTTTTTCTTAAGTCCCCCTGCAAATGCTTAGTGGATTATGAGAACAATCATTATGCATTTATTGATCTCATACAATTAGAACCTTTTTTTAATGAAGAAGCCAAAGATAAAGTAGAAGGTGTGAGATCTACTACTTAATTATTATGGATCTGGCAGGAATTGCTCAATTAACATCAGATCTAGAAAAATATTGGTGTTACTACCTAATTATTTTATTTTGATAATGCATGTTTTTCTCCAATTGATTTGCAGCTTGTCTCTTTGAAGTGGGCTATATGATGTTTTGTTTGTATTATGTGATTTTTTTTGTATTTCTTATCATTCTTTAGTTTGTTTGTTAATTAGTGATAAGTTTCTAATTAAAAAATAACAAAAAAATAAAACAAGAAATTTAACTCTGAGACTCCAGACCAGAGACAAGCTGTTTGTGCTGCCTTTTGAAAGACAGACCACTGCACACCATAACTACCATTTATATATCATTGTTTCTAATATAATGTTCTTAGGCACCCAGCATAAGGCATAGGTAACTAGATCTTGATAAATGAAAACTTCCCCTATTAAGCTGCTAAATTCAGATGTCTATTTATACTGGGCACCCATACATAGTTTCCTTAAAGTGGACAGGGTTAAGAGTGGGGTCAGGCCAAGAAAAGTAAGTTAGGTGGCCATTGCTGGTTTCCAATGCTAGACATATAGTTTAGGAGCATAAATCTTGATTCTCAGGGTTTATTTATTTGTTTGTTTGTTTTTATACATGATCATTTTGAGAGCAGTTCTGTAAAGGAAAGTAAAAATAAGTCTCACCCAAGTTCCAATGAGACTCTACCCATGAAAATGCTCATTTGTAAAATATGTGCTATTAAAGAAATGTATAAACTTACAGAATAGCGCATGACTGGATATTTGGCATTTATGCATGTATATACACACATATATGCATTATGGTTTTTTTACTGCTATTCTAACCATTTAAGGGGGGCAGTTATCAAGCAGTGTTAGGCACCTAATGCATGTTAAAGGGCTGTGTGTGGGTATGTCCGAATGTAGCAATAATTTGTTCAACCTGGGTTACATAGTAATGAGATGTAAAACATGCAAATGCATGTAAATCAGCTCATTACTATATAAATACTATACCAAACATTGTGGTGTGCACCAGGTACATTCCACCAGCTGCAATATATCTGAAAAAATAGCCCCAGCCATACCACCTCTCACTCCTGGGATGTATCTTAAAGGGGCTGACACAGTAAGCAATGGCCACCCCTATTTTGTTGCACCTCCTGGCACATCCTGTACCTGCCAAAACCCCAATTAAAAGTGTGGCAACCCAAGTCTACCCTCAAAGTAGTAATCCCTCAATCAGGGCCCCTCACACATCCTCCTGAAAGCCCCCCCCCCCCCCAGTCATACCTTTCATGAAATTCCTGGTTTCTAGTGGTGCAAGCAAGAGTGTTCCCCAGTTGCTTCTGCGCTTGGTGCCTTCTTCTCCTAGCCATAGTCTTGTGGTACTTGAGTACATTTTTAATGCAATTTTCATTGTACTTTTTACTTAAGTAACAAAATATGCTCTTATCTTTACTTTTACTTAAGTACTTTGACCTAGTACTTTAAACAACACTGCTGTAGTTATTAGGTTTGTTTAGTTTTCCAGTAGGTGCACTGCTGTTTTAGTATCCACTGCAGTGAGGAGAACCTGTTGCCCAATTATCATCAAGATTGAGGTTGTTTTCTCAGTCTCTGATGGGATGTATGCACTAGCCCTATGGTTTGGATACCCTTTGTAACTAGTGAAGCCTAGGCTCAGGGGCTACTGCACCTTATAAGCCTTCAGTCTGGCTCAGGAGGTATGTGTCATGGTCTTCTACTCTTAATGAGGCTGACCTGCAGCCACAGTCCTTTCCAGGGGAATTAGTAGCATGATATACCCCTGCTACTACTGCAGAACCCACCAACTAGTTTTTGTGAGAAACAAGTTATTGTGCTTAATGGCGCTTGGGCTTGACCCAGTTAGATAATTCTCACATTCTGGAAACTGCTTCATTCATGTCCATTGTCATCAGTCAGGTATATACTTATTATCCCTTGATTCCGAAGTCCATCTCCTGGAATCTCTAATTTCTCTCTGCTCCACCTTCAGGGGCAGACATGTGGTTCCTTCCCTCATGTCAACAGATGTTCCCCTATGGGACACTTGCATTGTTCTCCAACTTACTACTACTACTACTATTTAGCATTTTTATAGTGCTACAAGGCGTACGCAGTGCTGCACAAACATAGAAGAAAGACAGTCCCTGCTCAAAGAGCTTACAATCTAATAGACAAAAATAAAGTAAGCAAATCAAATCAATCAATGTGTACAGGAAAAGATTCCCAACTTTCATCAGGAGGACAGCACCTATGGCTAAATATATATTGACATCTATATTGGTATCTACCTATATCTCTCTCTATATATGTATAGAGAGAGAGAGAGAGAGATTTGGCTCCTGGGTGCCACAAACTCCCACCATGCAGGTATGGCTACGCTCACTTTTACTCTGATGTGTTATAGGTGCAGTAAAGACATTTCATACACCGTGTCCTTGGGAAACAACCTCAAACTGGTCAACAACACCAGTGTAGAAGCTTACTGGGTATCTCACATTCTCCAGATCTCATCTCCCAGGGACAAGAAACTTCATTGCCACCAAGCTCAAGCATTGTCAATAAATGCAAGAAAACCCCTTTTACCATCAATGGGCCGAGATTCTTTTACGAGATTCTCCTATCACCTCTGCCTATGCTTCTTACCTACCTCAAAAAAAAAGTATGGGGGGGGAGGGAACAAAACAAAAACCTCTGTTAGGCCATTTCATCCCCAATGAATCTCCCTATGAACACAGTCAGATTGCAGATCTCATTCTGACAGTGTTCTCACAGCAAAATGTATACTACATAGATGCAGTATGTCATATTTCTACTTTTCCACTCTTATATGCATGCCAAACGTAAGTGCAGGCAGGCAATAGACTCATAGAAATACTCTTAGCAGAGTTCCCTCACTTCAGCTCTCACTTCCTCCACTAACAGCTATCACAAGTCACCAGCTATCACACAGGTCATTTGCCAAAAAGCCATGTGATATAATCAGTAGGTCACTTGCCTCCTGCACCTATGACCTGAGTACAGTTCCGGTCCTGGGACCTCAGTCATGCACCCAGCCTCTGACCAGCTCAGCTACTCATCTTCTTCTGGTTGGTAAACGAATACCCAGCATTAACCTGGGAATGGAGTTAAGATGACTATGGCAAGGAGTGGCAAAGCACCTAATGGTCTGTCAAAGAACCATCACAAAACTGGAAACCCCATAAGTCTCCCACAATTTGGTACATACATACTGCGGATCTTTCTGTCATTGGCTTTCCAGCACACCTACAATTTGTCTATCCAAACTTGATTCCCCTTATAGTTTTGTTGGCTTCAAATTCTAAAATAGACTAGCCTCATGGTGTTCACAGTGATTTCACCTGACTCTGACTAGCTCCTTACCCCCCTTACCCACTCCATATGCTTAGAGCCAGACATTTCCGATTGCAGTTCCATGCAGATGTCCCATCGCCAGCCTCCTTTTAACTATGAACCTTGAAATTCTGACACAGCTTTCTGTGATCTCAGGTTCATTTGCATGTATGCCCTGCCACCTTTTCCTGTCCCTGTTGAACCTTGACCTTGAGCATGGGTTATCCCTTTGATGGGACCTTGAGGTCTGTCTTTCCCCAGACTTCATCTCTTTCAGGCAGTCTCATCCTATCACAGCACACTACATAGGCTATGAAGGGGCGTTCTGTTGAGGAGTGAATTATTCATCCCTTCACAGCCCTCAGCTGGGGAGTCACCCATGTGTGGCTAACTCATCCTGCTTGTCTATGGAGAAAGTAAGGTTACTTACCTGTAACAGGGGTTCTCCGTGGACAGCAGGATAAGTCAGTGATCTCTTTCACAAACAAAAGCTTTCCCCATTACAACTCGCCATAGAAAAAAATATTCAGATTGTGAATATCACCTCAGGAACAACACATGCTCCTTCCACCGCTAGACACTGTTTAATTCAAATGGGTTTTTGTTTGTGTGGTGACTTTATCAAACGTGAAGGCATTAATCCTGAACATTTTCAATTTTTAAAACAGGCTAGACACTTTGCAAAATAACACAAAACCATGCAAAAAGTCACTGAAAACCTATATAGGAAACTTACCAAACCACAATAGCTCACCTATGAACCTGGTCTCTTTTACACATGAAGAACACAGACAGACTCTCATCAAGTACAGAATAAATAAGCACAAACTAAAAATAGACATATGTACACCAAAATTAAATTAAAACCCCAAGAAGCCAGACTCTGCATATAATGCAACATCCAGGGAAAGTGAAGTAGCGATGCATACCTTGCTCTGCTGTGCAAAATATAAAAAGCCCCCTTTTTACTAAACTGCGCTAGCAATTCCTGCACGGCAAATCCAACGAAGCCCTTTTGAATTGATTGGGCTTCCTTACATTTTGGTAGGAGGTGGGGCCAGTCCAGAGGACCCAGCTGCAGCATGCAGAGAGGGGTGGATGTGCATGGCTTTGCTGTATAGTTAGTACTGCGGCTGCCAGAGAGATGGTAAGAGGAGGGAGAGAAGGAAAAGTGCTACAGCTTGGAAAGTCGCTTAGAAGGGAGAAAGAGGCAGGGAAGGTAGTGACTGCTATGATGCTGGGGCTGCGGGGCTCCTAGGTGCATGAGGCTCTGTGTGGCCTCCCTGCCAAACACAGGCCCTGAGCAAGGGGGGGTCTGAGAGAGAGATGGGGGGCCTGGGCCCCTGAGGTCCCTCCCATTGCTATGCTACTGCTGCATCTAGACTAGCTTGCGACACAAACTGTAAGTTACACTAGTTACTTATATTTTGTTTAACTGTACAAAGAACTTTACTTGAGTTTAGCCACCCATTGATCCCAACTGACTCTGTACCACCCATCTTGTCCCCATCTATATATCTGCACTTGGTCTCTTGGCTACATGGTAAGCTGTATTGTAGAAAAGCATTAGCATCATATCTGTTATCTGAATATTCTAATGTGTGCATATTAGGTGTTCTATTAATATTATGCTGATGTATTATATCTCTGTTATTTGAATTTCAGTTCTGTTAAATGTGTGTTTATTGATACAATTTCATGGCAGTCCTATTATTAGGTTTCAATTTGATGTTTTCAATTTGATGGTTTCAAGTATTATGTTAAACTACCTGTTCTACACTGTATTCGGTGAATCTCTTCATAAAGGTGGTTCATAGATCCCAATAAATAAATAAACAAATAAAGTTATGTAACCCCCAGGTCACACCCTTCCACCAGTTCAGCTCAGTCCGAGCCAGGTTTACAGCGAAAACTTATGTCACTTTTCAGTACTCTGTTCTTTTATCCACTCAGCTCACCACTCATGCGGTCACAGTCTCCACAAAAACCGAGCTCAGGAATGGGTTAATGGTCTGGAATAGAGATCCAGGGCTTTGGGAGAATAATGGGAATGTTAGGATGCTGTGTCTCTCTGTCCTGAAGCACCCGCTCTCACTCTCTTACCAATGATCACTCCGTACTCCATGCTTTTGGTAGAATGCAAACTAACTTTACTGAAACTTTTTGCAACGGGCCAGTAAACACTTTAGAACCACTAATATTTACAGTTCCAGTCAAGACTATGGGTAATATTCTTAGGCATTCTCCCTCACACTGGAAATATAATTCCCAGCTGTACATATTTACCCCAACTCCTTTTTTTCCCCATCCTGTTCTGTCAGCAATAACCCCACGGCTGATCCACATACTCCTGATATCAATCCATCTCTTTCAGGCACAGACCATTTAGGCTGTCCATCTTCCAGCAGTGCACCTCGCAGGCCTACACTTTGGGCTTCAACAGGCTTCCCCTTTCCTAGTCCAGCTTCCAGGCTGGATTCCCCCCATCCTCCTTTACTCAGCCCGACTTTATTCTTATACACTTCAGGATCTCCCAATCCTCCTAAGGGTCCTGGCAGGGGTACAGGCAACCAAAAACCTTGTGTACCTCACTACAGACTCTTTTATGACTTCCCAAATGCCACCTCTACTGTCACTTTCCATAGGGAAACCGCTTTATTTCTGCAACTTATCTGCCAACCCCTCCCATGGGAAGGCCTCACAAACACATTCTCCAGCCCTCTGGCAGTGACCTCCCTCCTCCAAGGGCCTCTGGAACAATCCATCACTATAAATTCTAGTAATACCCATACCATGGGATATTACAGTTAGGACAGCTGCTTTGCTGTTCTAACTGGCCACTTACTTAACCTGTTCTACAAGAAAGCAAAGTGACAATATCAGTTAGAAATTTCTGCTACATATCATTTCTATAGTGCTACTAGACCTACACAGCGCTGTACACGTTTTCCCACTAATTCTATAAAAGTCACCAAAAATTGAGTCACAAATTTGGGTGCGTGCCCAATTTGAACCTGCAATTTAATTGAATAACAAGTCAGTTAGTGCCATAAATTGGCTTTTTAACAAGCAATTATTTGCAATAATTAAAATCAATTAACATATACACTTGTAAATACAGACATGTGCTCTGCTCCTAAATTTTACACGCATCCTGGAAAAGGGGATGTGAAAATGGGGGGTCATGTGCACTTCAGGGCGGTGCATGGGTATGGATTCCAGTTACGTATGCAGTGTGCGGAGGTGGCCAAAAAAGCAAACAGGATGCTAGGAATTATTAGGAAAGGGATGCAAAATAAGATCAAGAATATTATAATGCCTCTGTATCACTCCATGATGCAACCTTACCTTAAGTATTGTGTTCAATTCTGATCGTTGTATCTAAAAAAAGATATAGCGGAGTTAGAAAAGGTTAAAAGAAAAGCAAACAAAATGATAAAGGGGATGCAACTCCTCTCATATGAGGAAAGGCTAAAGAGGTTAGGGCTCTTCAGCTTGGAAAAGAGATGGACGATGGTGGATATGATTGATTTCTACAAAATCCTGAGCAGTGTAGAATGAGTAGAAGTGAATCGATTTTTTACTCTTTCAAAAATTACAAAGACCAGGGGACACTCAATGAAACTACATGGAAATACTTTTAAAACAAATTGGAGGAAATATTTTTTTACTCAAAGAATAGTTAAGCTTTGGAACTCGCTGCCAGAGGATGTGGTAACAGCGGTCAGCATATCTGCATTTTAAAAAAAGGTTTGGACAGTTCCTGGAGGCAAAGTCCTTAGTCAGTTATTGAGATGGACATGGGGGAAGCCACAGCTTGCCCCAGGATTGGTAGCATGGAATGTTGCTACTAATTCGGCTTCTGCCAGGTACTTGTGACCTGGATTGGCCACTGTTGGAAGCAGGATATTGGGCTAGATGAGCCATTGGTCTGACCCAGTATGGCTATTCTTATGTTCTTATATGGGGGTTCTGCACATAAGTACTACTCTATAAACTGCACCTAACTTTATGTGTGGCTTAAAGAATAACGCATAGATGTTAGGGGGGGGGGGGGGGGTCATGCTGATTTTTTAGTTGCAACTTATAGAATTCACCCCTCTTTGCAGATACTTTCTTCTGTCCTTAGTGGGTTCACAGTCTAAGGTGTTTTTTGTACCTGTGGTAATGGAGGGTTAAGTGACTTGCCCAGGGTCACAATGAGCTGCAGTGAGAATCAAACCTAATTTCCCTGGATCTCAGCCCACTGCACTAACCATTAGGCTACTCCTCAAAACCTACAAAATAAACTAAACTGAGCTACTACTGTTTATAATGGATGATAGGCTTAATGGAGAAAAATGTGATGTATGGATCATCCAGTACATATATGTTTATGCTGTAATATCATTTACTTTAATGGAACCCCAGGGAGATGCCATAAAACTCTATTTTATTTTGTATGCTCACACCACAAAAGGTAGTGTAAATATTCTAACCCAAAGACAACTAGATAACCACCCTGAGTTCTCTTGAAACTCTGTTCTGGCTGACCCCTACAACCTTGGATTTTGTGAGTATTTATAGCTATTCTTGACTGATAAGTGCATTTGGCTCTTTGATTCTATCTTACTTCCATATCTTCTGGAGCTTCTGTCAGTTTTCTCACAAACCTTAGGTTTTGCAGTTATTTACTGGCACAAAATCCAAGTGATGGGGATCCTGCAGCAGTAATAATTAATGCCTTGGGACATTGTTTATATCTTTACTGACAGCTGACAAGAGTTGAATAAAGCATTTCCAGCTAGAAATATCTTTTTGTGCTTCCCAAAGAGCATTTATTTGGTGATACCCGTGAAATAATTTTAGAAAAGGAGAAAGAGAGATTTTTGAAAGTCAAACATAGAAAGATTTTATTGGTTGGAAATTATGACCTTGAACCATATTAAGACCAGATGACCAGAGAGAAGAGGAGTCAGATGCATTCTCCAGTAAAACCAGTGGGTCCATGACTGAGATTAACAGGAATCTGGTCCCAGTATAAATGTTTTGATGCAATAAAATATGAATGCTTTCAAAATGTTTGTTGCTTTTGAAGACTTAATTTAGGGGCAACACTGAGTATTAGTTTTTTTAAATTAGGACATTTGAAAAGAGCATTTCAGCATTAAGGTTTCAGTTCTATAAAGCGGACATTATCAGTTGCATGCCAAAATGCACATATAGAAATGGCTAAGGTTCTGCATTTGCTACAGTACCAGAACCTTCAGTACTATACCAAAGTAAAAGAAGCTGTGACCATTCACTAACGCCTTGTCACTACTAGGGGAGCCCTAGGGTGTAAGCCCCAATCTTGAGGACTGGATAAGCTAAGTGAGTGGGCCCTGAAGGAGTCTCATACAGTTATGGCTGGCACTATGAGGGAGCTGCAGCCTTTCTGCTATTCCTACTTCCTCCCAGAACTAACTCCACCTAACCCTAATGAGATCCTTTTCCTATAATAACCACAATTCCCAGCATTTTCCTAAACCAATCTTTTGTTGTGGGTTACAACAAACAGAAAATACAAGCATTTATTCTTGACATATTCTCATAGGGTTTCCATAATACAGTAGGATGTAGATTATCTGGACTAACCTCAGCAAGGGTGTTGTCCGGATAATTGGACAAATCATTTAGAAAAGTTTGGACCTACCTGTTTTAAAAGGGCATACATTTAATACATTGTATGTTGAACATTAATTTTTATTTTCAACAATAAGTGGGAAAAAATACCAAACTATAGTACAGTACTGTATTTGTAGTACATACATTACATATTTCTATTTTAAAAAAGGAAGTAATTCTTAATTGGTTCAATGCTGATTTTTGTTTCTCTGCTGCATGATCACATGGAGGGGCATTTTTGAAAGGGACGTCCAAGTTGCGATTTGGACGTCCTTGCAAAACGTCCAAATCCAGGGACAGGGAAACCCGTATTTTCGAAACAAGATGGATGTCCATTTTTCGTTTTTAAAATACCATCAGGGACGTCCAAATTCTTAAATTTTGCCGTCCATAGATTTGGACATCCCTAGACATGGATGTTTCTGATTTTCGGCGATTTTCGAACCAAAGACGTCCATGTCAAAAACGACCAAGTGCAAGTCATTTGGTCGTGGGAGGAGCCAGCATTTGTAGTGCACTGGTCCCCCTGATATCCAGAACACCAACTGGGCACCCTAGGGGGCACTGCAGTGGACTTCATAAATTGCTCCCAGGAACATAGCTCCCTTACCTTGTGTGCTGAGCCCCCCTCAACCCCCCCCCCCAAAACCCAACACCCCCAACTGTATACCACTACCATAGCCCTTACGGGTGAAGGGGAGCACCTAGATGTGGGTACAGTGGGTTTGTAATGGGTTTTGGAGAGCTCGCTCTTTCCTCCACAAACATAACAGGTAGGGGGGATGGGGCTGGGTCCACCTGTCTGAAGTGCACTGCACCCACTAAAACTGCTCCAGGGACCTGCATACTGCTGTCATGGACCAGAGTATGACATCTGAGACTGGCATAGTGGCTGGCACAAAATATTTTTAAAGATGTTTTTTGAGGATGGGAGGGGGTTGGTGACCACTGGGAGAGTAAGGGGAGATCATCCCCGATTCCCTCTGGTGGTCATCTAGTCATTTCGGGCACATTTTTATGCCTTAGTCGTAAGAAAAACAGGTCCGGGTGAAAACGTCCAAGTGCTCGTCAGGGACGTCCTTGTTTATTTTGATTATGGTTCAAGAATGTCCAAGTGTTAGGCACGTCCATGTCCCGCCTTCACTACGCCTCCGACATGCCCCCTGGAACTTTGGCCGTCCTTGAGTGCAGTTGAATATGTCCTAAATCGAGCTTCGATTATACCGATTTGGACGTTTCTGTGAGAAGGACGTCCATCTTTCAATTTATGCCGAAAGAAGGATGTCCTTCTCTTTCGAAAATGAGCCTGATAGTCTTTCCAGACAAAGTTGCCGGGTCGCACTGCTTTCTTCCTGCTTTTCCAGCCACGCCATTGCTATATTTAAACATTCAAAAACTTCTGCATGTGTTGGTCCCACATCAGCATTAGCCTGGTGATCATCATCAGTTTCTGATTCTTCATGTTTCTTGTCTTATACTGATTCCACAATTTCATAATCTTTTATGATCTGATAACCTGGATCACTGGTGTCACTGCATATCTATTCACTGACATTCTCAACATCACATATTCAGGTGCCCTTTTACAAAGGCATGTAAGGGCCTATGTGCGTCCAGCACATGCCAAATTGGCATTACTGCCCGGCTACCGTGTGCCCTGGGAGGTATTCCGAAGTTGGCGCATGCCGAAAAGACATGGTAGAAAATATTTTCTACCGCGTGGCACTTACCCAGCTGTAGATGGCAGTTTGCGTGTCTTGCATACCTACTGCCCGGGTAGCGCATGAGACCTTACTGTTAAGTCAATGAGTGGCAGTAAGGTTTCAGGATGAAAATGGACATGTGCCAATTTTTATTTTGCTGCACGCCCATTTTCCAGCCTCTTAAAAAAGGCCCTTTTTCCAGGACGCGGTAAAAACTGGCCCGGTGCATGCACAAAAGATGCATTGGCATTGCCGCAGGCCACTTTTTTGCTGCAGCTTAGTAAAAGGGCCCCTCAATGAGGTGAAAACCTGAAATTATAACAACTATCCAAAAACTAAATACAGTCCTCTAAGTAGTAGTAGAAGCAAAACGAGTCACGAATACCTGGGCTAGGAATGAAAAAGTCTGAAAGAGCTTCTGGGGATAAAATCCATTGGAATCTATAGCAGCAAAATATGGCTAGACATTCATCATTCTCAAACAAAATCCCAGCTGTGTCCAAATATTAATTGTTCAAATTTTTCAAATTCAGCTCCAAATAGCACAAAAATATTTCTTAAAGTCTTAAATATTTATTTCAATAAATTCCATTGATTTCAGAACATATTCTTTGCCTTTACAAACATATCTCTCTTCTGCATAAATAGCTTTAAAATGTTTATTTTTGTTACATTTGTACCCCACGCTTTCCCACTCATGGCAGGCTCAATTCGGCTTACATATAAAGGTACTTATTTGTACCTGGGGCAATGGAGGGTTAAGTAAAATCTCTTCAAACTTATCTTCACATTTGGCAGATCACAGAAATCTCCACCAACATGCAACATGTTTCGTAAGTGCTGCCTGAGGGTGTGGTCTGCCAGAACTACAATATAAAGTCAGAAATCAATATCAAACCCATCTGTTCTTCAAACTGACTTAAAATAAATACACATACCTTATTAGTGAAAGATTGCATGCACTACATCAGTGCCTGCCTCATAATGTTACTAACACACTGACACTGGATGAGTCCAGCAGTGAGAGGGGTGCTATCCAGTTTTTTACATGTATGATTATCTCTCAGTTGGTGAGCAGTTATACGTGTATGCCCAAAACAAAGAGCTCCTAGCTCTCAGAAACAGGTCCGTTCTCTTGAGGCTAGAGTAGCAGATTTGGAGGAGCTGAAGGAGACAGAGAGGTTTATAGAGGAGATCTACAGCGACATTGTAGAGAAGTCCCACCTTCAGTCTGGCAGTCCCTGGGCTGCCTTGGAGGAGGGAGGTCTCCTAGAAGGAGAGCATCACCCTAGTGAAGTAGGAAGTTCTCCTATAGCCAAGACCTGCTCAACAGGGGATGTAATATCCTCTCACACTAAGGGTGTGTCTCTAAGCACTTCTGCCCAGATGGGAAGGGTTAAGACAGCTGTTGTAGTTGGTGATTCGATCATTAGGTATGTCAATAGCTGGGTAGCTGGTGGATGTGAGGATCACCTGAGGATCGTCTGGTCTCTTGCCTGCCTGGTGCAAAGGTGGCAGACTTCACACATCACCTACATAGGATTTTAGATACTGCTGGGGAGGAGCTGGCTGTCTTGGTACATGTGGGTATCAATGATATAGAAAATGTGGGAGGGAGCTTCTGGAAAACAAATTTAGGCTCTTAGGTAGAAATCTGAAGCTCAGAGCATTCAGGATAGCATTTTTGAAAATGCTTCCTGTTCTACATGCATGCCCCCTAGTCCTAGTATTTTTGGAAAGTGTGAACAGACGCTTCACATCTACCCATTCAATTCCACTCATTATTTTATAGACCTCTAGCATATCTCCCCTCAGCTGCCTTTTCTCCAAACTGAAGAGCCCTAGCCGCTTTAACCTTTCCTCATAGGGAAGTTGTCCCATCCCCTTTATCATTTTTGTCACCCTTCTCTGCACCTTTTCTAATTCTACTATATCTTTTTTGAGATGCGGCGACCAGAATTGAACACAATATTCGAGGTGCGGTCGCACCATGGAGCAATACAAAGGCATTATAACATCCTCATTTTTGTTTTCCATTCCTTTCCTAATAATACCTAACATTCTATTTGCTTTCTTTGCCTCAGCAGCACACTGAGCAGAAGGTTTCAACGTATCATCAATGACGACACCTAGATCCCTTTCTTGGTCCGTGAACAACCCAGATATGGACCCTAACTTTGATAATATCATATGCTGTACTCAGGATTCTCAAACAGATCGAACCTGGTCCTCTTTTCAACCATTGACACAGGATGAAATGAAATCCCTGTTAGCTAAATGCTCATGTTCACAATGCATCCTCAACTATTGTCCTAATTCGGTATTCTCATCGATCCTGACTGAGATAGTTCAATGGATAATATCTAAATTCAATTATCTCTTAGAATTCTGCTCCCTATCTTTAGACATGGGCAAAATTGTTCTCACGCCCCTATTGAAGGGCCCTAGCCTTGACATATCCATGGCTGCAAACTATTGCCCTGTTGCCAGCATACCTCTCTTCACGAAGATGATAAAATCCTATGTCAGCAGGCAATTTTCTGATTACTTGGAAAAGTTATCGATCCTTCACAAATCACAATTCATATTCAGATCCATGAACAGCACGGAAGCCGTACTGCTCACCCTATCCACATACATTAAACAAAATCTAAGTAAGGGAAATCAAATAATCCTACTCCAGTTCGATATAACTGTAGCCTTCGATGCAGTCAATCATAACGTGGTTCTCGAACGATTGGATCAAATAGGTGTATCTGGATATGTCTTCAAAAGGTTCAGAGAGTTCTGTCAAATAGAAGCTACTTGGTCAAACAAAATCAACAACTCTCACATTACTGGCTCCCCGATTGTGGTGTATTGCAAGGCACTCTCCTTTCCCCCACCCTATTCAACTTGGATATACATATAAAGTATTACATTCCATGTAAAATGAGTTTATCTTGTTGGGCAGACTGGATGGACCTTTCAGGACTTTATCTGCCGTCATTTACTATGTTACTATGTTCATGTCCTCATTAGGCTCAATATACCTAGGACTAGACAAACTACTACTTTCCTATGCCAACAATATCCTGCTCCTTCTTCCAATTCTCCAGAGGCACGTCATATCAGACGAATGTGATTGATTTCTTTGACTGCGTGATCAAACAGTTAGATGGGGGAGGGGCACTAGATGTGATGTGCTTGGATTTTAGTAAAGTCTTTGACAAGGTTCTGCACAGGCAACTGATTAATAAACTGAGTGCCCTTGGTATGGCACCTAAAGTGACTGACTGCGTTAGAAACTGGTTAAATGGGAGGAAACAGAGAGTAGTGGTAAATGGAGTGAATGAAGGAGTAGCCTAGTGGTTGGAGAACTGGTCTTGACATCCAGAGGTGGCTGGTTCAAATCCCACTGCTGCTCCTTGTGATCTTGGACAAGTCACTTAACCCTCCATTGCCTCAGGTACAAAATTAAATTATGAGCCCTCCAGGAACAGAGAATTACCCAGTGGTACCTGAATGTAACTCACCCTGAGCTACTACTGAAAAAGGTGTGAGCAAAATATAAATAAAAGAGCTTGATCTGAGGATAGGGATGTTATCCATGGTATATTGCAGGGATCAGTCCTTGGGTTAGATCTTTGTGAGTGATATTGTGGAAGGACTGTCTGGTAAGGTTTGTCTCTTTGCAGATGATACCAAACTCTATAATAGGGTTGACACCCCGGAGGGTATGGATGACATGAGGAAAGATCTGGCAAAATTTGGAGAATGGTCTGATATTTGGCAACTAAAATTTAATGCTAAGAAATGCAAGGTCATGCACTTGGGTTACAAGAATCCAAGGGCATGGTACCATATTGGGGGTGAAGTGCTTCTGTGTATGAAAGGAGAGCGGGACTTAGGGGTGATTGTGTCTGATCACCTTAAGGTGATGAAACAGGTAGAAAAGGCAACAGTCAAAGCCAGGAGGATGTTTGGGTGCATAAGGAGAGGGATGACCAGCAGAAAAAAAGAGGTGATAGTGCCCCTGTAAAAGTATCTGGTGATGCCCCATTTAGAGCACTGCATGCAATTCTGGAGACCTCACCTATGCAAAGATATAAACAGGATGGAGTCGGTCCAGGGGGTGTCTACAGAACTGGTAAGCAGTCTCTGTCATAAACCATATAGGGACAGGCTTATAAACCTCAACATGAATATGCTGGAAGAGAGACGGGAGAGAGGGGATATGATAGAGACATTTAAATACCTCAGTGGCATCAATGTACAGGAGGTGAGCCTTTTTCAAATGAAGAAAAACCCTGGAATGAGAAGGCATAGTAACAAGTTGAGAGGAAATACACTTAGGAGGAATTTAAGAATACACTCCTTCATGGAAAGGGTGGTGGATGTGTGGAATGACCTCCTGGTGGAGGTAGTGGAGACAAAGACTGTGTCAGAATTTAAGGAAGAATGGGACATGCATGTGGATCCCTTAGAAAAAGGAAGAATTAATGATTACTGAGGAAGGGCAGACTAGATGGGTCATTTGGCCCTTATCTGCCATCATGCGTTTATGTTGCTTTATTTCTATTATGTCCAAGGAGGAGCTATCTGTATTGTGTCTGGCACCCCCAATCATTTTGAATCATGTGAACAAATAAAACCCTCACCAAATACAGACCACACGTTAGAAATAGAAATATGAAAACAAAAATTGAACTAGTAACCCAAAAAAATCAAAATCAATATTTACCACAACACTGGGGAGAGAAAAATAAATTCATTTCCTCTTATACTGAACTCAATATAAAGGTACCAAGATGCACTTTCCCCAAAACTAAAGTATTGCAGTTCAGAATTAAAAAAAAAAAAAAGTTTCTACCTTTGCTTTCTAGTCATTTTATTTTTTCCAGTCATGTTGGTGCCGGTGAGTTTCACTTTTCTGCATTTCCGTCTGTCTTCTGCTAATTTTTTCCATTGGCTGCTGTCCATTTGTCTTTTCTCTTCACTCGTCCTGTCTTCTTCTATTCCCTGAAAGATCAAAAAAATAATTGAGGATTATGTTTGACGTCTCCTCTGCTTTTCAATATGTAAATATATATATGATGAGACAAAATTCCATAAAGTAACTATTACACATTTTCCTCATTAGGGGAAGTAGGTCATCAGAAATGTGGAAAATGTGTTCATTGTCCACTTACATTGTTCACCAAAAGTGTTATACAACCTAATACAGGGAGGAGTTTTGATTTGTGCAGTTATTCGGATTGTGACTCCAGTTATTTATGCAATACGGAGTCTGTGTCCATTTCCATATGTAGGACAAACTAAATGTAAGATCATGGTACGCATGGCTGAACATTTGAGTCATATTTGTAATAACCATTTGCAAGTGCCCCTATTACAACACTGCAATGAGTCTCAACATTCAGTGAGTGATTTACGTTTTGTAGTACACTTGTATGTACATAATACAGATGGCGACATCGCTAGATCTCTTCTGCTCAAAGAACAATGAATAGAGTGGAGGAGTGACAGAATGGAGTGGAGGAGTGGCCTAGTGGTTAGAGCACCAGTCTTGCAATCCAGAGGTGGCTGGTTCAAATCCATACTGCTGCTCCTTGTGATCTTGGGCAAGTCACCTAACCCTCCATTTCCTTAGGTCCAAACTTAGACTGTGAGCCCTCCTGGGACAGAGATATATCCAGAGTACCTGAATGTAACTCACCTTGAGCTACTACTGAAAAAGGCGTGAGCTAAATCTAAATAAAATAAATAATACTCTTGGCAGACAGTTGCTCCCTTAGGATTAAATAAAGAAACAGAGTGACAGAATATATAGATAGCACAAGATCTGTGATGTTTTAAAGGTACTGTGTTTAGGTGGGCATTTTTTCACTTGGGGAGTAGAATCCCAGGGCAGGAAGTCCTCAAGTCTGCTCCAAGAATATTCAGAGAATAAATTCTAATGATCATACAGTACGTAGTTAAGTTAGCAAAGATATTGAAAATAGTTTGTGTAATTGAGGGTGGGATTTTCTTTTTTTTTTTCTTTTTAAAACATAATTTTTGCAGTCTGACCTCCTGACGACGCAAGCAGTGAAACAGAGCTATGCAGAGATCAGCCAGCCTTTAATGTTTTCTGTGGAGCGCGATTGTTTTGATTTGGACTGCTTCTTTGAAGTGATTGGAGATTTTATCATTCACTGTTGGAGAAAGTGATTATTTAGGTACAGAGTGCTAATGATTTGATGTGGATTGTGCCCGTTTGGATCAATGACGCAATGTTTGCGGATGAAAGGTTAGCAACAGAACAACAGCAATAGTAAATCAATGACATCTAAAAGTTTTCACTCTTCACTTGGGATATTAACTCATTAAGCTTTTGGCTTTGAATGGTGGTCTCATCTGGAATATTCGGATTGCAGCAGACGTGACATTTTTCTAAACTCAATCAGATAGGTGATGTATATTTTCCTTCTTGTTAAAAAGCAGGTTTAGAGTTGAAAAGGTATTAATAATTAATCATTAAGGTGCAATGATTGAGTTCAGTGTCATCACCACTTGTAGCTTCTGCAGCTAAACATGCTAAGACCACAATAGGATTCTGCGTACATTCATACACATTTATTAGAAAAAATAAGGGTTTTTAAAAACTGTTTGTATAATAGTTTCTTTGTGGAATTTTCTCTCTCTCTCTCTCTCTCTCTATATATATATATATATATACATATTTTTCTATTCCCTAACATCTGTCTCTGACATATCAATCTTTCCCCCTTTCTTTTCTGCCTTTCTGTCCACTCAAGTTTCACCTGCTTTCTTATCCCCCCCCCCCCCCAGTTCTCCACCTCCTTCTTTTTATTTTTCATCTATCAAATTCTTATCTTTCTCTCTTAGTCCCTAACTCTCCCATTTCTGCTCTTAGTCCTTCTCCAGTCTCCTATTCCCTTCTATCACCCACTCCCCAGTTCCACATTTTTATTCTCTGTACTCACCATTCTCCTCTCATCCATCTCCTGGACAATCCCCCATGGCTTCTCCCGTATGATTCTAACTTGTTTAGCATCTGCCCTCCTTCCAACTTTCTAGCTCAGTATCTCCTCTTTCTCCTCCTCTTCACAACCTAGCATCTTCTGTTCACACTCCACCCTTATAGCTCAAAATATTCTCTCTGTCCCCATTTGTAGCCTAGTATTAATCCTGTCTCTTTCCTTACCTCAACAGTACAATGTCTCCTTCTCACTTTTTTATCATATAATCAGCATCCTCCTCCTATCCCTTTCTTCTCCTTCATCACATAGTCAGCATTTCTCTATCTCTGTCTTCTCCTTCTCCCCAGTCAACACCCTCTCTCTATCCGTCTTCTCCTTCTCTACAGTTAGCATGTCCCCACTTTCCCATTCTTCTCCTCTCCCCCAATGTCAGCATCTCCTTGTTCTTTTCTAGTTCACATCCAGAATCCCATTGTCTCTTCCCTCCCCTTGTCTTCATTTTTCCCTCTTCTCCCTATGCTGTATTTCTCCTTTGCTCCCTCAATGGTCCAGCATTTCTCCTTCTCTTTTCCTCCTTCTAGTGGTCCAGCATTTCTCTTTTTCTTTCTCCTTTCCAATAGTCCAGCATTTCTTCTTCTCTATCTCCCCCTTCCAGTGGTCCTGTTACAAGAAATTGTAACGGTATCAGTTTATATATATATAGCTTCAATATACTCAGAACACAAAGAGACCATATATTTAGCTTCAAAAAAGGTTGATTTAATATACAATTGCACACGAGAGGTAGGTTTTAAAGGGATCTTAGGACAGATCATCTGTGCGTAAAATAGAACAAAGTAGCAGGTAGATCAAAAGTTATGTTACTTACAAGTCCTTGTTACACAGTATGAACAGCATTAGGTAAGCACATGTTTTAGGAGCAA